>NC_133647.1:134729205-135045636 GCF_009905375.1 Apium graveolens
TCAATTCCATTTGGTCCTGGACAAACTGAGGAAAATACTTCTCGAGAAACAACTCCTTGGATCCATCCCATGCAACATCATCAGTACATTCCAATACTTTAACAGTTTCCCGCTAGCAGGTGGCTTCATTCTTCAGATAGTAACTTGCAAACTCTGTCTTCTGCTCCTCTTTCACCTTAACTAAAGCAAATGTCTTCTCAATCTCCTTCAACCAAACCCTTGCCTCAATCGGATCTATAGAACCCATAAATTCTGGTGGATTCACCGCCTGAAAGGTCTTAAAGGTTACCTGAAGGTTAGTCTGCCTCTGCTGTTGTTGAGTCAGGCGGACTGTCTGTTGGACAAAGATCTGAAGAATCTGGGCTACAGTTGGGTCTATGGGACCTGGATTCACATTTTGGTTATTGCTGCCTTGGGTATTGTTGTTGTTGTTGTTGTTGGTTTCTTCATTTTGGTTGGTAGCACGGGTGTTTCTTCTAGGAGGCATTTTCTGTAAAGAATCAAACAACTTATTTAGCCTTTAAATCAAATCCATTTTATGAAAAGATTTTGTACAACTGAAACATCTCATTTTGAAAACATTTTCAATCACTAAACTAAGTAAATTGCATGCTTCTTTACAGAATGTAAACAGGTAAGGGAAAAAGGGTACATATTATCACAAGAGTTTATATCTGGTGCAGTAAGATAAAACAAGTATAGTAAAGTATTGAGAATGCTGAAAAAGGAAAGACATTGGTCTATATCAAAGTTTGGTGGTACAAGCACGAAATGTTATATTGAAGGAAAAGGTACAACAGGCCTATCCATTAGTCAGCAAGTCCTGTTTACTTATATTCCCACCAAAAGTATGATTTTATATATCCCACACTATTATACACATATCAACTGTCCCCTCATCTCCGTTGTCTAGTTTCAAGTACTCCCCGGGTCACCTGTATCTCATTCCCAAGTTCTTTCACATTTCTGTCGATATCTATAATCCTGATAATGTGTTGAAATCCCCGGACCTGTGCCAATAAGGCTTCTCGTTCCAAAAGAATAGCCTCATACTAGAGATTACTGAAGAAATTCATGATCATCGAATAGCAAATGAAATTTCAAAATCAAGGAAATTGAATGAGAAGGAATAGTGATGAAGATGTAGGTATGACTGAGAGAAATCATACAAGTACATTAGATGGCCAGTCTTAGTACCGCATAGTTCACAGCACATAATTTGGTGGCGTCCCACCAGACCCTTTTGTCACACAGACAAATAGTCAACACATATGCATTATTTGCCCCAATTGTCCAATAGAATCACCAAGAAAAGAAACAATCTTTAGATAGAAAAATTCACAAGTAGGGAAGGAGAAAATATGATTTATAATGGGATCAAGAAAATCTTAAGACGCACCCGCAGCTGAATGTCCAATAGAGTCGGAATTAACAGGTGGAGGTCCTCAAATAGGTAGCCTTACACTTGGAGGTAGAATAGTTCGCATTGGTGCATCCGTCGTAACAAGTATTATGGCTGACACCGGCGGAAGAGCAGGACGTGGATCAGATGACCATCCTCCGACGAAAGGCTCTGAATAATCAGATGATATCGAAATAAAGGAATCTGCCATCGTCGATGTCTGAAAATTACGCTTCTAGATAAGAATCTAGAATCTCACCACGAATCATACAAAAACCTACTATTTAAACACACTCAACCTCTCGACGTTCTATTTTTCCATTTCTTAATTCTAATCTTAACCCTCTACCCATTCCCGATAATCTAGGCTTGTGGAAGTGACTTTAAACCTTAGCTCTGATGCCAAACTGTAACACCCTCCCAACCCGGGTTAGAAGTTTGGGGCCCACAACACACACACACCATATTTAAACCTGCTCATGAATATAATAATGTATATGAAATGACCCTACTTACCATAATCCACAGATCGACGCAGTTTAAAATATGTCCACAAGCCACAATCTTATTTATTATACAAACTTACCAAATCCCAGTTTATTTATCTTACAACGGAAGTTTAAACTTTATTATAAACTATCAACACAAACGAAGCCAAACATCATCTGCTAGCTTACTCCACCTCAACCTGGATACCTAGCTCGCACACTCGTCTAGGGATCCTTGCTACCACCAGTTTCCTTTTCCACTAGAAAAGAATATAAACAGATTTTCAAGAGTGAGCTAACTAGCTCAGCAAGTCACAATGACAGTAACTGAGATTAACCATGATCAATTGAAATGATATGAGAAATCAAGTTTACTGATAAGTAATGATTAGAATTGGATATTCATTTTCATTTTAAAAACCAAGGTTAGGCTGCTAATCAGTCACGCACTAACCCCGAGCAAGGCTCTCAGTTTTGCTCTATATACTGGATCCAAGGCACATATTGGCCTATTATGACCACGAATCTGGTCCAACCACGAATCTGGTCCACATTCAAAAATAATCCAATTCCAGAATCACAATATGATAAGCAGAGTAAATCAATAGTTTAGACTAGAATAAAAATATAATGAAAACCTGGTGGCCTAATTGCATTTTGGCGACGTTGCCGTCGCCGTCGTCTCCGGCCACCGCAGGTGAGACGACGTGCCCAGAACTAGACGAAAGTGTGCAGATTTCCTCTTCAGGACGAGATAATCACGATGCTACAAACCAAACTGTCAAAAACCTTATTGTTTGGCCAGAATATCGACAGGAAAATCCGTCGCCAGCGAAGCGTGCTAAACTCCAATCATCCCTTTACAGTAATCGTTTGTTTTTCATATATATATATATATATATATCATTAGATTCATCTTTTCACGATCTACTTATTGATACACTCAATTACATCTAATAACCCCAAACAAAATTCAATTCAGAACATTCATATCAAGAAACCTAATTTCATAACCCGAGAATCAAACATCGATTTCTATATGTTATTGAACTCTATTTTTGACATATAATATACTAAATTGACCAGAAAAATATTATCTACATGATGGACTCATCAAATCATATCAACAATATCAAGAATAAATTTTTATAATTTAATCTATAATTAATTCAAAATAAATTAATTAAATAAGAAAAATACAGTAATTTCCGCACTTGAATAAATGGATGATTCCATATAGGGTTTTTCGATATCTTCGTTTTGATATATTGCACGCCCGAATCGGAGTTCGATAACGCCTTCGTTTGTACGATTAATTCTTACGAACGTGTCATTTTTAGGGTTTTTCTTTGTATTTCCTATCTGTTTACTGATCGATTAGATTATTATGAATAAAATGAAATAATAAAATGGCTATATGTATTTATAGAATATTGGTTCGTGTTGGATCTTTTTAGATAGTTAAATTAGTTACTTAGCCGCTAAGTACCTGCAAAAACGAATCGATTTAATACCCGTATTGGTTAATTATCCCAACCGGGTCTTTTAACAAACACTTTATACGAAAATAATGTAATATTATCCCGTCTTTCGAGAATACGGGTTTTGTGGATATATCAAAACAATTATCGTATCGAAAATTTTACGCCGGGATGCATACGGGTCAAACTGTAATCCAGATCGAAAAAGTCAAAACACGGAAAATGTCCGGAATTACCAGATTAGGTTTCGGGTTGTAAAAACGTAAAAACGGTTGAGGTTGGACGATTAGCGGCTTTATAAAATAATTTTGTAATTATTCAGAAAATAACTAATAAATTCATAAATCAATATAAAATCATATAATACTCCAAAAATTACCATAAAAATACCTTAGTTATCTATATTTTATTCTGGACATAATAAAATTAACACACTCACATTTTATCACATATATACATCTAAATTCACATAATAATCATTTATTGATAAAAATAATTACACGCGATATCCCGGATATTACACTCAAAATGTTCATATTCTTGAATTAGAACAGCCCTTCTGTTCTTCTTAATGGCCACAGTTCCTTGACATTGAGTCTCAAGAGCATCCCAGATCTCCGTGGCAGTCTTTTAGGCTATAACCCAGTTTGACATCACGGAGTCAAGACTGTTATGCAAAATATTTCTTACCTTTGCATCCTTCAGCACAATAACTTTTTCTTCTGGTGACCACTCACTCTTCGTTTTCAACTGAAGATGTTCAGCAACAGTAGGAGTTGCAGGCACCGGTTTTGTTGGCATGTAGGGTCCATCATTGATTACGACGAGGTAGTCTGGATCTGTAGCTTCCAAGTGCAGAGCATCTTTACCTTCCATGTGGGATACTCAGTCTTTTTCAGAATTGGAATTTTGATACTTTCATACTTGTTTAGAGACATGTTTAGATCGTTTCCGATAGTCAATTATCAGTCCGCTCTGATAACAATTGTTGCGCAGTAGTAATACAATTGTTTAAGGTGGTTTATAATTGTATATATATTTCAAACAAGTATAAAAATATAAAAGTTCTTTATATTTCTGATAAAAATTGTTACAAACTCTCTCAAGAAATACTGATGTTCTTGAGATCTGCTAGGTCGTACAATGCTCGAGTTAATCACTATGTGATGACCTAAACTGTGTTTATATATTACACAGCTGCTATAAATCAATCTAAGATATGCATTATCAAATACTAACATAAATTGATACATATCTTTAACTGAATACACAAAGTCCTATCAGTCAGAACGTAACAGATATCTATCCCTCAAAATAAGGAACATAATCAATCTTTATAACAGACTGCCTTTAGATGCTGATGACATGCAAATACTGATGGTGCATCAAATCCCGAAGACACATTAAATATTGATGACATCTAAACACAGTCAGATCCTGAGCTCCTTCTGATCATTGAGAATCAGCACGTAACAACTTGCATCACACATCATTTCAAAAGGCTCATTCTAATCAGGTGCAGTTATGACAGGTGTTATGATCAAACTCTTCTTTAAGCTCTCAAAAGCAGCTCGACACTCATCATCAAACTTGAAAGGAATATCTTTCTCTAGAAGATTGCACAACGGTTTAGAAATTTTAGAGAAGTCCTTAATGAACCATCTATAGAAGCCCACATGACCAAGAAAGTTGCGGACTCCCTTAACAGAAATTGGTGGAGGAAGGTTTTCAATGACCCCACCTTGGCTTTGTCCACCTCAAGACCTTTACTAGAGACATTGTGCCCAAGAATGATGCCATGTTGCACCATAAAGTGACATTTCTCCTAGTTGAGAACCAGATTGGTCTTAACACACCTTTTAAGAACTGCGCCAAGAATTTGCAAGCACTCGTCGAAAGAATCTCAGAACACAGAAAAATCATCCATGAACACCTCCACATTATGACCAATCATGTCAGAGAACATAGCCATCATGAATCTCTGAAATATGGCAGGTGCACCACACAACCCAAAAGAAACTCTTCTGAAGGCAAAAGTACCAAACGAACAAGTGAAGGTAGTCTTTTCCTGATCCTCTGGAGCGATGCAAATCTAATTATAATCCGAATAGCCATCCAGAAGACAATAGTATTCATGCCTAGCCAACCTGTCAAGCATCTGATCAATGAACGGAAGAGGGAAGCGATCTTTCCTTGTGGCTTTGTTCGGCTTCCTATAATCCATAGAAACTTTCCATCCCATGATTGTTCGAGTAAGAATGAGCTCATTCTTCTTATTAGCGACCACAATGATACCTCCTTTCTTTAACACACACTGATCTGGACTCAGCCAAGAACTGTCAGAAATAGGATAAATGATCCCTGTATCTATCCATTTGAGATTTTCCTTCTTCACAACCTCTTTCATGATCGGATTTAGCCTTCTTTGTTGCTCCACAGTAGGCTTACTTCCTTCTTTTAGCAGAATTTTATGCATATAATAAGAAGGGTTGATTCTCTTGATTTCTGTTATAGTCCATCCAATTGTCGATTTGAACTCTCTCAGAATTCTCAAGAGATTTTCCTCATCACTACCTGAAAGGTCAGATGCAATAATAACAGGCAAAGTTGATGCATCACCTAAAAAATCATACCTTTAGTGTTCAAGCAATGGTTTAAGCTCGAGTGTAGGAGCTTCCTCAATAGATGGCTTGAGACGCCCCTCAATAATTTTCAGTTCTGACATTCTAAGAGATTTAAAAGGCATATCCAGCCTTCGCTTCCAAGGAGAAGCATTCAAATACTGCAACTGCTCACCACCTTCATCATCTTCACTATCTGAATTCCCCAATAAGGCTTTTTCTAAGGCATCCTTAGCAATTGATCAAGTTCTAAAGTAACCACAGAATCGACCAATTCTACTTTTAAGCACTCCTCATTATTAGTAGGGAATTTCATTGCATTGAAAATATTGAACGTCACATCCTGATCTAGCACTCGCATAGTGACACCCTTCTGCACATCAATCAAGGTTCGGCCAGTAGCCAAGAATGGTCTTCCCAAGATTATGAGAATCTTTTTATCCTCCTCAAAATCAAGAATTGTAAAATCAGCAGGAAAGATGAGTTTGTCTACCTTGACCAAGACATCCTCCACAATGCATCGTGGATATGTAATAGAACTATCGGCCAACTGCAAGGACATATAAGTAGGCTTTGGATCAGGTAAATCCAACATCTTGAAGACAGACAAGGGCATCAGATTGATGCTAGCTCCAAAATCACATAAACACTTATCGAACGACAAGTTTCTGATGGTACAAGGGATAGTGAAGCTTCCAGGATCTTTGAGCTTCGGAGGCAACTTCTGTTGCAGCACAATACTGCATTCCTCCTTAAAAGCAACGGTCTCTAAGTCATCGAGCTTCACCTTCCTAGAAATAATACCTTTCATAAACTTCACATATCTAGGCATCTGTTCAAGAGCTTCAGTGAAAAGTATGTTAATATGAAGTTTCTTGAACACCTCCAGAAGTTTAGCAAATTGCTTATCCAACTTTTGCTTCTGCAGCCTCTTAGGAAAAGGAGGTGGAGGATATATCTGTTTCTCCCCTGCATTACCCTTAGAAGGAGTGTGTTCCATAGTTTTCTTCCTTGGTTCCACTTCTATTTCCTTCTACACATCTTCTTCAGTCACATCTTCAGCTTCTGAAACTTGAGATTTTTTGGGGTTATCAACCTTCCCAGACCTCAATGTAATTTCCTTAACCTGCTTCTTTGCTTCCTTCTTACCTGGAACTTCCGTGTCACTAGGGAGTATACCAGGTTGACGATTCTGCGAGGCATTGACAATCTTCCCAATTTGATTCTCCAAGGTCTTAATAGAAACCGCCTGGTTCTTGCACATGAGCCTCAACTCCTCTAATTCAGATTTTTTTATTAGATTGTTGTAGTTGGAGTTGTTATCTTGGTGCATATTGCAGTTTTTGAAAACCAGGAGGGTGTATTGCTTTGCTGCATACTGCTGATAAGGTTGTTGCACCGCATTCGGGGTGTTGCTCCAGCTGAAGTTAGGGTGATTGCGGTTGTTGGGATGATAGGTGGCTGGAACTGGTTGTTGCAACCTCTGAAAGTTGCTCACGAACTGAGCTGATTTACTAGAAATAGCTAACTGCTCCGTCTCATGCGCACTAGCACAAAGCTCACAAACACTAGTGATCTGATTAACTCTAAAATTAGCCAAATAGTCCACCTTCATCGTCAAAACCTTAAGCTGAGCAGTTATAGCACTAGCTGCATCCACTTCCAGAATTTCTGCTACCTTGCCTTGAGGTAATATCTGAGAAGGGTTCTGGTATTCATTAGCAGCCATCAGTTCAATCAGCTCATAAGCTTCATCATAGCTCTTAGCCCATAAGGCTCAACCTAATGTTGCGTCAAGCATGGGTCTAGACTGTGCTCCCAAGCCATTGTAAAAATAGTTAATAATCATCCAGTCAGGCATCTGATGATGAGGAAACTTTCTAAGTATCTCCTTATAATGATCCCAAGCTTCACATAAAGACTCTCCAGATTGCTGCGCAAATTGAGTAAGAGGCGTTTTTGATTGCAGCAGTCTTCGCCATAGGAAAGAATTTAGTTAGAAACTTTTGAGCAAGATCTTCCTATTTGGTGATAGAGCCTGGTGGTAGAGAATGCAACCAACACTTAGCTTTATTTCTCAGAGAGAATGGGAAAAGCCTTAGTTTTATAGCATCTTCAGAAACATTGTTGAATTTGAAAGTGTCACAGATCTCAATAAAATCTCTAATATGCATGTTGGGATCTTCCGTTGGAGAACCCCCAAACTGGACTGAGTTTTGCACCATCCAAATCGTGCTATCTTTGATCTTAAAAGTATTAGCCGTGATGGCTGGTCTGACAATGCTAGACTGAATATCATTAATCTTTGGTTGATAGTAATCCATCAAAGCTTTCGTATTTGCTTCTGGTTCTCCCATTGCAATAAGGGTTTCTTCTTCAACTTTCTCAACTAAGACTTCTTCTTCTACCTTCTCCTCAACAAGAACTTCTTCCACTACTTCCTCCGCTTTATCCAGTGTTCTCTTGCAAGATCGAGAACACGTTAGCATACACGCTCTCTAGAGTACCTGAAAAAGCAACAAGCAAAGAAGTAAGTAAAATATCCGAGTCAGTGAACTTTAACAACCACTGATGTCAAGCACATAAACTAAAAATAAAACACGAGTCCCCGACAGCGGCGCAAAAAACTTGTAAGGACGAAAACACACGCTAATTTACACGCAAGTATACGTGTTCGCAAGTAATATATAATTCTTTCTAGTTCATTCCCACAGAGACTGGTTAAGTTAAGTTCAAGTTATGCACTTATGCAATAATGGTATGGTTATTATTCAATGCTAAGATGATAACAAGTTGAGATTGTTTATAAATACGATTAACTAAGAGATTTTACTAAATATCATTAACTAAGAGAATGAGAAGATTGAATTACTGATACGAGACAAACATGGGATTCTAACTTCATTACTACTTCATTCAAAGTCATTGTTTTTAACCTTAGCATGCAATGGTGATGACAACTAATCAGATAACACGAAACTAGTAAACGCCAACTTTCGTTGTTCGAATACCCTACTACCAGACATCACAAAAGAGATAGAAGCTGAATAGACACCAATTATGTCGAGACCATATATGTCTATAGAATTTGACAACATAACGGTTTAATGCGCAAGTTATCTATAGTGATCACATAGGGCAAGTAAGATGGTTAAAATTACCTACGAATCATGCATAACAAATACACGAACCTATGCTAGGACGACAAGTTCTAAACCCCTATATTCACTTTCGCTTCAATAGAGATTAACACGCTATCTTATAAGTTCACAACGCTCATAAGACGAATAAGCACAACCAATACTAGGAAATCATACAATCACCACACACTAAGATATCGAAACAAATTAACTAAATAAATCCATAAGTAAATCCGCTAGAACCTCACGATAACGATTAGCCCATAACCGAACTCATCATCACCTTGGGCTCCGATGAAAGCATGGTATAATAAACTAAGTCATTATAAAACTGAATAATAATAAAAGTACGATTAAACCAGTAATAGGTTCAACAAACAAGAAAACAAGCATCCAAGATTACAACTTAAACAAAGAATCACAAGAATAAACTAGATCCTCTTCGCCTTCTTTGTATTTGTGCTCCTAGGTCTTCTCCCCGTCTTCTCCTTAGTCTCCGTTATGAAAAATGTCTTTAGATGATCTTTATATAGCAGCCCATTCAGAAGAGAAGTCCAGGAAATCAATCTTCTACTGGAATCAGGATTCTCAGAATTCGACCTGGCACGGGCGCGCGCTATCCCAGCGCGGGCGCGCGCTATCCCAGCGCGGGCGCGCTGACCTTCTGGAGAAAAAATATTTTCTTTTTTTTCTTGGCTGGTTTTTGATGGCATTCAACGAGCAATCTTCCGAGGCACCTTCCTAACACCAATTTAGCACTAAAATAATGCTAATTCTCCTCATTCCCCTATCTATGCCTGAAATGCAAAACACTACAAAAACGTATCTAAAACACAAACAACTCGAGTACAAAACACCAATTAAAACCTTTATGAAGAATTCTAAGTGGACATAAATGCCACTTAACAGTGGTACCAATGGCTCACTTATTATATTAAGTTTGTTTGGAAAATGTGTGTCCTAGGTTGGGTACCGGGTCTAACTTTGCTGCACGAGATATGCTAGTTGTGAGTATGTTGTTGGCATGTAAGAAATTTGATTTAAGTGAGTTAATTTTGAAGAATATGATTGAGTTTTTTGATGGGAAACCAACCAGTAGGTTACCCTATGGTCTGTTATTGACCAAAGTGTTTGAGCGGTGTGGTGTGGATGTGTGCGACACTGAGACACTTAGTGCTATTTTTTTTTAATGGAAAATGTTTGTCACAAAGTGGACAGAAAGTTGAAGCTAATAGCTCCCTTGTTGTTGTTGAAGTACCTAAGCCCTCCCCTACCCATATTTCTCCTGATGTTGTTTAGATTGATGAGGATCTGACAAGTAGGATTAATGATTTTATGGATGACATCAAGGTTGGTAGACAGAGAATTTTGGAAAAGCTGGATATGATTGCTGCTGATTAGAAACTACTTATGGATGTAATATTGGGAACTGCTACTCCATCTGGACCATTGGATCCATCTGGTGGCTTTCCTTATACTCCAACAAGAAGATTAGTGGACACCATCTTGGCTTCTGCTGCAGACGAGTATATCATACATTTTCACATTAACTCTACTGTCACTAAGGATGCAGAGCCCGGTAAGGTAGACAAGGAGGACAAGGACACCATTGAGAATCTTGAAGATAATACCTAAATTTTACTTCTTTTTAATAATTAAGGGGGAGTAATTTGGGAAAAGCTTTTTATTTTTTTTATTTAAGTACTAATATGATGGTTTTGAACAAAGTGCTTATCTTGGGTTGTTTGGTCTGAACTATTTGGTTTAAGTTTGGTTGGTTTTTGAACTTGGTTGTAACACCCCCAAATCCGGGGTCGGGGATCTGGGTTGTCACGAGTTCCATTTCCCTTAATAACACTTAACCTTAATAAACAACCAACTACTGCGTATTGTGACCCCACAATATACACACACACACCACAAGTTATAGTCTCAGAGATGTATACCAAAAATAACAGAAGTCATTTTATTCCATAATTATAAACCGTTACACCTTAAAAGGGTTTCTAAATAAATTTATATTTCTTTGCCATTATTACAATTCATATATATACATAAGTCTGGTACATCAAAAGTTGAAAGCCTAGCCTATTGGTAATTTCTACCTCAGCTACAGCGGCATCAACGCCTACAGGAAACTGCGGAATGTTTCCTATCCGCTCGCAAATTGGGAGCTTAATCCTATTTATCTTGTCTATCTGTTGTTGTGTGATGAAAGAAGAAAGTAAGGGTGAGCAACAAGCCCACCGAAATAATATGTATAATAATTAAAAATATATGAGCATTCTCATAGTACTCATGAAAGTCTTGGTCAAGAAGAAATGAACCAAATTTGATATCTTAATGCCACGAAGTCGCAAAATATTCAGTATATATACTTATATACTTTTCAAAATCTTTGAAATCCTCTGCCATGTATAATATACACAGAGTTCCAGTTTATAATTGTATAAAAATATCGTTGCAAGGTGATCTTATATATCTAACCTTGTCTCAACGTTTTTTTGAAAATCTTTGTCCTGCATAAGATAATCATTAACCAGATATAAGTTGAAAAGATGAAGTTACAAGATACCCCAATATACTTATATCTTTTCCAAATACTACTTGAACTACCACCGTTCAAGTTATAACCAGTTTCAAAAGTTCATCACATAGATGAGACTACAAGATAAGACTTGCATAGATTCGATCTTTGAAATATTTTTGAATGAAATGAAGTTATGAGATACTTCATTTAAGTCCCGATATATATATATATATATATATATATATATATCCATATAATTCTCTCATACATTTCCTGAAAACCTCTGTCATGTAAAGTATGAACAGAGTTGCAATATCCAATGAATTTTGGAGAGAAAAGAATTTTGGCATAAACCTGATATCTTGCTGATCAGGCAAAGATACAAATAAGTAACCTTTTCTACTAGTAGATGGATGAATCCCCCACCGGTCATCACCCTGGCCGAAATAGGACCTTGTGTTGGACCGCCACCCGGCCTCTTACGCGTTGATAGACTGCCACCCAGCCACTTACACTTTGATAGACCGTACCCCGGCCTGTCGCTTATGCCGACTCAATTAGATGGACTTACTCCTCGAACGTTGGGCAAGTAATCAAATTCTTTTATCAAAACTCCAACCTCTTTGCGAATATAAAATACACCACAAAGCCGGATCCCTCAATTATTAAGTGAGTATTTAAATCCTCTTCGAAAGGAAGATCTTAAATTTGAAAACGAGTTTGGGATCCGCTCTAACTTTTAAAATCATTTTGAAGACTCGAAAACATTTTTAAGAATGTTTGGAGTAATGCTGATTTAATAAAATAAATCAGTCCCGATATGTTGGAGAATGTCTGAATATTATTATTTAAATAATATTCCCATAAAGAATAATCTCTATAAAATAATTGAAGTAGAAGTTTTAAAACTCTTACTTGAAATGAATAATAAATAACCAAAGATATACTTATACGAAAGTACGATCTTTATTTAAATAATCGAAAATGAGTTTGATTATCGAAACATTATTCTTTAATAAAATAAAGAATATTACTTAATAAATAAGCGGAGTCATAAGTCCTCGAATGAATATTCAAAATAATATTCATTAAATAAAATAAACGGAGTCATAAGTCCTCGAATGAATATTCAAAATAATATTCGTTAAATAAAATAAAGTTATCGAATAAACCTTATTCGATTAATAGTTTTGAAAACTATATCAATATATATATATATATTTATATATATATATATATATTATACTCGGGAACATCGACTCCCGGTTTAGAAAATGTTCACCTTTGGGTCCCCTATACTAAAGGTATACGCAACTACTGCTTATCTCTAGCATAGGTATTATGCAACTTATAAGCATTTGAATCAACAATTAGATATCAAGATTACGAAAGAGACATGCATATATACCATATCAGCATGCTCCAATATATCGCAAAATTTGCTAATAACAATCATGCACTTATCAAAAGATAATGCATATACATATATTTACATCACAACAACAGTATAACGGGTAAAAAACTTACCTGAGTGTTCCCGGATAGACTTAAGCTTAAAGTGGGTCCGATAACCTATGAACAACAACATAAGTCCGAATTAAACCCCGGTCGCTTAAGAAACTAGACTTTAACCAATTGAACCCTAACGTTCGCTTATGATCATTTCTACGCTTAACAAATCACATTAGTCGTTCGAGTACCCTCGGCTCTACCATTTTTAATAAATTAACCATTAAGAATTTTAAGGTGTTTCTTTCGCGAGTACCCTACCAACTACCTAATCCACTTTACATAATTGTTTCATACTCCAATTAGTCATTTAAGGACCTTAACCAAGGTTTCAAAGTAAGGCGAGGGGTAATGGTTCGTTCGCGAAACACCGTTACTTAAAACGGTCGTTTCTCCTAAACCGAACATCGAATTCAAGCGAACCACATATCAAAACGAAGCTCGTAACATGAACTATCTAATCATGGCAATGGTCTAAACCTAACAGTGAGTTCATGGGTCCTGATGTTAAGAACAAAAGCAGTCTAAGGTAAATCGGGCATTACGACGGCTATGTTTACGCGATTACCAAAGTTTAACTACTCCAATCATCCACAAATCAACCACAATTCAACCCATAACCACCAATACAACCAAACTTCATCCAAACCTTAATACATCATTCAATATCCTCAAGATTTTCCAATTTATTCAACCACAAACATGAACTACTAACTATACTTAAGTTTCATTAACTATAAACAAGATTCAATCATCCAAATCACTACAAACCCAACCAAACTTTGAACACACAAACATCATTCTTCTCATGAACTATATTAATCAAAACCACTCCTAAATATTCAAAGTAAAACTAGGGTTTGAAGTTTTATACCTTCCTTGAAGCTTTTAATGCATGAAAGATCCTTGGAATGCCCATGAAAGCCTTTATCTATGCTTAAGCTACCTTGACCTTACAAATAAAATCAAGAATCAAAAAATTTGTTCTTGAAAGTTACTATTCACCCTAAACTAAAATGATTTGTTTGAGATAGAAAACCTTTGATTCAAGCACTCAAACTACTTGCTCTTCTTAGTTATGAAATATAGGATCCAAAGAAACAAACCTCTTGAATTATGATGGAGTGGAGCTTGGGTTTGGAAATTTTTCTTCTTGTTTTTCTTCAAAAAAACCGTGAGCAAGGAGATAATTATGTCATCTACTTATGTCATCTTGTTACACTTGTCCTCCTCTTGTTGGTGTGATGACATCATCCTCCACTAACCCCTTTGATTAACTCCTATTTACTTGGCTAATGATCGTTGATCTGTTATACGGTTCGCTTAACTTTCGTTCTCGTTTATCATTTGAGGGATCATACCCGGGATCTTATTACTTGGGTTCCCCTAAACCTTTCTCAATATTTTATATTCCTTTTATGATCCTCTCTTATAATCCTTGAATTTAAATCCTTTTAATTATGTTACCTTATACTCAATTCTTTCGGTATCTGGTGGATTTGCGGGAAAAATCAAAGTGTTCGAATTTGGATTCTGACGATCTTTACATACACTTATTTACTTTATAGAGTACTAATACGATCTTAGAATTTCCATAACAGTATTCCTATATAGCGTGGTTTGATAATTTTCCTTAATCAGTATCATCAGCAAAAGTTACTATTCATCCGTGTTTCAAAAATTTCCAAAAATTGGGGTTATTACAGTCTCCCCTCCTTAAAAGGATTCCGTCCCGGAATCAGATAGAAAATGAATAGGGATGCTCTCTTAGCATTGTACTTTCTAAGTCTCAAGTAAATTTTCCCACATTGTGGTTCTACCACCAAACTCTGCCTAGTTTGATAACTCTTCTCCTAAGCACTTGTTCCTTTTCGATCTATAACCCTTTCTGGTTGCTCAATATAGGTTACGTCTGGTTGCATGCCTATGCGCTCATATGCCCCTATTTGTCTGGCATCTGAATTATACTTCCTTAACATTGATACGTGGAACACGTTATGAACATGCTACATGTTTGGCGGTAGGGATAGCTCATATGCTAACTTCCCAATATGTCTTAATACCTCAAAGGGTCCAACAATTCGTAGGCTTAGCTTTCCTTTCTTTTGGAACCTCATCCATCCTTTCCAAGGGAATACCTATAATAACACTAGGTCCCCTACTTCCTATGCTTTGTCCTTTCGTGTCAAATCAACATACTCCTTATGTCCATCTTGGGCTACTACCAGCCATCCTCTGATTAGATTTATTATATCCTTGGTCCTTTGGACTACTACGGGTCCGAGCATCTTGCGCTCTACAACTTCATCCTAACATAAGGGAGATCGACATTGTCTTCCCTCAAGGATCTCATAAGGCGATATCTCGATACTGACATACGATCTATTATCGTAAGAAAACTCAATCCGCGTTAAGTGATCATTCCAAATTCTTTCAAGTCTATTGCACAGACCCTCATCATAGCTTCTAGCATTATAGCTTTTGCTTCTCAATACCCACTCTTGTCCCATTCATAATATTATACTGGTTATACTTTTGCTCGTTAGCGTTCTATAACCTTTTAATAACCACGTCAACCTTAGTATCACGAACGCATTAGAATCGGAATACCACCATACTTGGTACCACTTCATTTCTAGCTGCCTCCATCTTCGAAAGCTTGGTCCTTCGTGTAGAAGTAAAAGAATTTATTGAGAGATCACTATGATCATGAACACTCGTTCTATTGCATAGTTAGTACAGAAGGTGGCCAGCCTTTAGTACTTGACAAGCAATTAAACAACATGTGGTATCCTACTAGGCTTCTATCACACAGATAGATAGTCATTCGGCAATACCTCCCCTTCTGGAAGGGTTATTCTTCTCAGTTTACACGAAAATGAAAAGAAGAGAAAAGAAAGAATTTAAGAGAATTATAAAAAAATTGCCAGAAAACATTTGGCTTGGAGTCTACCCCTGAACTATAGAGGTTTATCATAGGAGAACAAAACATATATATGTATATATCTCAACATCAAGCATTATCGCATTGTATTACACATGCCTAAATATTTTTGCTATTCCGTCCATCATTCTATGGACCTATGCTCTTGCGCGAGCTTATAAACAATCACCGTTGAAACTCCCTCGACAGCGAAAATTCAATCTGGGATTTCATTCTAGACATCATCGTTACTAGAATTCTATGCTTGCACTGTAACCTTCCTCGTATAGTAATACGGCTCTCTATTCATAAGAAGGAATAAATATTCAATAGGTAGATAATCTACTTAATTAGTCTATCAATGATAAATTATACATCACCACGACCCGATTAGTGGTACCCAATCTCAACATCCATTCTAATACAACTCTTACAGTTGTAATCGGCTCATTACTCGCAGAATCATTGTTGCATTACTATGGTCCATCGCTGACCTACTGTAGTCATTCATTTTCCTCGGAATCTTATTATCTAATCATACGGAGTCCATATCTGCCGTATCAAAATCTTTTGAGGAGTTAACATAATCACCATTTATGATTCATGAAGAACACTCCAGATCCTGACGTACATTCATGACATGAAGCAGATAAAATTGCAGAAGAGTTTCAATCAAAGCAATGATAGCAGGTTAATACCATTCTTAATCATATGCCTTCAATAGAAGACTTAACTCAAAGGTTTATTTAGTCCTTTTTGAAACATGGTCCTGGCTTATTCTCAAGGTAGGACCTTCTAAGATAGATAGCCCGCTCATGGCGATTACACGAATTAAACCTTTACCAAACTACTATTACGGTTGGGTATTGCACAGTCATCAGAAGGAATGTCAATCTTCCAAACCATAATACAGCCTTCACGGCTTCAACCATCATCACTATATTCCTATGGCACGAGCGCCTATAATTCCTCTCTTACACTTAGAGTGTCGGCCACCTCTTTGGCCTTTCCTGATAGTAAAATTTCCTTACAATCAATGTCATTTTAAATGATCTTCAACTAAATTTTCTACCTCATTTCCAATCATTTCTTGTGTGAATATGCTCTTCCTTACGCTTTGGTGAGAGGAAAAAAAAATATCACCATTTTTTTCCATAAGTTATTGCCTCGGTCTTTTTGAGGTTAACATTGTCACGACTGACTCTCGATCATTCATAGGACGTCTCTTATCTTGGGCCCTACTTGTTTTCACCAATCTCGACCTTTATTGGGCCGATCTATAGTTTCTTATGGTTTAATACATGCCCACCTGGCATTATTATAATTACGTCATATTTCCTTTATCAAAATTTCTATCCTTGAGAATTTTGAATATTACCTTTCTCCTTGTAAAACCTCTAAGGTTATCCTTAAATCCTTCATCATTTACTCCCTGAGTACATGGCATATCAAGATACCATTTACTAATACTAGAACCATTGTCTATATAGTTCTGAAAACTTTCTCCACTGATCTTTAAAGGTTGTTGTTACCTTGATCCTTTCCAATTCATACTGTCAAAACTCATGTTGTCCCTATTAAGGGCGAAATGCTAACCTTTATGCATTCCCCTAGGATTCATCTCATGTTATCGAGGTTCTATCCTTAATTCCACCTTTAAAAAGGTACATGCATCCTTCCATGGATAAATAAAGTCATATATCCCTGATAAGGGTATCTTATTCAATCATTTCCACCTCGATAGTCTATACCAAATTTCACAATAGCATCCTTATTCAAGTTGAGGTCAATCCATATGGCCTCCAAAAGATAAAAAAATGGTTATCCACTTTTCTTTCCTAATTTGGTAATGATCACATAGATGTTCTAGAAGATATTGGTCGTGTTCAACATGAACTTCTTCTTAATGAATCCTTATTTACTTTTATTGTTTATCTCAACAGTCATCTCAATGTTGGGATATCTTTTGTACTTGGTGTCTCCCTTTTGGGTATCAAGTCACAAGTGTTACATACACTTCACATTCTTGAAGGTCACTTCCTTCATCCAATTTTCCTAATTTCTTACTTTCTTGTCTCCTCAGTCCATCCGTGTTTCCTTATTAATCAATCGATCAATCTCAAATTTTCATCGAATACTGTCAACTTCAAGGGAATTAACTATACGTATCGCTTACGCCTTCAAACCTTGAATTTATCTCATGATTAGTCACCATCGCGCTGATGATGACACACTTCTCTATATTTATTGAAAGGGTTTCTTAGGGTTTCCCATACCTAACTCCCTTATCACTTCTCAACTCTATTTCCTTTATATCCCTTTATACTCCTTCCCTTTTCAGTCTTTTATTTTCGTTTCCATTACAACCATTACATGAACCATCACAACATAAGCATTGATTTCAAACATCCCGTCATTCTGGATTCGTGTCCTCAGAACGAATCTTGACAACTTTTACAACTTAGATTCATAATTCATCATACTCGTCCGCTTTTGTTCTGGCTCTAAAGCTTTTACACTACCTCCATAACCTTGGGAAGTACTTTCCCGAAAACAATTGACTGAACTTTAATCAGTTTATTCTAACCTCTGGCTCCATGCCTTTCTTGGTCTTTCACCAGCGGGTGGCCTCTCTCTTAGGAGGGTAAGTGACAAAAACAGTCTTTTGTGATTTGTCAGTCATTTAGAATCTCAAATGATTCCTATATTTCCTTTAGCCAAGCTCTTGCCTCGACTGGGTCAACCTGTTCCTTGGAACTCTGAGAGCTTAACGACTTAAAGGTCATGAAAGGATTTCCTACCGCATTGTTTCTTCAAGGTGGTGGTTGGGAATAAGAGTATAAGTTCTGTTTAGACAGGTCCATGAATTTCCGTATAAGAGTACCGTCTCGGGTTTCCTTATCTTGCTCGACTTCTGTTTTCTCAGTATGAAATGTTTCATCTTTCTCCCATAATCAGGGTTATCTTATACGTTAAAATCCTTTTTTTTCATTTCATTATGTTATGGTTCCTTCTATCTTGATGGCGACCACCCTGACTATCACATTCAGGGTTTGCCCTAAATCTTATTCCTCGAACTATGACTTTCATCTAAGATCCCGTCCTTAAGCTCTTGAATGTTTGGAACCAAAATTCTGTAGGAACACCTCATTATTCCATTATCATCTTTCTCGGTATTAATCTCTTTTCTATTTGTTGGTTCCCTGCCTTCATTCATCACTTTTTCTTGGCACAATATGATCTTTTCCAAGAATTCGGGCTGTATTGCAATCTCAAACAGCTTTTCGGTACCGGCTCCGGTTACCTTCACTTCTATTTCCATTTTCTCAAAATCTCTTATCAACTCTTCAGAAGACATTATCATCTTGAGTCTCTCCTCTCTACTAAGGGTGTTAGCCACCACATTGGCTTTACCTGGCTGATAAATAATCTCATAATCATAATCCTTGATTAGCTCTAACCACCTCCTCTGGCGCATGTTGAGCTCTTTCTGCGTAAAATATACTTGAGCTCTTGGGGTTTGTGTAAACTTCGCACTTCTCTCTATACAAGTAGTGCCTCCAATCTTTAGGGTAAAACTATTGCCGTGAGCTCAAGATCATGGGGGGATATCGAATTTTATATTCCCTTAATTATCTTAATGCGTACATGATTACCTTACTATGTTGCATAAGCACTCACCCTAATCCCTTGTGCAAAACATCATTATAAATCACAAAATCTCCTTTTTCCCTCCGGCAACGCCAACACAGGGGCCGTCACCAATCTTTTCTTCAGTTCTTGGAAGCTGTTCTCACATTTCTCTGTCCATTCAAACTTCTCAGTCTTACGAGTAAGCCGCGTTAAAGGGGCTACTATCTTTACAAACTTGAACGAACCTCCGGTAGTGACCGGCCAATCCTACCTCTGGTAGTTTACCTAACCATGGTCATCAATTCCTCAGTGGTCCTTTATTCATTCTTGTCAGGATCCTCCACGGGATCCTCCTCAGCAACAATCCCTTCTAGGACAACATCCTCAACCGCTACATCCTTAATATGAACATCATCCGGTCCTGCGTTAGGACGCTCTATCGGATCCACAATCCGATCTCCAATTAGTAATAAAATATCATCGCGCTGTTGCTCCTCAACCTCAAGGTTCGGAGTCCCGCTACCATATACGATAACGAACTACGCTTCTATCACGATATTTATAAGGGTTCCCATAAAGGTTTTAACTGTCAGTACTACGTTAGGTAGTCCGACTATGAACTTGGCAAGAGTTCTTATTATCTTAGTGAACTTATTATCTTAACGCCACATCATCTCTGAGGTTTATAACGCTTAGATCTGATACCATTTCTGTAACACCCCTAAATCCGGAGTCGGGGATCCGGGTTGTCACGAGTTCCATTTCCCTTAATAACACTTAACCTTAATAAATAACCAACTACTGCGTACTGTGACCCCACAATATACACACACACACACACCACAAGTTATAGTCTCAGAGATGAATACAAAAAATAACACAAGTCATTTTATTCCACAATTATAAACCGTTACACCTTAAAAGGGTTTCTGAATAAATTTACATTTCTTTGCCATTATTACAATTCATATAGATACATAAGTCTGGTACATCAGAAGTTGAAAGCCTAGCCTATTGGTAATTTCTACCTCAGCTACAACGGCATCAACGCCTACAGGAAACTGCGGAACGTTTCCTATCCGCTCGCAAATTGGGAGCTTGGTCCTATTCATCTTGTCTATCTGTTGTTGTGTGATGAAAGAAAAAAGCAAGGGTGAGCAACAAGCCCACCGAAATAATATGTATAATAATTAAAAATATATGAGCATTCTCATAGTACTCATGAAAGTCTTGGTCAAGAAGAAATGAACCAAGTTTGATATCTTAATGCGACGAAGTCGCAAAATATTCAGTATATATACTTATATACTTTTCAAAATCTTTGAAATCCTCTGCCATGTATAATATACACAGAGTTCCAGTTTATAACTGTATAAAATTATCGTTGCAAGGTGATCTTATATATCTAACCTTGTCTCAACATTTTTCTGAAAATCTTTGTCATGCATAAGATAATCATTAACCAAATATAAGTTAAAAAGATGAAGTTACAAGATACCCCAATATACTTATATCTTTTCCAAATACTACTTGAACTACCACCATTCAAGTTATAACCAGTTTCAAAAGTTCATCACATAGATGAGACTACAAGATAAGACTTGTATAGATTCGATCTTTGAAATATTATTGAATAAAATGAAGTTACGAGATACTTCATTAAGTCCCGATATATATATATATATATATATATATATCCATATATATCTCTCATACATTTCCTGAAAACCTCTGTCATGTAAAGTATGAACAGAGTTGCAATATCCAATGAATTTTGGAAAGAAAAGAATTTTGGCATAAACCCGATATCTTGCTGATCAGGCAAAGATACCAATAAGTAACCTTTTCTACTAGTAGATGGATGAATCCCCCACCAGTCATCACCCTGCCCGCATTAGGACCTTGTGTTGGACCGCCACCCGGCCTTTTACGCGTTGATGGACTGCCACCCATCCACTTACACTTTGATAGACCGTACCTCGACCTGTCGCTTATGCCGACTCAATTCAATGGACTTACTCCCCGAACGTTGGGCAAGTAATCAAATTCTTTTATCAAAACTCCAACCTCTTTGCGAATATAAAATACACCACAAAGCCGGATCCCTCAATTTTTAAGCGAGTATTTAAATCCTCTTCGAAAGGAAGATCTTAAATTTGAAAACGAGTTTGGGATCCGCTCTAACTTTTAAAATTATTTTGAAGACTCGAAAACATTTTTAAGAATGTTTGGAGTAATGCTGATTTAATAAAATAAATCAGTCCCGATATATTGGAGAATATGTGAATATTATTATTTAAATAATATTCCCATAAAGGATAATCTCTATAAAAATAATTGAAGTAGAAGTTTTAAAACTCTTACTTGAAATGAATAATAAATAACCAAAGATATACTTATACGAAAGTACGATCTTTATTTGAATAATCGAAAATGAGTTTGATTATCGAAACATTATTCTTTAATAAAATAAAGAATATTATTTAATAAATAAGCGGAGTCATAAGTCCTCGAATGAATATTCAAAATAATATTCATTAAATAAAATAAACGGAGTCATAAGTCCTCGAATGAATATTCAAAATAATATTCGTTAAATAAAATAAAGTTATCGAATAAACCTTATTCGATTAATAGTTTTGAAAACTATATCAATATATATATATATTATACTCGGGAACATCGACTCCCGGTTTAGAAAATGTTCACCTTTGGGTCCCCTATACTAAGAGTATACGCAACTACTGCTTATCTCTAGCATAGGTATTATGCAACTTATAAGCATTTGAATCAACAATTAGATATCAAGATTACGAAACAGACATGCATATATACCATATCAACATGCTCCAATATATCGCAAAATTTGCTAATAACAATCATGCATTTATCACAAGATAATGCATATACATATATTTACATCACAACAACAGTATAACAGGTAGCAAACTTGCCTGAGTGTTCCCGGATAGACTTTAGCTTAGAGTGGGTCCGATAACCTATGAACAACAATATAAGTCGGAATTAAACCCCGGTCGCTTAAGAAACTAGACTTTAACCAATTGAACCCTAACGTTCGCTTATGATCATTTCTACGCTTAATAAATCACATTAGTCGTTCGAGTACCCTCGGCTCCACCATTTTTAATAAATTAACCATTAAGAATTTTAAGGCGATTCTTTCGCGAATACCCTACCAACTGCCTAATCCACTTTACCTAATTGTTTTATACTCCAATTAGTCATTTAAGGACCTTAACCAAGGTTTCAAAGTAAGGCGAGGGGTAATGGTTCGTTCACGAAACGCCGTTACTTAAAACGGTCGTTTCTCCTAAACCGCACATCGGATTCAAGCGAACCACATATCAAAATGAAGATCGTAACATGAACTATCTAATCATGGCAATGGTCAAAACCTAATAGTGAGTTCACGGGTCCTGATGTTAAGAACAAAAGCAGTCTAAGGTAAATCGGGCATTACGACGGCTATGTTTACGCGATTACCAAAGTTTAACTACTCCAATCATCCACAAATCAACCACAATTCAACCCATAACCACCAATACAACCAAACTTCATCCAAAACTTAATACATCATTCCATATACTCAAGATTTTCCAATTTATTCAACCACAAACATGAACTACTAACTATACTTAAGTTTCATTAACTATAAACAAGATTCAATCATCCAAATCACTACAAACGCAACCAAACTTTGAACACACAAGCATCATGCTTCTCATGAACTATATTAATCAAAACCACTCCTAAATATTCAAGTAAAACTAGGGTTTGAAGTTTTATACCTTCCTTGAAGTTTTTAATCCATGAAAGATCCTTGGAATGCCCATGGAAGCCTTTATCTATGCTTAAGCTACCTTGACCTTACAAATAAAATTAAGAATCAAAAATTTGTTCTTGAAAGTTACTATTCACCCTAAACTAAAATGATTTGTTTGAGATAGAAAACTTTTGATTCAAGCACTCAAACTACTTGCTCTTCTTAGTTATGAAATATAGGATCCAAAAAAACAAACCTCTTGAATTATGATTGAGTGGAGCTTGAGTTTGGAAATTTTTCTTCTTGTTTTTCTTCAAAAAAACCGTGAGCAAGGAGATGGGGGGGAAGAGAAATGAATGTGTTTGTTTGGTTGCTTCCTTTTTGTTTGTTAATTAACCTTTTACCATGGTAAAAATTGTGTGGCTCACAATCAACCAACCAACCCTTCCCATTTGGTCATGCTTATGTCATCTACTTATGTCATCTTGTTACACTTGTCCTCCTCTTGTTGGTGTGATGACATCATCCTCCACTAACCCCTTTGATTAACTCCTAATTACTTGGCTAATGATCGCTGATCTGTTATACGGTTCGCTTAACTTTCGTTCTCGTTTATCGTTTGAGGGATCATACCCGGGATCTTATTACTTGGGTTCCCCTAAAACTTTCTCAATATTTTATATTCCTTTTATGATCCTCTCTTATAATCCTTGAATTTAAATCCTTTTAATTATGTTACCTTATACTCAATTCTTTCGGTATCTGGTGGATTTTCGGGAAAAATCAAAGTGTTCGAATTTGGATTATGACGATCTTTACATACACTTATTTACTTTATGGAGTACCAATACGATCTTAGAATTTCCATAACAGTACTCCTATATAGCGTGGTATGATAATTTTCCTTAATCAGCATCATCAGCAAAAGTTACTATTCATCTGTGTTTCAAAAATTTCCAAAAATTGGGGTTATTACATTGGTGATTTAGCTCACCATAGTGTTTATTTAGTTGTTTATTGACTTGGATGATTGGTTTATGTTTTATTTAATCTATTATCCTTATTATCTTGATTTATTATTTGTTTAATTCTTACTTAAGATATAAACTGTGAAGAGGTGTTTTATGATTTAGGAGGAGTACCATATACTATCCTAAAAGTTGTGTAATAATAAAAAGGGGAGATTGATACCCTTATAATTTTGATGATCACACTGTTAGCAAACTCGTAGCTTCTCTTGTTATCTTATTAGAAAATTGGGTATAATATATTTATATGTTACCAATATTATTTTGCAGAAGTCAGATTTCATGATAGACTTAGTCTGTTAGCAAGCTAACAATGTTTTTGACAGGTTTATCAGCTAGCTTTCACTTACCACCTGCAACTTATTTAGGAAATACATAACTTGCGGATTTTCGGGAGATTTGATAGGAATGAGTTTTGTAAGGAGTTTTGTAAGGACTCTATCATATATTTTACGTGTTTAAATATATTAGAGCTCCTCAGGTATTTAAACTCTGTTATTCAAACCATTTCCTATTTTCTAATAAATTATTCTCAAATAATTAAAGATTGATATTAAATTTAAACTAAAGATAGACGTTTCTAGTTATTTTTAAATCTATCTTATTTTAGTTTAAACGTATTTTAGATTATCTTAACATTTATATTAAAACAAACTAACCGTGAGACTTGGTCAATATCAGAAGTTGTGTTAATTTATTCTAAAGTTAACTTAATCTATAAATACACTTGGCTAAATTTTCTTTTGAGATTGATCCACGAAGTATACACTATATCATCCGAGAAAATACAACTATGGATTCATTGAATACAACCTTGCGGGAGGTCATGAGTTCTACTCCTGATGCGTGCGTGTGTTTAATTATAAAAAAATATCTTTATTTTGAGCTCTAACATATAGACTTATATCTATATTCACAGAGTTCATAGTTTCAATTGTAATTTTGATTAAAACTTGTATTGTTCAAGGTGTAAACATTTGTTGCTGAGTAGTTGAGCTTGGATAATAAGGGTTCATGGAGTTAGATTACTAGAGAAGGCTATACAGGTTTGGTATAAGGTTTAAAGGGAAGGTGTTATCAGCAATCTGTTATCAGGAATAAGGGATAAAGTGATATATATAATTGAATCTTGTAATCGTATCATTTCAGTGATTAATATTATATTCGTTTACAAAGTTGGCAAGAAACCAGGATGTAGACCATTAGACACCATTAGACATAGGTGTCGAACCTGACTATACCTCTATGTGTTATTTACTTGCGGTTATTTATTTTCCGCATTGCATATCGAGTGTCAGATTGCCGACAACATATATTCGAATCTAACAGCAAACTTTCTGACAATTTGATAAATATTTGATAATTTTTTAAAATCAATTTTAGTTAGCCATAACAGTTATTCACCCCATGTGCGTAGAATTTCAGTGTGAACATATATTATATCTGAAGGCATATACTTTAATAAAAATAATTAACTATATTTGATATTTTCATAATTTTATAAAATTAGTTGAGTTTATCTGAGAAAAAATAAGTTAGTTGGTTAAATGGTAAAAAAATTAACAAGTTTGTTGGGTTTCTTATTTATCATCATCTAAAAATATAATCAAGTAATTAATAATAGTATAAAATTTAAGAGCGGGAGAATTTGGATAGATATAAAATGAAGAGCATAACCCAAAAAACAGCAAAATTAATGAAAAAATTGTGAACTTTTCTTTATTTAGTTAATTTTATTTATATACCTTAAATCTAAACAAATTGAAGGTTCTAATTAACGGCATATACGGAGTCTCAAACAAAAATTAAGCTCACCTAGTGAAAATTAAAGGAAGATACTTGCCTAAAAACGTGTCATAATAAAAATCATTTAATACCATCATAGGCAAACGACAAAACAGGAAAATTACAAAAAAAAATTGATCTTATTCAAAACAAATAAAGTAATAAGAACCCAAAATAAGCGCCAAATTGGAGGGAAATCTCTCTCTCTCTCTCTCTCTCTCTCTCTCTCTCTCTCTCTCTCTCTCTCTATATACCATTTTACCATTTTTGTGCTCTCTCAACTAAAACCCTAGCTTCTTACATTATAAAGTAGTGTCACATTCTTACATTGTACACGCCCTCATCTTTGTGATTGATATAAAATTTATATATTTTTATTAATGCAATTCGGTTCCAATAATTGAAAAAGCATACCTGTTTGAGATCTGTTTCTCACTTCAAAATCATTACTTTTCATTGTAAGTGTCATAATTTGACACGGGTTTGCATTAAACCTAAGGGTTCTTGATTTTCTTTTTTTGAACTAATTTTCAAGAATTTTCAGGGAAAAAATAAGATTGAATTTTGATGTAAAAAATGCATGGTGGGAGTGGAAAGAATGGTGGGTTTGATCCAAGCAATCTTCATTTGAAAAAAGAATTTACTCAAATTAAGAAAGCTTCAAAGCTACTTAAAGACCCTGGAACGTCTTCAACTTGGAGGTCTCCTTTAAGTTCAGGTAGAGCTTTGTCTGTTGTTGCGAATTCGATATCGTTGTGTAATGAGAATAATCATTTTTGTCATTATGTGAATAGTAGTAATGGTAATGTAATTTATGGTGATGGTAATAGAACTGAGGTTTTTTCGGGAGGCGAAAATGGTGGTAGTGGTAGTAGGAGGGGGAAGGAGAAAGGGGTGTTTTTGTATAATTGGAGTAGTCGGAAATTGGGGAGTGGAAAGAGTGTAAGTGTTGATGAGAGTGAGGATGATGATGGTTTGTCTTCGGGTTTACTGGGGGATAGTGTTGATAGCATGAGTGATGCTCGAAATGGAGGGGATTTGAAGAGTGGTATATATTTAGGGGATAAGTATGCTTCAATGTTATACAAGTATAGGAATACGAGTTTGGGTAAAAGGAATGTAGTGAAGAAAAGGGTAAAGAAGAGTGCACATGCTGCTTATCAGCAGCGGATTGTGATTGGTAAGAGTTCAAAGCGGGAATCAGGGCATGTGCCTTTGAATTTGAGGCAGGGTGACTTAGTAAGTTCAGTTGATCAGTCTGATGATACGGGTGAATATTTTAATTCTGAGGACTTAAGTAGGTATGCAGTAGAATCTCCTTTGCTGGCACGGCATAAGTCCACAAAGTTGTTCAGAGGCAGTCGGAAAGAGGAACCATTGTATTCATATGGTACCCCAGCTATGTCTACACGTTCATTAAATTTATATGGCTTTAAGAATTCGAGTACTGTTAGGTCTTGGGATGGTACTAATGGGTCTTACAGTGATGGGGACAACGAGGCAGATGATCATCTCGACATGGTAGGTCAGCAGGGATGTGGAATACCTTGTTATTGGTCTAGGAGCACACCAAAGCAAAAAGGGGCATCTAGAAGTTATTCACCTTCGCTTCCTGATATTTTAAGGAGAAAAGGAAGTAACATTTCAGGTGGAAGCCAAATCATGTATGGTAGTCGAAGTCCTGGATTCTCTCTAAGTTCCAGTAAGAAGAGAGTTGGATTGAGGACGGCTCAAAGCCAGACTCCTTTGCTAAGCAGAAGTGGTGATGACATAGCTGCATGGTCACCACAAAATAGCAATGACGATCTCTCGACAAACTATGGGGAGCTTGATTTAGAGGCATTGAGTTGTTTAGATGGAAGTAGATGGTCAGCAAGGAGTCGAGATGGGTTGGAGCTAGTAGCTATAAACGGAGAAATAGAATCACAAAGCACTCCTGAGAATTTCAAAAGCTTGAGCCAGAAGTACAGGCCAGTGTTTTTTGAAGAACTGATTGGCCAGACTATTGTTGTTCAATCTCTTAAAAATGCAATTTTGAGGGGTAGGATTGCCCTGGTATATCTTTTTCATGGTCCTCGTGGCACGGGAAAGACGTCGGCTGCCAGGATTTTTTCTGCTGCTTTAAATTGCTTTGCCAAGGATGAAACTAAGCCCTGTGGGGTATGCAGGAGTTGCGCAGATTTTCTTTCTGGAAAGAGTAAGGATCTTATGGAAGTTGATGGCTCCAACAAAAAGGGTATTGGAAAAGTTTGGTATCTCATAAAAACCCTGTCAGCAGGTCCTCCATCAACCTCTTCCCTTTACAAAGTTTTTATTGTTGATAAGTGTCACTTGTTACCCACAAAGGCGTGGTTAACCCTAACAAAAATTCTTGAGAAACCCCCTTCACGTGTTGTGTTCATATTTGTAACAACTGATATTGACATCGTTCCGCCTGCTATCCTATCAAGGTGCCGGAAGTACCTTTTCAATAGAATCAGAGATAGCGACATTGTATTGAGGTTGAGAAAAATTGCAGGTGAAGAGCATTTAGATGTTGAATCAAATGCATTAGATCTGATTGCTTTTAATGCAGATGGTTCTGTTCAAGATGCAGAAACTATGTTAGACCAGTTTTCTTTGTTAGGCAAAAGGATTACCACATCTCTGGTCAATGAACTTGTGAGTTTGTACTACTCTGTCCTTTTACATAATGTAATTTTGTTGGATCTATTTTTCATAGATATGCCTGTGTTATTCAAATGCTTGGTTTATTAATCTTTAATTACCTTATTTGTTTGATGGATGGGTTCTTAGCCTGGTGAGATGCTAAATAGTTACTTTTTATTTCTCAATTAGTGGATAACCCGGATGACTCAGGCTTGCTTGTGTGATGTCCTTTTTACAGGTGGGAGTTGTACCTGATGAGAAACTTCTTGAGCTATTGGAGTTAGCCATGTCATCAGATACCGCCGAAACAGTAAAAAGAGCAAGAGAGCTGATGAACTCAGGGATAGATCCAATGCTATTAATGTCCCAGCTGGCCGCCCTAATCGTGGATATTATAGCAGGAACATACCACATTGTTGATGCCAAATACAATGACTCGGTTATTGATGGAAGAAGTTGTAAGTAACTACATGTAGATTATTCTCACACTGGTGTTCTTAAATAGATAATCTGTACTGTCCAAAATGATGTTTTTTCTTCATTCGCTTATTCCATCAAGGTATCGTTTACTTGTTCAAAAGTTGACTATTTGTAAGGCATTCTACCTAGTTGAACTGTGTATGGGATTACGTCTTTTTGGGGAGTGCTTGAATTTTGAACGGACATAGTTCAGTAAATTTTTTGCTACACCCACCATTAATTTGCTTATATAAATGGAAATTTATTCTGCAAGAGTTACTATGTAGATGGGCACATGATATGTATCTTATCCTAAAAATTCATAGAAAAAAGACCTCCTAACTTGACCATTCCTAATTTTTTCTTCTCTTTCTAAGAAGATTTTACGATAGTTGATGTCAGCTTGATAGTTTTAGGTACTAGTAATGGAAGAAATGGTGCTGGTTATCTGAGCTGTGTACATGTACCAGTGTTTGGGAATTAGTTATCTTTTCATGGTTAATATAATCTGTACAGTAGCTTCCTTCTATAAAAATGATGGGGGCATAGAGCAGAAATGGACGTGTCATATGTTTCCATATGATTTATGCATGTTATGGATAATGCCTGTATAGTTTAATTCATCAGCACCTGTTCTATATATTTGATGAACTTATAACAGGCATTTCTATGCAAGATACCATTCTTCCGTTCACATTTATTTTTGCTAAAAATGATCCCTGATGAGAACACTTCTGCAGTGAATGAAGCTGAACCGGAGAGATTAAAACATGCTTTGAAACTTCTTTCTGAGGCTGAGAAGCATATGAGGGTTTCTAATGAAAGATCTACATGGTTCACTGCAACCCTTTTGCAGCTAGGCTCTGTACCTTTGCCAGAGGCCTCTCAGTCAGGAAGCAGTAGGAGACAAAGCTCTAGAACAAATGAGGACCCATTAAGTACTTGTAATGACGAAGTCGCCCAAAAGCTAAGGCCCGACCCTCTGTTCACATTGCGGAGGTCAACCTCTCCAGTATCCTTACATAGAGCCCCTCACCGAAATTCGTTCAGTCAAGATGATCTACTTAGTCCCAGTTCAAAGCCTGCACTTAAATTGTTCATGAACAGTGATTCATTGAGTGTCTCAGATGATAATCTTGTGGCTGAAACAACAAAGTCAAATATGTTGGGTGATATCTGGATCCGATGCATTGGAAGGTGCCATTCAAAGACACTGAGGCATTTACTTCATAATTATGGCAAGCTTGTGTTAATATCTGAAGTTGAAGGTACTTATATAATGATGATACAAGTTCTACGTATTAATCACTGTTAAGTTCTTTTGTACAGTAGAATGCTCTATTCTTCAGTCCCTTGATTACTAGTTCTTTTAGTCATGCTTACAAGTTTCTTTGAGGTTGAAACTAGTCATTGATCTTATTGTTGTTAGCTGTCTAGTTCTCACACTACGTCAACATAAGTCACTAAGTGGATATGTCTTACAAACATCAGCTAGACAGTATGCTGTATACCCCCCCCCCCCCCCCCCCCCCTTTTCCTGAGCCCCTCTTGGGTCTGAACATATAGAATCCTTTTCTTGATCCCATGGCTACAATGTGTTAAACATTCCTCTAATTGCCTTATGTACAAAGATCTTATCGCTTCACCGTAGATTTCATTAGTTGTCGGCCTCCAATAGTTTAAATTGAGTGTCAAAGTACCTACTTTTACATGTTTTCTAATGCAAATTTTTCTAATTGAAACACTTAATGACTGATCATACTGATGCTAATTTTTTTAAGGTCTGAATTTTATCATGGTGAAATATCTATATTTCTCTGCTCTTTTTACTTGCTCTAAAAATTCTTGTATCTTTTGTTTGCAGGTGCTTTTGTTGCATATATTGCATTCACCAATAGTAATATTAAACTCAGAGCCGAAAGATTTCTCAGTAGTGTCATAGATTCATTTAAAACTGTTCTGCGAAGCAGGGCCGTTGAGGTCAGGATTGTACTTTTGCCAGATGATGATCCCTTAATAGATAGTAAAGTACAAGTGGTTTTGGTAGATCATATGGACAAAGAGCGAGAAACTCAGGTAATTAATATGCAGATTATTTTCTTGAAAAAAACTGGACCATTGCTCTGATTTTCATAATGTACCAGGTACCACAAAAATTGTTAAGGGCAGGCTTCAACGATCCTAATGTTAAGCTTCCTGGAAATTTCCAATCTACTTCAAAATCACTACCCCTGATGGTCAATGATGACGCTGAATTAAATGAAACAAATGAAAGAAATCCTGTAGTTCCTTCTCCAAGAATAGAGTCAATTATCCAACAACAAAGATTAGAAACTGCAAGGTTGCAGACTGCGGAAAAAGTCACTCCTGGATCGCTGAATCGTTTAAAACCCGAGAGGAATCAGGTCCTGCCTCAAGATGAAGTCTACAATCGAAAGCAGATGGATTTTGCGGATCCTGAAAGCTTCACTTCTCAGCATTGGGAAGATGAGCTAAAAGATGGAATCAGTGCCCTAAAAATTTATGATGAAAAAGAGGCAACCCAGAAAAGTCAAGGTAGCGAAAGATCCGACCTTTATCCGATGTCACCAAGTTTATTGCACCACAGCAACTATGCTAGTGATCTCAGTAAGGAAACCATGTAAGTACTTGGCAGCATCACTTATCATTAGAGAAATTGATCCCGATTATATGAAATTGTAATATTCAAAATTTTTAAAACAATTGTTAGGTTTTATCTTCTACGTTATATCAGTGGCTTATTTGATACTGTACTAGGGGGTACGGATCGAGTTCAGGAGCTAGAGGATGCAGCGGACTTTTCTGCTGGAAAAACCGCAAACATCACACAAAGGGAAAGGTAGGCTGAAATAATATGTTCAGTTTTTCTTGGAACTTCCATTGTGTTAGCTATTACTTTAGTATGCTTAACTTTTATCTGTATTAACAGAATAATCAAGGGGCAAGGGTTCTTGTCCGTAAGCACAAAGGTGGTCGCTTTTTGTGGTTAGATTGTGCAAAGTCGACAAAACTAGAGGAAAGACTTGTAAAAAAAAAGGGATTGAGCAAAGTCGACAAATCAGAGGAATAGACGAGCATAGGTTTGATATCCAAGATTAGGTGTCAATTTTCTTAAGCTTTCATCTTGTTCTTGTTCCTTTCCCGTCATGTAGGTATTTATTTACCAACCAGATGTAATGGATATGAGAAGGCGATGAAGAATATATGGTAAAGTTATATTTTTTCCAGTGTTTTGCAATTTTTTGGTCAATTCAGTGTCGATGGGATTTTAAAAAAGCAAGTACAATTCTTTCTTCTGCTAACAAATTCAAGACATCATACAATATTAGAGATTATAACTAAAGGAAAAAAAAGTGAATGAACAGAATAAGTTAAATTAGTGTGTAGCAAGATTTTTTGCCTGAATGGTGTTGGTGGAAACAGAAAAAATGAAAAAAAATATTTGTTCTTTTAGAATTTGTGATAAAAATACCTCTTTTTAAAATTTTGGCTAAAAATACTCGTCTAATACACATTTTTCAGCTGGATATTACTAATACGTATATTAAAACTGGGTAATTCGTATTAAAAAAAGTTAAAAAAGAATTTTAAAAAAAAATAAAAAGAGATATGCATTCACACAATACGTATCACTCATTTGATTCCGGTGATACGCATTTGTGACATGCGTATCACTTGTTCTGCTTATTTATTTATTTATTTATTTTATTTTATTTTATTATGTAATACCCATTTTTCAGATGCGTAATAGATTTACCCATTTCTAAAATACGTATTAGAAGGGTATTTTTGGTCATAAACTCCAAAAAATGGTATTCTTGTTACAACCTCTAAAAACAGAGGTATTTTTGGCCATTACCGGTGGAAACATTACTGTTAAATTAGTGTTTTTGCCCGTGCTCCATGTGTTCTCTAATTGTTTACTGCCTTGCTCCCTAGTAGAGCTGGCCAAATGTACGGGTTTGAACCGCACATTCGGGACTGGTTCGTACGAAAATCCGTAATTGTTTGGCCCGAATCGGGCCAGTTCAAACCCGCACAATTCGTTAAATTAATCGAGCCGATTACGAATATAATATTGAAGAACCAGGACCGGGACCGGCCCGCACTAACCCGTCCACACGAAACCTGCGTGAGCTGCCCGCGATTGTAAACCCGCACAGCCCGCACAGGCTCGCGGGTGTGCGGGCTTGAATCTCAGTTCTCAAGTAATTATGTTAACATTTTAAACATTTTATTGATTATCACTCTTACAGATTTACCCCATATCTCTATTCAACATAAAAAATGTGACAACTGTCCCCAGCCTTCCTTGTGTCACTCAAATAAACCATAAACCTCTAGACTATTCAAAAATAACACGTGTCAACCTCACAAATAACATTTGCATGCAAACATAATACATGGGTCCATGACTCATAAATAGATTATTTAAACCCGGAGCCCGAATCATTCAATCTGCGGCCCGTACAGCTCTCTCAGGAGTTCAGTATCGGATACGAGTTTGCTTCCGTCGGTTCAAGCCCAACCCGGCCCGATTCGTTTAATTAACGTGCCGGTTCAGTTTTCATTATTTTCGGGTTCAACCCGCTCCCAGCCCGGCTCAGACCGCATAGCCCACACTAATGGTCACCTCCCTACCCTTGCAATAAAAGTAGATGCATGCTAGAGTTACAAAGAGTCTGTTTGGGATTGCCCGCTGTGTGTTACAAAGACTGCTGGTTAAAATAATGTTATTATAAAAAAGTTTTTCTTACAAGTCATATTCAAACACGCCTAAGCCAACAATATAATTTTTTTTATTTACGCGGTCTAAAATGAATGTTTTTCGGATCGTACGAATTTAAAGATTAAGTCAAAATATAGTTAAAGAAAAAATTACATTCAAATTCAAATGATACAATATTAATTTTATAATAATTTTGTTTTCCTCTATAATGTCAACGGTACAGATTGAACGAATATTTTTTTCTAAAGTGACCAATCTAAATATCGATCATTTAAAAAATTTCATACTTATTATAACATGATATTTATATCCATGCGGTTCGATTTTGAATTTAATATTTAATTACTGTGAATTTGAGTGCAGTAATACAAAACTTTTATATAGTGATTTTTAGATTTTTTTTCCATAGAAATATATCATTATATCTAATACTATGTTATAAATTATGGGATAATATGTAATTTTTTTTGGAGAAAAAAGTCCCTAAAGTTAATTCTAGGAAAACTATCAAAATGGTTACCATTTTTTATATAGATGTTGAATGGCATTTTTATAATAATTGAATCAACCCCTTCATTTATAAAAATAACCTAAATTTTATATTGAAAGCTAACTTAACTTTAAAAAATTATCTAATGTCAATTTTAGATTTTCAAGCCCATTTTATTAAAATCACATTTTGGTTAAACCTTTCAATTTCTAAATTAAATTGATTGATGGGAATCGCTAAATTTGATATTAAAGTTGATTAATAGAGGTACGGACTGACATGCGTAAACAACAAATATTAGTCAAGATAGGGATTTGAGATTCGTATCCCATCAACATATCAAAATTAACATTTACAATATTAGTTCTGAAATTATAAAAAATCTTTTATAACATCCCACATATATAAAAATACGAGTGTTTGGGACTTTTGTAGATACAAGTCAATAACTAATGTGTACCAAATAGCTAGCTTTTTCAGACTGACATGTGGTGGATTGTTGGGTCCGGTACATATTCGGTTGTGGGGTTGGGTATTATAAATGGTATCAGAGTTCTGCCCATCCGGAATTGCACAGGCACTGCCCGGGTTCCGTATGTGTTTGTGAGATCGGCGAGGACGTCGATCCTATAAGAGGGGGTGTTTGTAATATCCCACATTGATAAGAATAAGAGTGTTTGGGACCTTTATATATACAAGTCAACAACTAATTTGTATCAAATTGCTAGCTTTTTCAAACTGACCGGTGGTGGGTTGTTGGGTCCGATACATATTCGGTTGTGGGCTTGGGTATTATAAATGGTATCAGAGCTCTGCCCAACCGGAAGTGCAAAGGCACTGCCCGGGTTCAATATGTGTGTTTGTGAGATCGACAAGGACGTCGATTCTATAAGAGGGGGTGTTTGTAACATCCCACATCGATAAGAATAAGAGTGTTTGGGACCTTTATAGATACAAGTCAACAACTAATGTGTACCAAATTGCTAGCTTTTTCGGACTGACATGTGATGGGTTGTTGGGTCCAATAAGTATTCGGTTGTGGGCTTGGGTATTATAAAAAATATGTGATAAACCAAATCAAATTCCGAGTCTTTTTCGAAAAACGGGTCAAGTCCCGATTCCTAGTCTGAAATAAGCCGAAGCCTACTGTCCCAAATGCAGCCAACTTGGGTAACGACTAGCCCATTACAGGCCCCAAAATATCATGATTTGTTGGTATAAGTAGTAGTAGTACTTTATCTTATAAACTAAACAGAAGTCCCAAATCTGCTCGATGTGGGACTGCGGCGTTACAAACTCCCCCACTTAAACTCCCGAAGTCCCCGTCAGGCCAGAACAGACAACCCATAGGTCCGGATCTTTGCCTCTCTAGCCTTTATGGGATAATACTAGTTGGCTTCGTGTCCCTGCCTCCGAATCTCTGTCCATTGCGAGATAATACTACCAGTCTTCGTTTCCCCACCTCCGGTAACTTGATGAATCAAACTTTCAAGAGTCGACTCTGATACCATATGTGACAACCTAGGTCAAATCTCGAGTCTTTTTCGAAAACCGGGTCAAGTCCCGATTCTGAATCCAAAATAAGCGAAATTCTACTTTCCCAAATACAGCCAATTTGGGTAACAACTAGCTTGCCCCCAAAAGATCATGATTTGTTTGTGCAAGTTGTAGTAGTACTTTGTCTTATAAACTAAACAGAAGCCCCAAATCTCCTCGATGTGGGACTGAGGTATTACATAATGTCAGAATTGAACTCATGATCTTAAGATTAGTGAAAATGACTTTTATTTATGTCTACAACGACTCTACCACGTGAGATTTTACTACTAATTTAAAAATTATGATCTACATGTACAAAAATGCCAAGAAGTTTCAGGAAGTTCGTAAGTAAATATATGAAGTAATGTTTGATGTGAATGCGCATGTTAGATTGTACATAAACAATATTTTTAAGATGAATAAGATTGAAACATGATTGCCTATTGCAACAAAATATTAGTGTTGGTCAAAGAACTTACAGTGACAAGAAACAAGATTTTAGAGTATATGCAATTTGTTTGGATATTGAACAACAAATATACCAAGTTTACTTAATATTGATACAATTTCAATTTTAAATAACAAAATCAAAACTATACATCATCTTTATACACGTGATTGAGAATCATACATGATTGATCAGGAAACAAATGTTATTGTTGACTTCACAGTAAGTAAAAATAAGTTTTTTAAAGATATGCAATTTGTGGGGATATATTGAACAACATAAATAATGTAATATCTCGTATTTTCAGAGATGATGATGATGATAATGATGATAATAATAATAATAATAATAATAATTATTATTAATATTATTAGTTTATGAATGATTTTTTGTGATTATTTTAATTTGGAGAAAGTAAAATTGTGGATTTATAATTCCTGTTTAATGAATTTGTGTCATTAAATGACTCAACATGCTAATTGTTCAAATGTGTTGATCCCTATCGGTCATCTGAAAATATTTACTTAAATTTATTATTTTCAAAACTTTATTAGAAACTGATTATTTTATCAATATCGGTAATTTGATTATGTTCGGAAATTTCAGGGATCTACTAGATATTTTATCCGCGTTAAAAATTTTATTTGGTATTTTGTCCAGGTTCACCCTGGTATAAGGTGAGTTGTGAAAATATTCAAATTAATATTTTTTGATTAATTGATTACATGTTAAATAAAATATTATGTGATCTATTTAATTTAAAATACTTCTTGTTATGAAATAACATGCGGTAAATATTATCTGCGGTCCCCTAAGGACCAAATTATTTTTCAGATATTTGGTGCATGTTAAAATGAAATTATATGCACTTAATTTCCATATGAAATTAATTTTCTTATCATGTATCTCGTATGCCAAGTTCTGTAACATTTTGCGTGCGTCAACATTTTTTATTATTATTTTCGGGGTTTATTGGTAATTTATAAAATATTTTGATTTATGAACAATTATCGGATCGGGGCCTGATCGGGACATAAAAGCCTACAAAATTCATGTTTCTATTTTTATAAAATCTAGGGTATTTCAATGACCCAGTATTTTTTGCATTTTTTAAACATTCATATGTTTTGGGCAATTTTGGCATAAATATTGTATTTTTTAAAAAAAATATTATTTTTAAAATAACTAATTTTTTATATTTTTGTTTTTCATAATTATCCTAAAATATCTGAAAAATAGAAAGAAAATCAAGAAAAATCGAAATTGGGGGAAAAGGGAATTAGAGTTCGTGGTAATCGATTGATTAGTGGAGCGTGATATAGAATTCCGTTCGCAGCGTGTGAATAGTCGAATTGAAGCCCGTGAATTGTTCTCTAAAATTTTATAATCCGTTTTCACGAGGTTAATCAAATTTAAAATTTTGATTTATGTTTAAATTCATCAAATCAGGGTTTCAAATTCCCGTTGTTTGTTTAGTGATTTTGATGTTATAATAAGCTTTAGCATGATCAATAGAGTTGATTGTGATCAATTTTGTTAATGTTTTCGTGTGTTCTTATTTTTCAATTTTATCGATTATAGATGATGTGGGTATTGATTTTGGTTACATGAGCATGTTGTAGATAATTAGGGATTGAATTTTATATATAAATCTTTAATTTTGGGTAGGATTTGACGATGTTCATGTTCTTGCCGGAAAAATCACCAAAAAATCTGGAAATCTGTCTGAGGAATAGTTTCTGGGGATGTTAGGCCTTTAATCAAATGTATAGGGGAGTGGGGATGAATACAGTTAATACAATCCATTCGACAAAACTTCAACAGAATCAACAGTTTTTATATTAATTGATAAAAACTTATTACAATCGTACTTTCTTGAAAGGATGAACAAATATCCTTGAGAGCTGCTAGGTTATGCGAAAGATATAACAAGGTCACAATGCTTATAGCACAAACCTAATATGTGCTTTATATAGAGAACAACTACCAATGTATAAAGATTCCTATTCTATTAACAACAAGGAAACCTATACAATTGCTTCTGAGATAAAGTCCTTCACCGCCTTGAGTTCATATTTCCTTTTCCTTTTCAAAGATCAACTGATGTGACAAATACTGATTTCATCATCCATTGACATCATCATCCGTTGATATCATTATCCGTCGATTATCAACATTCATCGATGTCATCATCATCCGTCGATGCAGTCATCATCCGTCGATGTCATTATCATCGTCGATGTAGTCATCATCCATCGATGCTTCTGATATCTCCTGTTTGATATCATCAATTGCACCTAACAATCTCCCCTAACTTGTTTATTATGGAAATATGGACAACTTCCAACTGATGATGTTAAAACTATATAAATACAGGAATCAAGTATGCATATTAAATCTTGCTTTTGTGAATATCAGACTTTACTCTTCATCCTGAACTACTTCTTTAACTTGAGCAATGTTAAAGGTAATTACACTTCCTCGGCTCAGAATGTTTGAAATTCTTCCTTCTTCTTTTTAACAATAGCTTTGGCTTTAGACTTTGAAAACTTTGACTTCTCTCCTATCTTTTCTTTTCCTTTAAGCTTCAAGTCAGCAGTTACCGTAACTTGTGATATGAGATCTTCTGCTTGACTAATTTCCCTTATAACTACACCTCTGGTTTTTCCGTTAAAAGGATCATCTTCATAAAGTACTTCAGAAATAATAGCAATATCAGCATTGTTGTCTTCATGGAATTCTTGAAGTCTTCCTCTATTTGCCTTAGCTGTTCAAGATCAACTTTTGGATTTTATTTTGCACATATTCTTCTACTCTCCTCAGAAACAAATAATTGAATCTTTGGATCCTTGTAGAACAGAGTTGTCTTTCAGAGATTGAAGAAATTGAATTGCTTCAGCACCAGCTTTTATTCTCCAAAATACCTTGGTCTTCATAAGCAATAGTTGTGATCTGTGAAGATTTTTGCATTTTTGTAGTCACAACAGTCAAATCTTCAACTCTTCTTTTATTTTCTCCTTTTGCTATCCTTCTATCCCCCTTATTACCTCCATCAGAATTTTCAGCATCAGTACTTGTCAATGATAGCTGTTTGCATTTAGATTTAATATTCTCCCCCTTTTGGCATCATCACCAAACAGTAGAGATATAATCAGCTCCATTGAATTATGTACTTCTGTAAGTTGAGCAGACATTCTATCTTGTTTAGCTTCCAATCTAGCTTGATTGGCTTCAATTGTAGTTTGTCTGGCAACTATTGGTGAAATTTGTTTATGAATTTCCTGATGAGTAGTTAGCTTTGAAGCAATCAAAGATTCTTTAATCTGATTGATTTGAGTAGTAGTTGCTTCATGAGCTGTATGTAAGGATCTGACAAAAAAAAGTTGATGCTTTTAGATGATTCAACATATGAGGATTTGTAATCTTCCGTTTTGCTGTTTCCAGATGTACAACAACTTGTGTTTTGGAAATATGATACATATTATCTTTCTAATGAGCATTCCAGAGATTATCAGAATAATCATTTTCTTTTGTAGCAACTAACTCTTTTAGTTTCTCTTGTCTCACTTACATATGCATATCTTCAGGGAAGAAAAGATCATCCTCGGGACATATAATAACATTAGAAACATTAGCTTCTTCACCATTATTTGATTCTTCAACAACAACCGGATTTTGCAATAATAGCCGAACTTCATCATCAACTTCAGTATGTAGAATAAAATTATAAATTTGTGCAGTATATGATCCAGTAGCTTTAGAAGCTTCCACACCTTCAGCGGTTAACTCCACATCTTAAGTATTGTAGATAAATGAATTGGAACTTTGAGATTTTCTTCCAGAACTTCAGTTCTTGTAACATGTTGTGGTGATTCTGAAATGAATGAAACTTTATGAATGGACTGTTGTGCTATCTCCCCCAACTTGTAAATTAGCAAAATATACAAGTTTAACAGATATTTGATGATGTCAAAAACATTAAGTACAAATGCATGAGAATTAGACTAGATAACTATAACTTACAGTCCTTAAAGCTTTACCAATCTTTAATTTCTGATAACAACTTCAGTCTGTACAAATATCAGAATTTAAGCAGTTGTAGATCTTTGACTTGGCTTCATCTTCTGATCTCTCTGATGTCAGGAGTTGTTCTGAGATAGTTCTTTAACAAACATCTCTCAGCATATCTAAGTTCATCAATCATTCTCCTTTTAGCATCTTTAAGCTCTGCATTATCTTCACCAATTTGAAAGATTGCAGCCCTGAGATCATTAATCTTTGCTTTTCTTATATCCTGATCTAGTCTGATCAGATAAGCTTTATCAGACTCAAGATTGAATTCCACAGCCCTGTACCCTAGAAAGGTAGTTATAATTTGAGCAGAATTGGGCTTCATTTCAACTATATCACCCTTGTGATCTCTGTACTTTGGAACATATGTGCTGTCAGACTTAACAGAATAAAGCCTTTTCTGTCTCTAAATCTGATCCTTCAAATAGTTTGCAGCAGTTCCTGTCAATCTGTCATCCACTTGAAGTAAGAATAATACATGCTCCAATTCTTCAAAATACTTCAATGGAATGGCATTTTGCCTTATATGATAAACCCTACCATCTGTCATGAAGTACAACAAGATGTATTCTTTCAAGTAGGTATGGTAAACCATTTGTACAGATTCCAGTTGATTCAATCTCTCAGGAGTTGCTCCAATACCTGGTTCACTCAAGGAAGTTGGATCATTGGTAGTGTTCTATATTCTTCTTTCATCAGCACTTCCCAATCCAGTTTTATCTCTTGCTTCCTTTCCAGTAACTACTCTAGCTTTAAAACCACTTGCAGCAGTCTTCAAAGGTTGAGTCTGTTTTGCTTTAGTGAATCCTGGTAGGAGTGTCTTTGGTCTATCTTCTGATATCAAGTTAACTTGAGCTGTGTCAGAGGTTACTTGCTTCTTTTGAATATCAGAACTTACAGTTTCTTGACTCTGAACAACTTGAGCCATGTCAGAGGTTTTTTTAAGAACTTTTCTTGAAGTCAGAGCAAGATCATCCTTTTCATCAGTGATTTCTTCATTCTCAGGAGGCACATAAACCTTGATAGGTTCACCAACCTTTTTTTTACCCTTGGATCTTGGATCTATCTGCGGTTGTGATTTAGCCAATGTTACTTCAGTACGTGTCCTTTCTTTGATCACAATGCCTTTGAGTTTTGGAAGTGGCTTTTTACCAGAAGCTTCAGATTTAGATGTGACTTTCTCTGATTTAAGTCTGGCTTCTTCTTCCATTAAACTCTCCAAGTCCATTCCTGGATTTTCCTAAAGAAATAATTGTCTTGACATTTCTTCATCAAGATCTAAAAGTTCATCAGAACTTATCCTTTTACCAGTAGCAGAACTTATTCTTTTCCCAGTATCAGAACTTGTCCTGTGACTTGTGATTTCAGCTTTTCTTGATGTGAAACTTCTACCTTGACTATGACCTCTACCCATTCCAGAGCTTCCTTGATCATCCTTTTCATTATCCTTCCCTTTCAGTGTCTTGTCAGTCTTGCATTTGGACTTAATTACTGTCTCCCCCTTTTTGGCATCAACAGGAAGTAGAAGAGAGACAAGCAATTCCACTGAGGCTTGGATTTCAGTAAGTTGAGATTGCTGAGAAGCTTGATTTGTCAGAATATCATTAATCTGAGCTTGTTTTTTCTCTTGAGTCTTCTCAATATAAGCAATCCTGTCAAAAGTAGGTTGGAAGAACTTTTTCTTATCAATCTTTTGAACTTGTTCCTGTTTGATGAATTCTTCCTGAATCTTGTGTAGCTCAGCATGAGTAGTTGAATGAAGACCTTGTAGATGTTTAGTACTCAATGCAGTGACTCTAAGCTGGGTTTTGAAATCATCAGAATTTAACAGTTCATCAGCTTTAGTCAAGTGCTCAGCAAGATGCTTTTCATTTGGAACACAGGAAACCGAGTTCCATTCCTTAGTCCACTCCTGTCCTGCAGGAGTTTCACTCCAAGGCACTGGTGCTTCTCTGGTAACAAACTTCTTAACAAGTTCAGACTTAAGAATAGTTTATTGAGGAGCATGTCCTGAAGGACCTGCTGCATCAGCATCTGCATTTGGAGCAGCATCACCAGTATCTCCAGCATTTGCAGCATCAGAACTTACAGAATCAGTATCTTCTGATAAAACAACAGTGTGAGTAGCAATGGAGGCTTCAACATCCTCTAATTGCTGATCTGGTTCTAAGTTTTGATCAATAGCCATATCCTGATGCTCACCTAAATTCTGATCATCAGCATCTAGATGCAGAGAAGGTGTAGTAGATAACTCTGGAGTTTGAACAACATCAATAACAGGTATTGTTGAAGGATTAGTTACTGTTGGAGCTTCTAAGAAAATTACTTCAGGCACAACCAAGTTTTGAACATCAATATCAGCACTTGTGCTTGGATCAACAGGAGATACATATGGTGTGTTGACCTTTTCAGAAACAGCTTCCTGAGATGGAGTTGATGAAGAAGAAGTGACTTTAAAAAATTCCTTTTCCTGTGAGATCAGAGATCCTGATCCCCTTCCTGAGTTGTTACTGCTTCATCATCTGAAACAGGTCTTTTTGCCCTCTGTTTCTTGTATCTCTTTGTAGATTTGGATTCCTTGGGAGTTTCAGGAACTGTCATTCTTCTAAGCCTCTTGAGAACCCTAGATCCCCCAATTCCAGAATCCTTCTGAGAAGTCACTTTCTCAGCTTGTTTAACAACAGGTTCTGAAGAAGGAACCTGTTCCCCAGTATCAGATTCATCTCTCAAAGCAATTTCCTTTTCTTTTGAGGTGTTAGAGGAACAGTCTTTGTCCTCTTAGGTTTGGAAGATGAAGGCTTCACAGTAGGTGCTGAGGATGAGGTTTGAACGGTCTGTGAAGTGGAGAGATAGGATTTGATATATTGCCTGAGGGTTGGTTGAGTAGAATGAGTGGTAGGTGCTGATGGTTGTTGTGGTGTTTGGATGGTTGTTGTTGGTTGGACATCAGAATAAATAGATTTATAAGTATCAGGATCAGCATTTACTAGGATCTGTTTTATAGACTGAGGAATCTGTAAAGGTCTAACCACTGATTTCTTAGTGTCAGCATTTATCAGGTCATTAAAGTAACGTTTTGCAACCTTAAAAGGTGGAGTTGAGGAACTGACTAATTGAGGTTCATCAGTACAAAAAGTATATATAAGTTGACAGAATCTAGCAAAGTAAACAACATTCCTATCCTCTGTCATCCTATCCCCAATAAAACCAATTATAGCAGTTGCAAAATCAAAATGAGTTTGGTTTATAATAGCATACCCGATGTGCTGACTCATAATAGGGATAACATCAAATATTCGAACACTTGTTCCCAAAAGCTTTAGTGATGCAGTCGAAGAAGAAGCTCCATTCTCTTCTGATATGAGCCTGTTTCAACTGCCCAAGCTTTGCCAAACTCTGTTCATACCCCAAATTGGCCATTAACTCCTGAAGAGCTGATTCCTCTGGAATTGAAAAGGTACATCCTTCTGGGAGATGTAGAGCCTTGCGTATTGTACCAGGAGTGACTGCATATGAAGAATCACCCACTTCGAAAATAATACTGGGAGTGCCATGTGTACCACCATTATCAAAGTTCCCAGTTCGCCAAAATGTCAGAACTTGTTGGCTTGAAAAGACTGAAGGCTGGGTCAATGCATACCCAATCTCACTGTGTGCAAGAAGATCTTGCACAAAATGCAATTCAGATGGAGCTTCAGCATGATCAAGAATTGCAGCATAGTTATTTGGAACAAACTTAGCTCCATCAATGATTAAATCCTTAGGTGCCATGTGAAAAATTGAGATGTAAGAGTGCCTGTTAGGTGTTTGAGAAAATGTCTGTATGAAAAAACCAACATTAGAAGAAGAAAGAGAGTAAAAGCAAGTAGAGAAAAAGTATGAAAGGAAATAAAAGATTAAAAAATCTTCTCTCTGTCTTACTTATACTCTTTTAAAAAAAATGTAACCGTTGGACACCTGTCAGACGTGCAGTAATAACGGATAGTTACTGGGCACGAGAAAACAGTAATCATTACTATACCACTTGCCGTTTTTCAAGGAGAAACTATTCCACTTACCCAGATATTCCATTAATCAAGGTGAAACAGTTTTAATTAAAAATTGAAACCGTTCCCACTAAATTATTTTTCACTGCAACATTAATATTCTGAAAATAAATCAAGTGAAAATGACCAAAATAAATCAGATGAGTAAGTACTGCTAAAGTAAAATCAGAACTTAAATTAAAACAGAATTTATATGGTAATCAGAATATGAATATTTATCAGGATTTATCAATGCATTACAAAATATCTTAGAGACAAAATCTTGAAACAAAAACAAATTTCATTAATATATCAAGAGAATACATTCATGAAATTGAAATTACATCAGAATTTATACAAGATTTCCCTACCTAACATCAACAGCCTTAGTCCTAGCTCAAGAAGCAGGGCAAGGCTGATGATGAAGAAAAATAGGAAGAAGAAAATAAATCATTTCTTCTTCCTACTCTCGACAAACAGAATGGCGGGTCGAATGATTCGCTCTTGCTGGCGGAGAGCTTTCAGCCTTTCCTCCTCCAATCGCTCCAGATGGTGATGGTAATCCATATAGAAGAACAGGAGGTGGGTGAGTACCTCCTGGGGCACAGAGTCTCATATTTCATCAGGAATGGCAGTGACGTGCCATTCCTGCTGCCAATCGGCACATCTTAGCTCCATATTGAAGGTTTCGTAGTTCAAAAACATGTTGTATCTGACCATGGTGTTTTTGATAGAAAAAGTATGAAGGTAAGTTTGTGAGAAAAGATTTGATGGGAAGGCTATTGTGGAGTGCTTGCTTATATAGGCAAGAGAATGCCAGGAGACACAAAGAAATTTAATGTTGACAGGTAGAATTAATTCTACCTCGTCTCCCCAGACTTGGAAAAAGAAAAACATTCATTGGAAAGAGAAAACATGGTTTTAATGCGCACAAGAAGCAAGTAAAAGTTGACTGTTCATGTACGAGTACCACTATCCCTAAATATAGTGACTGTTAATTTTCCACTTCGACATATCAGGTATAAACTGAGACTGTTTTTAAATTTTATCCACAAATAAGTCAAGTAAAGAATCAGACTTTAATATCAGAACTTAGACTTATATCAGAACTTAACGGTCATCAGGACATAATTTCTTAACTCGAAAAATGAATTCCTAGTCTTAGTAAGTCCTCACACAAATTCTAATTTATATTCTTCAGAATTTAATCATCAGAACATGCAATCAGAACTTGTCCTCAGAATTTGTGTAATATGACACAATAACTATTCATCTAAAACAACATAGATCACCACAGTGATTTTCATCATTCATATGGAGTGTTTAGTGTGTGCATTAAGCTAAATATCAGACAAGGAGTAAAGTCTGATTCACTTCAGTACATCTTAGAAATAAGGCATAACTAAAACTTTGCTAAAGAGCTGTCATTATTCTGAAACCTACTGTTGAATTAGTTCATGCATGAGTCCACCTCAACTATTGTGTGCTAATTTTATGCATCTTTTTGAATTCCAATTTACAGTGGCTTCTCAGTGTAAGTGAGTCACGACTGCTCATCAGAATTTATGCTATTATCAGAGTATTTCTCCAGTAATCATAGAGTGTGAAAAGTCACCAAGAAAATATTTTATTTGCTTTTCTGATGCATATTACTTAATACCAGCAATGCACTTGGGTCTTCCCTTCCATATTTTTACTCTAGATCTCAAAGGAGTACCTGATTTTTAATCCTTGATTCTTTTGCTTTTTCTTTTCATAAGTGAGGTTTATCAGCACTTAGTACATTCAACAGATTTACTAGCATCAGAACTTAACAGATGAGTAGCATTATTCTAGTTTGTGACTTAGTAATAAGAAAGATAAAGTAAACTCAACTAAGCTCAATTATCAGAATTTGCTTGTGTCAATAGATTTCCACAGAAATAATTACTTCTTACATGGGATCCCTTGTTTATTGAAGACTACTAGTTCAGCATCTAGCACAGTTATCCTCATAGGATTGAATAGTTACTTAAACAGACATATCACTTATCAGAGTTTAGAAATATATTTCAGACAACAGTCAGTACTTAAACACATTTGTCAATTAAGCACAGAATACACAAAGAGATTAAATTCTGTAAATACTGATCATAAAGTCTGATATAACAGAACAAAACTAAGCATATTTAGAGAAAGAACCTGAAACCATTCCAAGTTCATTTACCAATCTTGTAAAAGTGGCTTCACACAATGGTTTTGTGAAGATATCTGCTAGTTATTGATCTGTTGGAACAAAGTACAATTCCACTGTACCTTCATCCACATGTTCCCTTATGAAGTGGTACCTGATGCTGATGTGCTTTGTCATAGAGTGTTGAACTGGATTACCTGTCATAGCAATAGCACTTTGATTATCACAGTAAATAGGGATTTTGAAATATGTTAACCCATAATCCAGTAACTGATTTTTCATCCAAAGAATCTGTGCACAACAGCTTCCTGCAGCAATATATTCTGCTTCTGCAGTTGATGTGGAAATTGACTTTTGTTTCTTGCTAAACCAAGAAACCAATCTGCCTCCAAGAAATTGGCAGCTTCCACTTGTGCTTTTCCTGTCAATTTTGCAACCTGCTAAATCTGCATCTGAGTAACCTATTAGTTTAAAATCTGATTCTCTGGGATACCACAATCCCAGATCAACTATTCCCTTAAGATACTTGAATATTCTTTTTACAGCTGTTAAGTGAGGTTCTCTCGGATCTGCTTGAAATCTTGCACAAAGACAGGTAGCATACATGATATCAGGTCTACTAGCAGTTAGATAGAGTAGAGAGCCAATCATACCTCTGTAATCAGTAATATCTACTGATTTACCAGTATCCCTGTCCAGTTTTGTTGCAGTGGCCATGGAAGTTGTAACACCCCCAGATCCGGGGTCGGGGATCCGGGTTGTCACGGTCTTTCTTTCCACAATATCACTTCACTTAATTAATAATAAATAACCTCATACTGTGACCCCACACTAACACACACCACAACCTGTTATAGTCTCAGAGATGAAATTGAAATAAGTACAAGTCTTTGAATCCACAATTTAAAATTATTACAACCCAAAATGATTACTTGATAAATTTACAGTTAATTGCCATTATCTGCCACAAGTTATAATTATACATAATTTGATTCTCAAAAGTAGATGGTCTGAACTACAATGGATCTACCTCTGCAGCTATAGCAGCTACAACATCATCGGGAAGACGCGGGGCGCTTCCCACGCGCTTGCGCTGGGTCTGCTGGAGTCTGGCCATCTCTCCTAACTGTTGTTGTGTGATGAAGAAATAAAGCAAGAGTGAGCCTTACAGCTCGCAAGATAATATGTACAGTGATAACAATAATATAAGTATCTAAATGGATACTTGATAGCATCTCTATCATATGCAAGATAATTACTTACTAGATATAAGTAAAACAAGGAATGAAGTTACCAATACTTCACCACACTTATATCATATATAAAGCTACTTGAACTGCCACCGTTCAAAGTATTATAGGTTTTAAGAAAACATCCCATAGATGAGACCACAAGTTAAGACTTGAATAGATTCAATCTTTGAAAGATTATTGAATGAAAAAGTTATGAGATACTTTATTTAGTCCCGATATATATATAACCACATATATATACCCCTTTCAACATTTCCTGAAACCTCTGTTATGTAAAGTATGAACAGAGTTTGAAACAACCAATGAATTTTGGAAAGGAAAAGAATTTTGGCATAAACCCGATATCTTGCTGATCAGGCAAAGATACCAATAAGTAACCTTTTCTACTGTAGATGGATGAATTCCTCACCGGTCATCACCCTGGCCGCATTAGGACCTCGCGCTCGACCGTACCCCGGTCCCTCACGCGTTGATGGACTGCCACCCAGCCACTTACACAATAATAGACCGTACCCCGGCCTGTCGCTTATGCCGACTCAATGAGATGGGCTTACTTCACGAACGTTGGGCAAGTAATCAATTCATTTACCAAATCTGCAACCTCGTTGCGAATATAAAATACACCACAGAGCCGGATTCCCCAGGTTTTGAGCGAGTATTTAAATCCCTTTAAAAGGAAGATCTTAATTATAAAAATGAGTTTTGGGATCCGCTCTGACTTTTAAAAATCATTTTGAAGACTCGAAAACACTTTAAAGAGTGTTTGGAGTAAGGCTGATTTAATGAAGTAAATCAGTCCCCAGAATATTAGAAAATATCTGAATATTATTAATTAAATAATATTCCCATAAAGAATAATCTTTATAAAAATAATTGAAGTAGAAGTATTAAAATTTATACTTGAAACGAGTATTAAATAACCAAAGATATACTTATATGAAAGTATTATCTTTATTTGAATAATCGAAAATAAGTTTGATTATTTACACCTTATTCTTTAATAAAATAAAGAATATATCTCAGCAAATAATTGGAGTCATAGATCCTCAAATGAATATTCAAATAATATTCAAAAAATAAAATAAGCTGAGTCATAATACCTCGAATGAATATTATAAATAATATTCATTAAATAAAATAAAGGAGTCATACATCCTCAAATGAATATTCAAATAATATTCAATAAATAATATAAAAGAGTCATAAGCCCTCGAATGAATATTCAAATAATATTCAATAATAAAATAAAGTTTAAAGTTATCGAATAAACCTTATTCGATTAATAGTTTGGAAAACTATAACCATATATATATATATAAATATATATATATATATATATCCATATCCATATATACAAGATTACTCGGGATCCTCGACTCCCGGTTTTAGAAAATATTTTTACCTTTGGGTCCCTATACTAAGGGTATATGCAAGATACCGCTATCCTCTAGCATAGGTATTATCAACTGAACCAACAGATATATATTTCAAGAATATGAAACAGGCATGCATATATACCATATCACATGCTACAATATATCGCAAGAATTTGCTAAATAACCAACATGCATCTATCGCAAGATAATGCATATACAAGTGTATACATCACAACAACAGTATAACGGATAGAATACTTGCCTGAGCGACTTGGGGGTGAGAAAGGCTCGGGACGAGTCTGATAACCTATAAACAACAAGTAAGTTGGAATTAAACCAAAATCACTTGTAAATCTATGATTTAACTAACTTAGACTCTAATGCTAGTTTTGCGCTCACCGATTCGCTTAAGTCACTCGGGTACCCTCGGCTCCACCATTTTTAATAATTTAATCTTTACGAGTTTTAAAGCGATTCCTTCGCGAATGACTTACCAACTGCCTAACATACTTACCATAAATGTTTCATACATTAATTCACCCTTTTTGGTCTTTAACCTACATTCCAAAGTAAGGCGAGGGAAAAAGTTTCGTCCGCGAAACGCCGTTACTTGAAACGGTCGTTTCTCCTAAACCGTAAATCGGAATCGGACGAACTACATATCAAAACGAAGCTCGTAACATGAGCTATCTAAACATGGCAGTGGTCACAATCTAGCAGGGGGTCCTCGGGTCCTAATGCTATGCACAAAAACAGTCCAAAGAAAATCGGACGTTACGACGGCTATGTTTACGTGATTTCCAAATTTTAACCCATTCACAAACAACCCAAATCAACCTCAAATCCAACATACAACCATCCTCCATCCTTATCACATCATAACCACCCCAACCAATTCAATTTAATCTTTCATACTTATGCTTAAACTTAACTTTAATCATTCTAAATTTTCTTTAAATCAAAACCACAAAATTACCATTCCATTACACTACCATTCCAAATCTCAAACTCTAAATCATAACAACAACTACAATATCAACCCACTACTCAAAATCACCTTATAATATATATGAACCTAGGGTTTGGAAATGGTATACCTTCCTTGAAGTGGTGGGTGGAGCTAGGAAGCCTTAAGAAGCTTTGAGAAGCCTTATGAAAGCTTGGATCTTCAAGAAAAACAAGAAAAAGTTCAAGTTAAAAACTTGAAAACACTATTCATTGTCTTCTTCTTTGATTAAATGAAGAAGTTAGAGAAAGAATTAATGGATTAAACTCATGATATAGCCATAACTAAGCATAAAGATGATTAGGGAATTTTCTTACCAATTTAGGATGCTTTGATCTTTGATTTTGAAAATTCTATGCCTTGAAAATGTGTAAAAGCCGAGAGCAAAGTGAAGAACAAATGCCTTGGTTGTTTTTGATTTTTTGATGAAATGATTTTGCTAGCTTGGTTGGCTTGGTTTTTGTTTTTGATTTAGCAAATTACTACCTTGCCCTTGAATTTGTGTGGTTCTTATTCAACCACACCTCCTTCCTTCCCATGTCATGCTTACCTCATCCTCATGATGTCATCCTTCCTTCCTTGTCTTCTTTCTATTGGTTGGATGACATCATTCCCATTAATCCCTTTGATTAACTTCCTAATCGTTTGCCTAATGACCGCTGATCTGTTATACGGTTCGCTTAACTTTCGCTTTCATTTATCGTTTGAAGGATCATACCCGGGATCTTATTACTTAGGTTCCCTTAACCTTTCTCAATATATTTTATTCCTTCTATGATCCTCTCTTATAATCCTTTAATTTAAATCCTTTTTATCCTGTTACCTTATACTCAATTCTCTCCGTATCTTGTGGATTTCCGGGAAAAATCAAAGTGTTCGGAATTGGATTCTGACGATCTTTACATACACTTATATACCACATAGAGTACTAATAATATCCCATAAGATCAATAACAGAACCCCTACATAGCGTGGCATGAAAAGTTTTCTCGTTCAGCAAAAACACTATTCATAAGGGTTTCAAAAATTTCTCAAAAATTGGGGTTATTACAGTCTCCCCTCCTTAAAAGGATTCCGTCCCGGAATCAGATAGAAAATGAATAGGGATACTCTCTTAGCATTGCACTTTCTAACTCTCGAGTAAATTTTCCCACATTGTGGCTCTACCACCAAACTCTGCCTAGTTTGATAATCCTTCTCCTAAGCACTTGTTCCTTTTCACTCTATAACCCTTCCTGGTTGCTCCATATAGGTTACGTCGGGTTGCATATCTATGCGCTCATATGCCTTTATTTATCTGGCATCTAAATTACACTTCCTTAACATTGATACGTGAAACACGTTACGACCTGCTACATGTTCGGGGTTAGGGCTAGCTCATATGCTAACTTCCCAAGCGTCTTAATATATCCAAGGGTCCAACAAATTGTAGACTTAGCTTTCCTTTCTTTCCGAACCTCATCAATCCTTTCCAAGGGATACCTAAATCATTACTAGGTCCCCTATTTCATACTCTTTATCCTTTCGTGTCAAATCAACATACTTATCATGTCCATCTTGGGCTACTACCAGCCGTCCTCTGATTAGATCTATCATATCCTTGGTCCTTTGGACTACTGCGGGTCCGAGCATCTTGCGCTCTACAACTTCATCCTAACATAAGGGAGATCGACATTATCTTCCCTCAAGGATCTCATAAGGCGACATCTCGATAATGACATATGATCTATTGTCGTAAGATAACTCAATCCGAATTAAGTGATCATTCCAAATTCTTTCAAGTCTATTGCACAGACTCTCATTATAGCTTTTATCATTAGAACTTTTGCTTCTCAATACCCATTCTTTTCCGGTTCGTAATCGCTACTACCTTCCGTTCCTAATATTATACGGGTTATACTTTTGCTCGCTAGCGTTCTATAACCTTTTAATAACCACGTCAGCCTTAGTATCACGAATGTGTTTCCATTCCGCATACTACCACCACTTTATTACTCCTTTTTCAGTTGTTTCTATTTTCCAAAATTTGATCAATCATATAGAAGTAAAGGAATTTGTTGAGAGATCACTATGATCATGAACACTTGTTACATTGCATAGTTAGTACAGAAGGTGGCCAGCCTTTAGTACTTGACAAGCAATTAAACAATAGATGGTATCCTACTAGGCTTCTATCACACAGATAGATAGTCATTCGGCAATACCTCCCCTTTCTGGAAGGGTTGTTCTTCTCAGCTTACATGAAATGAAAAGAAGAGAAAAGAACGAACTGAAGAGAATTGTATATTCATAAAAAAAATTTATTGCCATAAAATATCTGGCTTGGAATCTACCTCTGAACTATAGAGGTTTGTCATAAGAGAACAAAACATATACGTATTTATATCAACATCAAGTATTATAGCATCGTATTTCACATGCCTAAATATTTTTGCCATTCCGTCCATCATTCTATGGACCCATGCTCTTCCTCGAGCTTATACACAATCACCTTTGAAACTCCCTCGACATCGAAAATCGAATCTGGGATCTCATTCTATACATCATCGTTACTAGAATTCTATGCTTGCACCGCAACCTTCCACGTATAATAATACGACTCTCTATTGATAAGAAAGAATAATTATTCACTAGGTAGATACTCTACTTAATTAGTCTATCAATGATAACTTATACACTACCACGACCCGATTAGTGGTACTCAATCTCAACACCCATTCCAATACAACTCTCATGGCTGTAATCAGCTCACTACTCGCAGAATCATTGCTGCCTTACTATGGTCCACCACCGACCTACTGTCGTCATTCATTTTCCATGAAATCTTAATATCTAACCATACGGAGTTCATATATGTCGTATCAAATCCTTCTAAGGAGGTAACATAATCACCATTCCTGATTCATGAAGAACACTCCTGATCCTGACATACATACATGACATGAAGCAGATAAAATTGCAGAAGAGTTTCAATCAAAGCAACGATAGCAGGTTAATACCATTCTTAATCATATGCTTTAATTAGAAGACTTAACTCGAAGGTTCGTTTAGTCCTTTTTGAAACATGGTCCTGGATTATTCTCAAGATAGTACCTCCTAAGATAGATAGCCCGTTCATGGCGATTACACGAATTAAACTTTTACCAACTACTATTACAGTTGGGTATTGCACAGTCATCAGAAGGAATGTCAATCTTCCAAACCATAATACAACCTTCACAGTTTTAACCATCATCACTGTATTCTTTTGGCACACGCGCCTATAATTATCCACTTACCTTTAAAGTGTCGGCCACCTCTTTGGCCTTTCCTGATAGTAAAATTTCCTTACAGTCAATGTCACTTTAACCACCTCCAAATAAATTTTCTACCTTATTTCAATCACTGCTTGAGTGAAGATGTTTTCCTTAAAATCAGATGGGAAAGAAAAGAAAGAAAAAAATCACCATTTTTCCATAAGTTATTGCCTCAATCTTTAGAGGCTAATCACTGCCAAGACTGATTCTCAATCATACTTAGAACATTTTTTATCTTAAGTCCTAATTGCCCTGAACAATTTCGACCATTACTGGTTCGATCCATACTTTCTCGTGGTTTAACACGTGCCCCACTTGGCATCATTATAATTATGTCATATTTCCTTTATCAACATTTTTATTCTTGAGAATTTCGAATATTTCCTTTCTCCTTGTAAAACCTCTAAGGTTATCGTTCAATCGTTCCTCCTGTATTCCCTATATACAGGGCATATCAAAATACCATTTACTAATACTAGAACCATTGTCTATATACTTCTGAAAAATTTCTCCACTGATCCTTAAAGGTTATTATTACCTTAATCCTTTCCAATTCATACTGTCAAAACTCATACTATCCCTATTAAGGGTGAAATGCCAACCTTTATGCATCCCCCCAGGATTCGTTTTAAGTTACCGATGTTCTATCCTTAATTCCACCTTTAAAAAGGTACAAGCATCCTTCCATGGATAAATAAAGTCATATATCCCTGATAGGGGTATCTTATTCAATCATTCCCACCTCGATAGTCTATACCTAACTTCATAATAGCATCCTTATTCAAATTGAGGTCAATCCATATGGCCTCCAAAAGATAACAATGGTCATCCGCTTTTCTTTCCTGATTTGGTAATGATAACATGGAGGTTCTGGAAGATATTGGTCATGTTCAACGTGAACTTCTTCTTAATAATCCCTTATTTACTTTTGTTGTTTATCTCAACAGTCATCTCAATGTTGGGATACCTCTCATACCTGGCGTCTCCCTTCCTGGGTATCAAGCCACCGGTCTTACACTTCACATTCTTGAAGGTCACTTCCTTCATCCAATTTTCTTAATTTCTTACTTTCTTGTCTCCTCAGTCTATTCGCGTCTCATTATTTATCCTTCGAACTATCTCAAGGTTTCTTCGAATCCTCCCAACTTATAGGGGATAATATATATGTATCTCTTATGCCTTCAACCATCAATTTTAACTCATGGTGGATCACCCTCATCCTGACGATTACATACTTTTCTATGTCTATTGCTACGAGTCTTTAGGGTTTCCTCATACCCAACTCCCTTATCATTCCTCAAACTCTATTGCCTTTATATTCCTTTCCACTTCAGTTTCTTTTTTTTTTCCTTTCTCTTATCATTATTTCATGAACCAACACCACATAAGCATTGATTTCAAACATCCCGTCATTCTGGATTCGTGTTCTCAGAACGAATCTTGATAACTTTTACAGCTTAGATTCATAATTCATCATACTCATCCACTTTTGTTCTAGCTCCAAAGCTTTTACACTATCTCCATAACCTTGGGAAGTACTTTCCTAAAACAATTGACTGAACTTAAATCAGTTTATTATAACCTCTGGCTCCGTGCCTTTCTTGGTCTTTCACCAGCGGGTGGCCTCTCTCTTAGGAGGGTAAGTGACAAAAACAGTCCTTTGTGGTTCGTCAATCATTTAGAATCTCAAATGATTCCTCTATTTCCTTTAGCCAGGCTCTTGCCTCGGCTGGGTCAGCTTGTTCCATGGAACTCTGAGAGCTTAGCGATTTAAAGGTCCTGAAAGAATTTCTCACCGTACTGTCTCCTCAGGGTGGTGGTTGGGGATAATAGTCTAAGTTCTCTTTAGACAGGTCCATGAATTGCCGTATAGGAGTACCGTCTCGGGTCTCCTTTCCTTACTCGACTTTCTGTTTCCTTAGTATGAAATGTTTCAACCTTCTCCCATAATCGGGGTTATCTTATACATTAAAAACCTTGTTTTCCACTCTATTTTGTTATGGGTTCTTTCTTTCTTGATGGCAACCTCCCTGACTATCACATTCTGGGTTTGCCCTAAATCCTATTCCTCAAACTATGGCTCTCATCTAAGTTCTCATCCTTAAGCTCTTGAACTTTCGGAACCCAAATTCTATAGGAATACCTCATTATTCCCTTATCATCTTTCCCGGTATTAATCTTTTATCTAATTGTTGGCTTTCTGCCTTCATTCATCACCTTTTTCTGGCACAATATGCTCTTTTCCAATAATTCGGTCTCTATTGCAATCTCAAACAGCTTTTCGGTACCGGCTCCGGTTACCTTCACTACTATTTCCAAAATCTCTTATAAACTCTCCCAAAGACATTATCATCTTGAGTCTCTCCTTTTTACTAAGGGCATCAGCCACCACATTGGCTTTCCCCGAATGATACAGAATCTCCCAATCATTATTCTTGATTAGCTCTAACTGCCTCCTCTGGCATATGTTGAGCTCTTTCTACGTGAAAATGTACTAGAGCACTTATGGCTTAGGTAATTCTCGCACTTCTATCCATACAAGTAGTGCCTCTAATCTTTAGGGTAAAACTATTGCCACGAGCCTAAGCTCATGGGCGGGGATATCGAATTTCATATTACCTTAATTATCTTGACATGTACGCGATTACCTTACCGTGCTGCATAAGCACGCACCCTAAGCCCTTGTGTGAAGCGTCACTACTCTTCACAAAATCTCCTTTTCCATCCGGCAACGCCAGCATAGGGGCCATCACCAACCTCTGCTTCAGTTCTTAAAAGTTGTTCTCGCATTTCTCTGTCCATTCGAACTTCTCAGTCTTACGAGTAAGCCGCGTTAAAGGGGCTACTATCTTTACAAACTTGAACGAACCTCTGGTAGTGACCGGCCAATCCTACCTCTGGTAGTCGACCCAACCAGGGTCATCAATTCATCAGTGGTCCTTTATTCAATCCTGTCAGGATCCTCCATGGGATCCTCCTCAACAACTATCCCTTCTAGGACAACATCCTCAACCGCTAAATCCTCAATATCAACATCATCCGGTCCTGCATTAGGACACTCTATCGGATCCAAAATCCGATCTCCAATTAGTAATAAAATATCCTCGCGATGTTGCTCCTCAACCTCAGGGTTCGGAGTCCCGCCACCATATACGATAACGAACTACGCTCCTATCGCTACATTTATAAGGGTTCCCATAAGGGTTTTAACTGTCAGTACTACGTTAGGTAGTCCGACTATGAACTTGGCAAGAGTTCTTATTATCTTAGTGAACTTATTATCTTAACGTCCCATCATCTCTGAGGTTTATAACGCTTAGCTCTGATACCATTTCTGTAACACCCCCAGATCCGGGGTCGGGGATCCGGGTTGTCACGGTCTTTCTTTCCACAATATCACTTCACTTAATTAATAATAAATAACCTCATACTGTGACCCCACACTAACACACACCACAACCTGTTATAGTCTCAGAGATGAAATTGAAATAAGTACAAGTCTTTGAATCCACAATTTAAAATTATTACAACCCAAAATGATTACTTGATAAATTTACAGTTAATTGCCATTATCTGCCACAAGTTATAATTATACATAATTTGATTCTCAAAAGTAGATGGTCTGAACTACACTGGATCTACCTCTGCAGCTATAGCAGCTACAACATCATCGGGAAGACGCGGGGCGCTTCCCACGCGCTTGCGCTGGGTCTGCTGGAGTCTGGCCATCTCTCCTAACTGTTGTTGTGTGATGAAGAAATAAAGCAAGAGTGAGCCTTACAGCTCGCAAGATAATATGTATAGTGATAACAATAATATAAGTATCTAAATGGATACTTGATAGCATCTCTATCATATGCAAGATAATTACTTACTAGATATAAGTAAAACAAGGAATGAAGTTACCAATACTTCACCACACTTATATCATATATAAAGCTACTTGAACTGCCACCGTTCAAAGTATTATAGGTTTTAAGAAAACATCCCATAGATGAGACCACAAGTTAAGACTTGAATAGATTCAATCTTTGAAAGATTATTGAATGAAAAAGTTATGAGATACTTTATTTAGTCCCGATATATATATAACCACATATATATACCCCTTTCAACATTTCCTGAAACCTCTGTTATGTAAAGTATGAACAGAGTTTGAAACATCCAATGAATTTTGGAAAGGAAAAGAATTTTGGCATAAACCCGATATCTTGCTGATCAGGCAAAGATACCAATAAGTAACCTTTTCTACTGTAGATGGATGAATTCCTCACCGGTCATCACCCTGGCCGCATTAGGACCTCGCGCTCGACCGTACCCCGGTCCCTCACGCGTTGATGGACTGCCACCCAGCCACTTACACAATAATAGACCGTACCCCGGCCTGTCGCTTATGCCGACTCAATGAGATGGGCTTACTTCACGAACGTTGGGCAAGTAATCAATTCATTTACCAAATCTGCAACCTCGTTGCGAATATAAAATACACCACAGAGCCGGATTCCCCAGGTTTTGAGCGAGTATTTAAATCCCCTTTAAAAGGAAGATCTTAAATATAAAAATGAGTTTTGGGATCCGCTCTGACTTTTAAAAATCATTTTGAAGACTCGAAAACACTTTAAAGAGTGTTTGGAGTAAGGCTGATTTAATGAAGTAAATCAGTCCCCAGAATATTAGAAAATATCTGAATATTATTAATTAAATAATATTCCCATAAAGAATAATATTTATAAAAATAATTGAAGTAGAAGTATTAAAATTTATACTTGAAACGAGTATTAAATAACCAAAGATATACTTATATGAAAGTATTATCTTTATTTGAATAATCGAAAATAAGTTTGATTATTTACACCTTATTCTTTAATAAAATAAAGAATATATCTCAGCAAATAATCGGAGTCATAGATCCTCAAATGAATATTCAAATAATATTCAAAAAATAAAATAAGCTGAGTCATAATACCTCGAATGAATATTATAAATAATATTCATTAAATAAAATAAAGGAGTCATACATCCTCAAATGAATATTCAAATAATATTCAATAAATAATATAAAAGAGTCATAAGTCCTCGAATGAATATTCAAATAATATTCAATAATAAAATAAAGTTTAAAGTTATCGAATAAACCTTATTCGATTAATAGTTTGGAAAACTATAACCATATATATATATATAAATATATATATATATATATATCCATATCCATATATACAAGATTACTCGGGATCCTCGACTCCCGGTTTTAGAAAATATTTTTACCTTTGGGTCCCTATACTAAGGGTATATGCAAGATACCGCTATCCTCTAGCATAGGTATTATCAACTGAACCAACAGATATATATTTCAAGAATATGAAACAGGCATGCATATATACCATATCACATGCTACAATATATCGCAAGAATTTGCTAAATAACCAACATGCATCTATCGCAAGATAATGCATATACAAGTGTATACATCACAATAACAGTATAACGGATAGAATACTTGCCTGAGCGACTTGGGGGTGAGAAAGGCTCGGGACGAGTCTGATAACCTATAAACAACAAGTAAGTTGGAATTAAACCAAAATCACTTGTAAATCTATGATTTAACTAACTTAGACTCTAATGCTAGTTTTGCGCTCACCGATTCGCTTAAGTCACTCGGGTACCCTCCGCTCCACCATTTTTAATAATTTAACCTTTACGAGTTTTAAAGCGATTCCTTCGCGAATGACTTACCAACTGCCTAACATACTTACCATAAATGTTTCATACATTAATTCACCCTTTTTGGTCTTTAACCTACATTCCAAAGTAAGGCGAGGGAAAAAGTTTCGTCCGCGAAACGCCGTTACTTGAAACGGTCGTTTCTCCTAAACCGTAAATCGGAATCGGACGAACTACATATCAAAACGAAGCTCGTAACATGAGCTATCTAAACATGGCAGTGGTCACAATCTAGCAGGGGGTCCTCGGGTCCTAATGCTATGCACAAAAACAGTCCAAAGAAAATCGGACGTTACGACGGCTATGTTTACGTGATTTCCAAATTTTAACCCATTCACAAACAACCCAAATCAACCTCAAATCCAACATACAACCATCCTCCATCCTTATCACATCATAACCACCCCAACCAATTCAATTTAATCTTTCATACTTATGCTTAAACTTAACTTTAATCATTCTAAATTTTCTTTAAATCAAAACCACAAAATTACCATTCCATTACACTACCATTCCAAATCTCAAACTCTAAATCATAACAACAACTACAATATCAACCCACTACTCAAAATCACCTTATAATATATATGAACCTAGGGTTTGGAAATGGTATACCTTCCTTGAAGTGGTGGGTGGAGCTAGGAAGCCTTAAGAAGCTTTGAGAAGCCTTAGGAAAGCTTGGATCTTCAAGAAAAACAAGAAAAAGTTCAAGTTAAAAACTTGAAAACACTATTCATTGTCTTCTTCTTTGATTAAATGAAGAAGTTAGAGAAAGAATTAATGGATTAAACTCATGATATAGCCATAACTAAGCATAAAGATGATTAGGGAATTTTCTTACCAATTTAGGATGCTTTGATCTTTGATTTTGAAAATTCTATGCCTTGAAAATGTGTAAAAGCCGAGAGCAAAGTGAAGAACAAATGCCTTGGTTGTTTTTGATTTTTTGATGAAATGATTTTGCTAGCTTGGTTGGCTTGGTTTTTGTTTTTGATTTAGCAAATTACTACCTTGCCCTTGAATTTGTGTGGTTTTTATTCAACCACACCTCCTTCCTTCCCATGTCATGCTTACCTCATCCTCATGATGTCATCCTTCCTTCCTTGTCTTCTTTCTATTGGTTGGATGACATCATTCCCATTAATCCCTTTGATTAACTTCCTAATCGTTTGCCTAATGACCGCTGATCTGTTATACGGTTCGCTTAACTTTCGCTTTCATTTATCGTTTGAAGGATCATACCCGGGATCTTATTACTTAGGTTCCCTTAACCTTTCTCAATATATTTTATTCCTTCTATGATCCTCTCTTATAATCCTTTAATTTAAATCCTTTTTATCCTGTTACCTTATACTCAATTCTCTCCGTATCTTGTGGATTTCCGGGAAAAATCAAAGTGTTCGGAATTGGATTCTGACGATCTTTACATACACTTATATACCACATAGAGTACTAATAATATCCCATAAGATCAATAACAGAACCCCTACATAGCGTGGCATGAAAAGTTTTCTCGTTCAGCAAAAACACTATTCATAAGGGTTTCAAAAATTTCTCAAAAATTGGGGTTATTACAGGAGTGGATGCACTTGAACAATCTTGCATTCCAAATTTCTTCAGCAAGTTTCTGGTGTACTTAGTTTGACAAATAAAAGTGCCTTCTTCATTCTGCTTGACTTGAAAGCCCAGAAAATAGCTAAGTTCCCCCATCATACTCATCTGATACCTTGACTACATCAGTTTGGAAAACTTCTTGCAAAGTCTGTCATTTGTAGACCCAAAAATGATATCATCAACATAAATCTGGACCAGAAGTAAGTCCTTTCCATGGTTGAGGTAGAACAATGTTTTGTCTATAGTCCCTCTGTTGAATCCACTTTCCAGAAGAAACTGAGCTAAAGTCTCATACCATGCCCCGAGAGCTTGCTTAAGTCCATAAAGTGCTTTATCAAGCCTGTAGACAAAATCTGGATGTTTGGAATCTACAAAGCCTGGAGGTTATTCAACATATACTTCCTCTTCCAATTCTCCATTGAGAAAAGCACTTTTCACATCCATTTGAAAGACAATAAACTTCTTGTGAGCAACATAAGCCAAAAATATCCTTATGGCTTCTAATCTAGCAACCGGTGCAAATGTTTCATCATAATCAATTCCCTCATGTTGAGAATATCCTTTTGCAACCAGCCTTGCCTTATTCCTTGTAATTATGCCATCACTGTCAGTTTTGTTTCTGAATACCCACTTTGTACCGACAACAGATCTATTCTTTGGTCTTGGCACTAGGGTCCAGACTTTGTTTCTTTCAAATTCATTTAACTCTTCCTGCATTGCTTGCACCCAATCAACATCTTGAAGAGCTTCTTCCACTTTCTTTGGCTCAGTCTGAGAGAGAAAAGAATTGTAAAGACATTCGTTTGAAGTACCTGTTCTAGTTCTGACACCTGCATCAGGATTTCCAATTATCAAATCAGGTGTATGTGATTTAGTCCATTTCCTTGCAGATGGAAGGTTTTCTCTAGAACTGGATGCTCCCCCATGATCCATGCTGTCTTCATTTTCATTTTCTGATACTCCCCCTGAAACTATGCTCTCTGAGTTGGATTCTTCAGAATTTAGATTTTTAGCACTATCAGAACTTGGCTTATCAGAACTTGACGAATCAGAACTTGAAGAGCCAGATGTATGTTCTGATGCTTCTTGAGATGTGGTAAGATCTTGAGTATGCTCCCCCTGCATAGGTGCATCTTTCTTTGGCGTAGTCACCACAGTTTCAATAACATCAGAGTTTAATCCATCAGAGTTTACAGTATCAGGACTTAGACTATCAGAATTTTCACTATCAGAATTTGAGTCTTCATTTTCAAATCTCAGCTGATCACGGTCAATAAAATCTTCAAGACCAGTAATCTTTTTGTCATCAAAAGAGACATTGATAGATTCCATGACCACTTTTGTTCTCAAATTATAGACTCTGAAGGCTTTTGTGGAAAGTGGATATCCAACAAATATTCCTTCATCAGCTTTTAGATCGAACTTGGATAGCTGTTTAGGATGAGTCTTGACAACAAAACACTTGCATCCAAATACATGAAAGTACTTCAGATTTGGCTTCTTTTTCTTCACCATCTCATATGGTGTTTTTCCTTGCTTGTTAATGAGTGTTGCATTTTGAGTAAAACAAGCAGTCTGCACAGCTTCAGCCCAGAAATAGGTTGGAAGCTTTGCTTCTTCAATCATTGTACGTGCAGCTTCAATGAGAGTTCTATTCTTCCTTTCAACAACTCCATTTTGCTGTGGAGTTCCAGGAGCAGAAAATTCCTGCTTAATTCCATGGTTTTTACAGAACTCTTCCATTATCAAATTCTTGAACTCAGTGCCATTATCGCTCCTTATTGTTTTCACAGAATCTTTGACCAATTTATCCAGATGTTTGACATGATCAATCAAGATAGATGCAGTTTCACTTTTTGCGTGCAAGAAATACACCCATGTGTATCTAGTGAACTTATCCACTATGACCAATGCATATTTCTTCTTTGCAATAGACATGACATTTACTGGACCAAATAGATCAGCATGTAATAGATGATAAGGCTCAAGAATTGATGATTCAGTTTTGCTCTTGAATGAAGATTTTCTTTGTTTGGCCTTCTGACAAGAATCACAAAGGCCATCAGGAGCAAATACTGACTTTGGCAGTCCTCTCACAAGATCTTTCTTGACCAGCTCATTTATATTGTTGAAATTTAAATGAGAGAGTTTCTTGTGCCAATTTCAGCTTTCTTCAATTGATGCTCTACTCATCAGACATATTGCAGAACCATCAGTACTTGTTGAAAGCTTAGCTTCATAAATGTTACCACGCCTGTATCCTTTCAGAACAACCTTGCCATTAGATTTACTCACAACTTCACAGTGTTCTTCAAAGAAATCAACATGATAACCTCTGTCACAGATTTGACTTATACTCAGCATATTGTGTTTAAGTCCTTAGACCAGAGCTACTTCTTTAATGATGACATTCCCAAGATTGATATTGCCATATCCCAATGTTTTTCCAATGTTGCCATCTCCATAAGAAACACTTGGGTCAGCTTTCTCCACAAAGTCTGGTAGCAGGGCTTTATTTTCAGTCATATGTCCTGAACATCCACTGTCCAGAACTAGGATATTTTTCCTGTTGCCCTGCAATCACAAAGACCATTAATTATTAGTTTTAAGGACCCAGACTTGCTTGGATCCTTTGGCCTTATCAAGTTTGTTAACATTTGCAGCGGATTTAGCATCAGAGTTTATGTTAACATTTTTCTTATCAGAACTTACACTATCAGACTTTGAATCAGAATTTACACTAGAAGGAACAATGGAAACTTTCTTCAAAGAAGGTTTTATTTGATAATAATCATAGTACAAACTATGATATTCCTTACAAGTATAAATGGAATGCCATAAACTACCACAATGAAAACAAGGATTTTGTGGTTTATATCTAACAAACTGACTCTTAACTCCTGATTTTGAAGGTAACAGGTTTTAACTTTGGCTTTTGCTTAACAACAGGCTTAATTTCTACAGTTCCTTTATCATTCTTATCCTCTCCATAACCTAAGCCCTCTTTCCAATTTTCACTACTTAGCAAATTTTGAGTTATTCTGCCAGAGTTAGTCCAAGACCTGATTATCTCTCTTTCCTTTTCTAACTCAGTTTTTAGAGATTCATTCATTTTTAGCACTTCATCCCTAACATAAAGAGCATCATCTCTATCCTTCTGAGTTTAATGGAACATAACTAACTCTTTTTCTAAGAAATCATTTCTTTTCTTAAAAGCAAAATTTTCAGAAGTTAATCTTTCACATGTTAAAGTTTGATTTCTATAACTAACAAACATGGTTTTAAGATATCTTCTCAACTCATTAATATCATCAGTATGAAAAGCATAAGTAGTCTGAGGTACCTTTGTTTCAGCAGCTTCAAAACTGCTCTCAGCACTTTCTTTATCAGCATTTGCCATCAATGCATAGTTCTCCTCACTTTCAGAGTCTGAGGTGTCTGTCCAGCTTTTCTGCTTTGTGACAAGAGCCTTGCCTTTGTCACCCTTTACCTTCTTGCAATCAGGAGATATGTGGCCTTTCTCACCACAGTTATAGCATTTGACATTGGTATAATCTCCTCTATCAGACTTTCCTCCTCTGCCCTCAGATCTTCTGAAATTCTTCTTATCAGAACTTGTGCCTTTCCTGGAAAACTTCTTTCCCTTCCTGAACTTCCTGTATGCAATCTTTGTAATCCCTTTCACCATAAGAGCACACAGCTTCATCATCTCCTCATTAGCATCAGTCTCAGGCAAGCTTTCAGAATCTGAGTCCTCATCACTTTCAGAATTTGATGACTCAGTATCAGACTTTGTGAAAAGAGCTTTACCCTTGTCTTTCCTTGAGGTAGCTGCCTTGGGGGATTCTTCTTCAGCCTTAAGAGCAACTGTCCTTGACTTTCCTCCTTTCCTCTTGCTTCTTTGTTCCATCTCAAGTTCATGAGTCTTGAGCATTCCATAAATTTCATCAAGAGTTGTTTCATCAAGACTTTAGTTGTCTCTTATTGTTGTTACCTTCAAATCCCAACATTCAGGAAGAGCTAACAGGAATTTAAGGTTTGAATCTTCAAGATCATACTCCTTATTAACCAGTGACAGATCATTCAAGAGTTTGACAAATCTATCATATAAATCAGTCAATGACTCATTAGCCTTTGAGTCAAAGTGTTCATACTCTTGAGTGAGTATTGTCTTCCTGTTCTTCTTAATTGTATCAGTTCCCTGACACCTTGTTTCCAGAGCATCCCATATCTCCTTATCAGTCTTGCAGTTAATTACCCTGTTTGACATTACATTATCAATGGAACTATGCAGTAAGTGTCGTACCTTAGCATCCTTAGCAATTGATACGATATCTTCAGCAGTATAATCACTCTTCTGCTTTGGTACGGTCTTTGCTGCTTCACCTGCAACTGCAACAGCGAGCTTGGTTGGTTTGTGAGGTCCTTCCTTGATTCTATCAAGATATTCTGGATCTGTAGCTTCCAGAAACATGGTCATCCTCACCTTCCATATGGCATATTCAGATGGTCTCAGTATGGGAACTCTGATGGTTTCATACCGACTTTGAATTTATGTCTTTGGAGGTTCTTCAGTTTTGGTAGGCTTAATTGGAGTTTCTGTGTCAGACATAATTGTGTTTGGATCTTTAACTGTATGTGCGTTAACAGATAATCTCTGATACCACTTGTTAGGTCACACACACTGTAGAGGGGGTGAATACAGTGTAAAATACAATCAAATCGAACTTTTAATATTTTAAGTAACAGAAAACAAACTTTATTGAAACAATAAACTCTGTTACAGTATGGAACTATTACCTCTCAGTGATGAACAAATATCACGAGAGCTGCTAAGGTTACAATGAATAATCTTTTCGAATATGATAACACTTATAGTGTAAACCCTATGTCTGTGTTTATATACTACACAGTTACAAGATAATCGCTAATTGATATGAAATATAATTCTGTTTCCTAAAATATATCAATCAAATATCTTTTCTTCCAAGTATTCTATTCTTCATAGAATTCCTTCTTCATGCATATCTCTTCTTATGTTTATCTTGATCTTCTTTCCTTTAATCAGCTATTGTCCTTATCTGAACATCCTTCAGCACTTAAGTTCTGATATCCATCTTCTGATGATTATCTCCTGATAATATAAGTACTGATATCCTTAAGTCCTGACTTCCAGTATAAGTACTGATTCCTAGTTAAGTACTGATTTGTCCTGTTAAGTAAGATCTGAAAAAACTAAACATAAATCATATTAGCCATGACATTATCAAATATATCTAACATACATCTTCAACAACAACAAGGATTTCCTCAAGTGATGGTAAAGTAGAGTAAATGGACTATTTTTCAACAAAAATAGGGATTATACTATATGGTGGAATAGAAGAATGTATGGACTGCAAGAAAGTATCAGTACTTAGACTTGCAGGGAGAGTAATAGCCTTTGGTGTATCAGAGTGTTCTTGATGTTCAACAGATTGCTGTTCAGCATCTGTTTCTTTAGGACTCTGAGCACCTGCAAATATATAGAAAATAAACCTTAATCTCTCTATTCTTTTAGAGTAGTCTCACTACTCCTCATACCACACATCTCATAACTTTTAATAGTCAGAGCTTCCTCACAAGGATTACTAAATCCTATCTCTCATCTACCTCTCCTTTTTCCAGGAAGGATCTTGCCTCTCTTAAATTTTATTTTTCTCTCAATCTTTTCACACATCTCATAGAAAAAGGCTCATAAAGATTGTGCTACAGAAATAAGAGGTGGCTAAATAATGGTGATCTGTGGTCATACAACTAGGGGTAGTCTTTAAATAAGGTCTAGGAGTAATCATACCAACGAGATTTATCTAAAAAATGTAATAAATTCTAAAAGAACTAGATCAGTATTTAGAATAAATGATGATAAAGTAATAACAGTATTTATACCTTGTGAATACACAATTTAACTCACAGTTGATACTGTGGTTATGACAGTTGTTGTTCATCAATAATGAGAACCTCCATTTAAATTGGAGAGGATTTGATCAGGTTACTGTCATGTACCGTGATCTCAAACCTTGTTCTTCTTGCAAAGAACTAACATTTGAATGTGTTTTTTGAAAGTTATCACAGAGTCTTCAGTAAAAACTGATGAAACCACTGTGTCTCTGTTAGTATCATTAAGATCTACCTCAGCAAGTAGTCTCTAACCAACTAAATGTTGTTTCTGAGTGGTGAGCACAATTCAAAAATTATGTCACTTGATTTTTGGAAACATTTGAGAAAAGAATTCAAGTGTTTCAATTGTGAGAAGAAATTTAAGATTTAAGATATTCAGTATTAAGAAATGAGTGTGAACAACTTTCTTGATGAGAAAAAGAAAGTTTCAAAGATCTTGAATAGAATATAACACTCAAAGATAATAATCCTTATTGACTAAGAATTAAATCTTCCATAAATTTCTTCTTTAACAACAGTTACCTCCTGCAGAGTGCTCAATCTGTACTGAAGTGATCACATGAACTTAAACAGATATTAGTTTATTCACATGCACTATTAAAAACATTTGAAGTTTAGCATGCAATACTGATTTGGATATATCATGTAAAAGAATTTAAGCACACAAAAACAAGAAAGTAATCAAGTAATCAAATAAGAATCAAAGAAGATATAATATTTCATTGATCATTAAGAACCAGAGTACAAGATTTTTATAGAATTCTAAAAATCCTAATAAAATCTAAGTACTCGGACTTCTTCTTCTTTTCTTTTTCCAACTTCTTCATCGATCTCCGATGGAAGATCCGGGACATAGAACCTGCAAGAGAAATGATATTTTCTTACAATGCCATCTATACTAGGTGGCGTTATTCTTCCTCAAGACGCTGTTGTGCAGCCACATCAGCTCGTCTCATTTCTTCAAAGCGGACATCTAGTCTAAAGAGATGAAGAGACTAAGTGGATGTCTAGTCTAAAGAGATGAAGAGACTAAGTGTCAACTGAGTTCAGTCGATCAAGAATCAACTGAGGAATCTCAGAGAGAGAATGATCTTGGCCGTGGAAGACTACCCTAAGTTGACTGATGTCGAAATACAATCTTCTGTATTTAGGAATTGCTACTGGAAGATATACTCCATGTGAAAGGGAATAGACGGTGGCCATAGATTCTGAATGAAGAAAATGAGTATATTTGGAATTTGTGAGTGAAAAGTCAGTGAGAAGTTTTAAAAGTGGAGGGTTGTATTTATATAAAAGAAGTTCAGAAACTGAAGAGACTCTTTGATTAACCAAGTAATAATTGACCATAATGCAAATACATGATTACGCGTATCTAGGTAAGAAAAAAGTAATCTTTCTCTTCAGATTCCTATTCCCAATGTAAATACTCTAGTATTACAAGATACTTGCATCGGTAACTAACCCATTTAAGCAATTAAAAGATATTCCACTATCTCACTGTATAATTAAAAACACTGCTTAAAATTTTATTTCGAACAAGTTCAAAATAATTAATGGAGTATAACAATCAACCAAGTTTTGATCATTATCATTATTTTATTTATGAATATTAGGACTTATCAACTACTGACATACTCCCTCTGTCCCATTGAATTCTATACGTTACTTTTCGGCACGCTTTTCAATGCTCACTTAAAACATAATTCCACAATATTTTTTTTTTAAAAAAAAATTCTGAAAAAAAGTTTCATGTTTAAACTTTTATTCAAAAAAAAAATTTTGAAAAAAACATTACGGAACTATATTTTATAGAGACCTCGAAATACGTGCAAATAGTAAACGTATAGAAATTAACGGGACGGAGGGAGTAACCTTTTAGTCAAAGCAAGTTTAACTAATAACAGAATATGTAAGCAAATCAGGAGTTCAACATGCAATTTTCACATAAAATCATTTAGCATAATTTGTATGTTATCATGACATCAACATTTAGCATAAGAATCAGTATCTAACAAGTACTAACAAATAATTGGATACCATGCTTCAATAATATCATCAGACTTAATTATCAGAGTTTGAGAATTGTCCTGAAATCATTCACAATTTATTCACCAATCTTGTGAAAGTAGCTTCATAGAGAGGCTTGGTGAATATATCTGCTACATGCTGATTTGTTGGAACAAAGACCAATTCCACTATACCAGCTTCCACATGTTCCCTTATGAAATGGTATCTGATACTGATGTAATTAGTCATCGAATGCTGCACTAGATTTCCTGTTATTGCAATAGCACTTTGATTATCACAATATATTGGAATAGAAGAATTGTCTAACCCATAATCCAGTAATTGATTCTTCATCCATAGAATCTGAGCACAATAGCTTCCTGCAACAATGTATCCGGCTTCTGCAGTTGATGTGAAAATTGACTTTTGATTCTTGTTGTACCAAGAAACCAATCTGCCACCAAGGAATTGGCAGTTTCCAGAAGTGCTTTTCCTGTCTATTTTGCATCCTGCAAAATCAGCATTTAAATATCTAATTAGCTTAAGTCTGAATCTCTAGGATACCATAATCCCAGATTCATGGTGCCTTTGAGATACTTAAAAATTCTTTTCATAGCTAATAGATGAGGTTCTCTAGGGCCAGCTCGGAACCTTGCATAGAGGCAGGTAGCATACATGATATCAGGTCTACTAGCAGTCATATATATGAGTGAGCCAATCATACCTCTGTAGTTAGTTATATCTACTAAAGAACCAGTATCTAAATCTAACTTGGTTATAGTGGCCATAGGAGTTGATGCAGTTGAGCTGTCTTGCATTCTAAATCTTTTGGGTAGATTCCTGGTGTATTTAGATTGATTTATGAATATTCCTTCATCAGTCTATTTAACTTGTAACCCCATAAAGTAACTCAATTCTCCCATCATACTCATTTGTTACCTGGACTACATTAGCTTTGTAAATCTCTCACAGAGTTCATCATTAGTAGATCCAAAAATGATATCATATATATATATATGTACTAATAACAAGTCCTTAACATGGTATTTATAAAAGAGAGTTTTATCAATTGTACCTCTTGTGAAACCACTCTCTAGCAGAAATAGAGCAACTGTTTGATATTAGGCCCTTGGAGCTTGCTTCAGTCCATAGAGTGCTTTATCCAGTAAGTAGACATGATTTGGATACTTTGGATCAATGAACCCTGGAGGCTGTTTAACATAAAATTCCTCTTCGAGTTCTCCATTTAAGAATGCACTCTTCACATCCATTTGGAACACCTTAAACTTCTTGTGAGCAGCATAGGCAAGAAATATTCGTATTGCCTCTAGCCTTGCAACTAGAGCAAATGTCTCATCATAATCAATGCCTTCTTGTTGTGAGTAACCTTTTGCAACCAGTCTTGCTTTATTCCTTGTAAAAATGCCCTCACTGTCAGTTTTGTTTCTGAACACCCACTTTGTGCCAACTACAGATCTGTTCTTTGGTCTTGGCACAAGAGTCCGGACTTTATTCCTTTCAAATTCATTGAGCTCTTCTTGCATTGCTGTAACCAAGTCAGCATCTTGCAGAGCTTCTTCAACCTTCTTAAGTTCAGTTTGAGATAGAAAAAAATGGTAGAGACATTCATTCTAAGTGGCTTTTCTTGTTCTTACACCACTTTCAGGGTTTCCAATGATTAAGTCAGGTGTATGTGACTTAGACCATTTTCTTGCAGATGGAAGTTGACTCCTTTAAGATGAACCTCCCCTTGATCCATGAACTCTCTGTTATTTCTTTGATTAGTACCACTATTGTTTCCTGATGCCCCCTTAATCAGTGTTCACATTGTTATCAATATTTAACTCATCAGAATTTAAGGAAGATGAGTCTGATGATCTTTCTACTGATGTCTCTTGAGATAAATCACTTGTTGTAGTCTCTGGATTTGAGATATGTTGCTCCCACTCAACATATGCTTCAATATCAGAAGAACTTCCACTATCTTGTTGAATCTCAGAGCTTTAAGTGATATCAGGACTTACTGTATCAGAGTCAGGATTTAAAAGTTCAGCATAAGGTACTTCATTTTCAAATCTCAATTTGTCATGGTCATCTGCATCTTCTAGACATGTTATCTTCTTGTCATCAAAAGATACATGCATAAATTCCATGACTGTTCTTGTTCTCAGATTATAAACTCTGAAGGCTTTTGTAGTCAACGGATAACCCACAAATATTCCTTCATCAGCTTTCAGATCAAACTTGATCAGCTGCTCCAGATGAGTTTTGAGAACAAAACACTTACAACCAAAAATATGAAAAAACTTCAAATTTGGCTTCTTTCCTTTCACCATCTCAAATGGTGTTTTTCCATGCTTATTGATCAATGTTACATTTTTTGTAAAGCAAGCAGTTTGCACAGCCTCAGCCCAGAAGTAGGTAAGCAATCTTGCTTCCTCTAGCATGGTTCTTGCAGCTTCTATCGGAGTTCTGTTCTTTATTTCAACAATTCCATTTTTTTGTGGAGTTCCAGGAGCTGAAAACTCTTATTTTATCCCCTTGAGTTTGCGAAACTCTTCCATAGAGTTGTTCTTGAATTCAGTTCCATTATCACTTCTGATGATCTTCACTTTGTATGTTGATCCTTTTTCCAGCTCCCTCACATGATCAAGAAGAATGGATGGAGATTCATCCTTGGTGTGCAGAAAATACACCCATGTGTATCTTGTATATTCATCAACAATTACGAGTGCATACCTCTTCTTGGAAATTGACATAACATTCACTGGACCAATGAGATCAACATGAAGTAGATGATACGGTTCAAGAATTGAGGATTTATTTTTACTCTTGAAAGAAGTTTTCTTTTGCTTGGCTTTCTGGCATTAATCACATAAGATATTAGGAGTAAAAACTGCATTGGGCAATCCTCTAACAAGATCTTTCCTCACAAGTTCATTGATATTGTAGAAATTGAGGTGAGAAAGTCTTTTATGCCAGTTCCAGCTATCTTCCACAGATGCTCTACTTAGTAGACAAACTTTTGAATTATCAATACTTACGGAGACCCTGGGTTCATATAAACTACCATGTCTCGCACCAGTCAATGTGATCTTGCCATCGGTCTTACTGACAATTTCACAATGCTCCTTCTAAATGTTGATATGGTAACCTCTGTCACAGATTTCACTCACACTAATCAGATTATGCTTGAGTCCTGCAACTAGAGCTACATTTTCAATGATGACATTTCCAACTTTGATTTTTCCATATTCCAAGATTTTTCCTAAGTTGCCATCTCCATAAGAAACGCTTGCGCCAGCCTTCTCCTCAAATTCTGATAGCAGGGATTTATAACCAGTCATATGTCATGAGCATCCACTGTCCAAGACTAGAGCATTCCTCCTCTCACCTTACAATCAGTAATTTAAATCAGTTAGTGTTTTTAAGGACCCAGAATTGCTTGGATCCTTTGGCCTTTATAAGTTTGTTAACATATGCAACATAATACTTTTTATCAGAATTTATGTTAAAATCCTTACTATCAGTATTTATACATGATGCAGAAACATATTTTGCTTTAATTAAAGAGGGTTTCAATTTATAATAATCATAATACAAACTGTGATACTCTTTACATGTATAAATAGAATGCCAAACACTTCCACAATGAAAACAAGGACTCTGTGGTTTATATTTAACTGTTTTATTCCTAAACTCTGATTCAAAAGAAACAATATTTATCATTTTATTCTTTTTACAAGAGTTAGCAAGATGATTAGTGCTACCACAGTTTGAACAAGTCTTTCTAGGTGCATTTAGTGGGGTTACATAATTTCCATTCTTATTAACACCTACCTTACCATTCCTATTTTTCTTAGACCTTTTCCTCTTGTTTTTCATGTATAGATCCTTCACCTTTTGCTTAAGCTGTTTTTGAGTAATTGAACCAATATTTATCGAATTTGTGTGAACTTGTTTACTCTTTTCAGTAATTAAGTTTGATCTAGGTGATGAGTTAGTACCTTCCTCATGAATTGAATTAACGGTATTGGTACTAGGATTAAACTTAATGGTCTTTATTTGAACCTTGTTCAGTTTGACCTTGCTATCAGTTTTTATTGGTTCTGTTCTCTCAATTTCTTTTCCACTTTTCTTATCAGAATTAGATCTAGCTGAATATCCTAATCCTGATCCCCAACAACCATTCTCTAGAATTTCCTGAGTTGATTCACCTGAGTTAGTCCAAAGTTTAATGAATTCTCTTTCTTTTGCTAGCTCCATTTCAAGATAATAATATTTTTCTAGCAGTTTTTCTTTCACATAAACATCATTGTCTATTTCTTTTTGAATTTCTAGCATGGAAAGTAACTCAGTTTCTAGGTGATCATTCCTTTTCTTTAACACAGAGTTTTCACTCTTGATTCTATTATTCTTAAAGGTTTGATCCCTAAAACTAACATGCAGAGACTTAAGAAATAATCTTAATTCATAGATATCATCAGTATCAAAAGTAAGAGTAGTCTGAGGTACTTTTAATTTAGCATTGTCAGCCTCAGCATCAGCTTTTGCCATGAGAGCATAATTGACTCCATCATCTGAATTTGATGAATCAACCCAGTTTCTCTTCCTTGAGATCAAGGCTTGTCTCTTCTCAGCTCTGGATTTTCTGCAGTCAGCTGCAAAATATCCAATTCCATCACAGTTGTAACATCTCTCTTTTGACTTGTCAAGTTTTCCAGATCTTGATTCTTTCCCATCAGTATTTCTCCTGTTGTTCCTCTTATCAGAGTTTGAGGAACTAGAGCCTCTTCTGGAAAATCTTCTCCTTTTCCTTAAGTTCTTGTAGACCATCTTCTTGAAGCTTTTAACCAATAGGGCAACCATCTGATCCATATCTTCATTGTTGTTATGATCACTGTCAGTATCTAATTCAGTATCAGTATTTGGGTCATCATCAAAATTTGATAATTCAGTATCTGACTTTGCAATCATGGTTTTCCCTTTGGAGTAGATTTTTCTCCTAGCTTTCTCCTTTGGATTCTCTTCAACTTGAGTGCAACTGGTCTAGCTTTTGATCCTTTCCTCTTGCTTCTTTTCTCCATCTCTAGTTCATGAGTTTTCAGAACTCCATAGATCTCATCTAGAGGTGTGATGTCAAGTTGATAGTTATTCCTTATTGATGTGACTTTATAGTCCCACTTTTCAGGGAGAACAAGTAGGAACTTCAGGTTTGAGTCCTCCAAATCATATTCTTTGCCGACAAGGGATAAGTCATTCAGCAACTTCTAAAATCTGTCATAGATCTCAGTTAAGGACTCATTGTCCCTTGAGTCAAAGAGCTCATATTCTTGAGTAAGTATTGTCCTCATGTTCTTCTTGATAGCAGTTGTACCTAGACATTTTACTACTAAAGCATCCCATATCTCTTTTGCTATCTTACATCCAATGACTCTATTGGACATAACACTATCAAGACTGCTGTGCAGGATGTGTCTGACCTTAGAATCTGTCATGATAGATGAGATATCTTCAGGAGAATAGTCTTTCCTATCTTTGTCTATCATCTTCTATAGTTCTCGTGCAAGCGAAACAACTATCTTCATTGGTCTATGAGGACCATCATAGATCTTGTTCAGATATTCAGGATCTGTGGCTTCCAAGTACATGGCCATCCTGACTTTCCAGGTTGGATATTCATATATCTTCAGGATAGACACCTTGATTGTTTCATACCTACTCATGTTGCTGCTTATCTATGATGTGGCTGGGGGTGGTGGCTTCAGATTCAGATTCTATGTTTCTTCTTCTCATTTATATGACATGGTTGATTGATTTTCAGATCTTAAACTGTTTGTACGTTAACAGCAAGCTCTGATACCAATTGTTAGGCCCTTAGTCAACTGTAGAGGGGGGGTGAATACAGTTAATATAAATAATTCGACAAAGCTTAAACTAAATCAACAATTTTTATATTAACTGATAAAAACTTATTACAATCGTACTCTCTCGAAAGGATGAACAAATATCCTTGAGAGCTGCTAGGTTATGCAAAAGATATAACAATGTCGCAATGCTTATAGCATGAACCTAATTTGTGCTTTATATAGAGCACATCTACCAATGTATAAGGAATCATATTCTATTAACAGCAAGGAAACCTATACAATTGCTTCTGAGATAAAGTTCTTCACCGCCTTGAGTTCTTGTTTCCTTTTCCTTCTCAAAGATCAACTGATGTGACAAATACTAATTTCATCATCCATTAAAATCATCATCGGTTGATATCATTATCCTTCGATTATCAACATCCGTTGATGTCATCATCATCCGTCGATGTCATTATCATCGTTCGATGTAGTCATCATCCGTCGATGCTTTTGATACTTTCCGTTTGATATCATCAATTTCTCCTAACATGTGATGGCTTGATACGGTTATTGTTGTTATTGTTGTTGTGTTGTAGAAATCGTAAGATTAGTTTGGCATCAAAATCGGGTTGGGAAGGTGAGATTTGGGTCTAGTCGAATTCAAGCCCATGACTTGTTCGCTCAGATTCTATCATCCATTTTTACTGAGGGTAATCGAATTTAAAATTTTGATTTATATTTAATTTTGTCAAATATGGGTTTCAGATTTTTGTTGTTTGTTCAGTGATTTTAATGTTATAATAAGCTTCAGCATGATCAATATAGTCGATTGTGATCAATTTTGTCAACATTTTAGTCATGTTTATAGTGAGTCAAGTTCTTGAATTTTTGTGTTCTTATTTTTCTATTTTATCGATTATAGAAGATGTGTGTATCGATTACATGAGCATGTTATAGATAATTAGGTCTTTAATTTCACATATAAATCTTTAATTTTGGTTAAGATTTGACGATGTTCATGTTCTTGACGGAAAAATCACCGACGTATCTCAGAATTTGGCCAAGGAATATTTTCTGGGGATGGCTTGATACAGTTGTTGTTGTTGTTGTTGTATATTTCGTTGACATTGTATGTTGATGACATTATATTTCTGTGCAAGTATATGTTGATGACATTATATTTCGTTTTACTACTGATGATATTTGCAAGAGATTTTCTAAGCTAATGCAGAGTAAGTATGAAATGAGCATGATGGGAGAGTTAAACTACTTTCTTGGACTACAAGTGGGTCAAAGGAAAGATGGTATATCCATTTGTCAATTCAAGGAAATATGGTATAATCTGGAAGATTCAACTCCGGAAAAGACTCCAATACCAACAACCTCTAAGTTTGATCAGGAAAAAACCGGTAAGAAGGTTGACGTCACAAGCTATAGAGGTATGATAGGCTCATTATTATATCTTAAAGAAAGCAGGCCAGATATTATTTTTGCAACATACTTATGTACCAGATTTCAACCTGATCCTAAAGAGTCTCATCTTATAGCTGTTAAACGGATTTTTAGGTATCTTAAGGGAACTCCAAATTTTGGTATTTGATACCATAAAGGTACATGTTTTGACCTTGTTGGCTATACAGATTCAGATTTTACAGGTTGTAAGATTTATCAGAAAAGTACTTCAGGAAGCTATCAGTTTTTTGGAAGAAGGTTGGTATCCTGGCACAGCAAGAAGCAACACTTAGTATCCACATCAACTGCTGAAACTGAATATATAGTTGTTGGATGCTGTTGTGCTCAAATCTTGTGGATGAGGAACCAACTCCGGGATTATGGTCTCTTGATGCCAAAGGTTCCAATATTTTGCGACAACACTAGTGCCATAACAATCTCCAATAACCCAGTTCAGCACTCGAGAACTCAGCACATTGATATCAGTTATCACTTTATCAGAGAGCATGTCACAAATGGCACTGTAAAAATATATTTTGTACCCACAAAGGATCAAATTTGGAGACATCTTCACAAAACCTGTAATAACTCGAATTTTTGAGACTTTGTAAAAACGTTTAATGAATAGTAACCCTGACAGACGGGGAAAACTTTTTAGCCCACACTATGTTGTGCATGAGAAAATGAGTTTCGAAGTTGATAATATGATTATACGTACCAAATGAGTGTACATAAACGCTATTAGTTTTTAAAGAAAACGAACTTTGAAAAACGACCATATTTATGAATCATCGAAGATTACGGGGATCACAATATAATTATGAATTTAAAACCCTATGGATTTATATCCAAGGACGATACTTTAAAAAATAAAGAATAAATACGAAAGGATTTACGCCGCGAACCGTTTACGAGAAATTATTACGAAAACGTTTAAGCGACCGAACAAACGCGTAAACGATTAAATAAACGTATCGCACTAACTAACCATGGTAGAAAAGTAACCATGGTTACTTTAACAAATAGTAAGCTAAGGTTATAGGAATGATCATCTAAGGCTAGAGAATAGTAAACTAAAGACTAAACTACTAGCTTAGCTTGTAATCTAGAAAGGGCTAGCAAGATTTGTCCAAGGATTTTCCAACATAATTCTATGATAGGTTATATACTAGAGAATATAAATGCATATCACAAGCATTATTCAAAGAAGTACCCAAGAAGCAACATAAAAACTCTCTCTCTCTCTCTCTCTCTCTCTCCCCCACAACACCTTCCATTCAGCCCTAGCAAGAAACAAGAAGAACTCATTTTCAAAACTTCAAGCTCTAGCCATGGAAAAATTATTCCATTAATTCTCAAGCTTCATACATCCTAAACTAAGGTAAGATAAATTTTAAGCTCATTTTATCAAGGTTTGATGGGTGAAATAAATTCAAGAAAGATGATAGTAAATAGTGTGAATACTAACTCTTCTTTGGTTTCTTGATTTTAATGGTTGTTTTAGGTTCTAAAAACCCTACCAAGCACTTCCAAGACTTCATCATCATCAAGAACACATCACTAGCTCTCAAGAAAGGTATAAATCTTTGACCCATCCTTACTTAAGATTTAAGTTCAAGAATCGTTTAGAACATAGTTGTAAACCTAGTTTTGGTGAATGTATTGTTGTAATCTTGATGTTTAGTTAAGTAGATTTAAGGTTAATGATTATTGCCTCAAGAACATGATGTTCTTGAGAGGAGTTAGTTTGATGATGATGATATGATGATTTTTGGTGGTAGTGTAAAGATTTAAGGCGTAAACGAAACTCGGATCGTAACCGTAATCTCGCTAAAATGAAAAAAAGTAACATTAAGTTTCTGCAGAAATTTCCGAAGATGTAAACTGTAGTTTCTTGAAAAACAACACTTTATTATGATATACAATGTTATAAGGATCGTTTAGGTACTTGAATCGCTTGATTCCGATTTACGAATAAAAAATTATGGCCGTTTTACTAAAAGTGATTTATGCGACAAAAACTGCTACGAATTACGAACTTTAAAAATAAAATGGATCGACTTAAAAATGTTCATAAATCATGAAATTTTTACAGAGAGTAGTAAATAGAGTTCCTTAACTTCTATAAACATTTCAAGTAAAAATAATGATTTTTCAATTTTATAAAAATATTGGAGCCAAGACCGCGAGATTAGAAAACCGTAGAACCATTAGCGGAGCCGACGATGAAAATGAAACGGACATAAGGTACTTCGAAAAAGGAAGCGACCGTAATGTGAATAAGGACTTAAAGAAATAATAAGGGTAATATAAGTTGAGAGGGTGCATAATAAGTAGCATATGAGTGCGAGTCGTCGTAAATTAGAACGGGACCTAACAAAATGATTTGTGTTTATGGTTATAGATTTCCGAGCGGAACCTAGAGCATCCTCCACCTCGAGATACCCAGGAAAGTTTACGAAGCCAACTCCGTATACTATTGTGTTGTGAAAAGATTGTTTTATTATCATTTGCATAAATGTCATGCTTGCCATGATACTAAGTAATTGAGTTTTCGCATAATGTAGCAATGTTGTACAATGCGTATATGCCGTAAAATATTTAATGCCTCCGCGAGCGTGACGTATAATTATAAGACCGAGAGTCGGTCGGAATTTTAAAATAAAAACCCGGGAATCATTCCGGGGATATTTATAGGACCATTGAAGTCCATAGTAGTTACATTTTAAGGGGCTCAACGTCCACTTACGAAACATTAAATACCTCGAACTTTTATTAAAACGATTTTCAAAGATCGTATTTCCTCAACTATATTTTATTGTTCGAATAATAAATATTATATAATTATTTATTTATTATGGGAGAACTATTCTCCAATGATTATTTGTTTCAAACCCGATTAAATGTTAAAGATTATTAAATTACTTAAACATAAATTAGTTGAGAAATATTATTTCAATATTCTTTTAAAAGTATAATTATTCGAGGTTTAATTATTTAATGATTAATATTTAATATTTAATTATATTAAATGATTTATTTATGATTTAAAAATCATAAAACCTGATTTAAAATACTTTCTGATTTTCGGAAAATCATTTGAATAATTTCAGATCGTCGGAGAATATTATCTCGACTTATTTTAAAATATTTTGATTATAGTTTCAAAAGAAACTCCCCCTTATTTAATTATCTGTTGACAACGGTCAACTCACATCCTTAGTACTTCCTCCGAAAAATTCTCGGAAGTACATATATATACGTACAAATCAAAGTATACCTATCAATAAGCGATATGTTTGGGGAACAATATAAGTTCCAAATATATGATGGGATTCTTACAAGGACAAGGAGGGGTAGACTCCATTACTTCATGGACTGGGGAGACTACCAATTTACTACCACATGAGAAGGTATCTTATATACTGATAAACATGTGGAGTATGCGTACCTGAGAGGGATGGACGCAAAACCGTGTCTTGAGAGGGATAGCCGCGAAGTGTGTACCTGAGAGGGATGGACACAGAAAAGGCCCCAATGCGGCCAGGGTGATAACCAATAACAAAAGGGAATCATCCTTCTACTAGTAATAGGTTACTATTTCTGTAGTACGACTGATCATCGTATGCGGTGGCTCCAGTGAATGTCCTAATCTTCCAATTGGAATTATGATGCAATACCGAAACCCAAGCCTAGGTGCTGGGTTTACCACTAAGGTATTCGCAGGATAATAAATTCACTAAAGAATTATTTTCAAAAGAAGGTGTGTATCACCAAGGAAAACTATTTTTGAATAAAACGCAATTATCATATATGATGTTTTTACTTGAGTTTATCATACAGTCATTTCATATTGTGCATTATTATACTGGTCATTATAGCTCACACTTGTTTTCTTAAATTGACACAACACAACAGTGAATCAAGATGCCTATCATGAAACTCACAGTCAGGAAATGGGTAGGAAATGGCTAGCTGTTCCGTAGGATGTTAGGTGTTGTACCACAGGTAGACCGAATAAGCTGGATTGGTTTTCAGTTGTTTTTAGTCCGGCTTATTTACAAGTATGACTTATGTAAGATAATGAATAAGAAACAAATATTTGGCCGACGAACTAGCCTTACTTAAAGGTTATTTCACCGGTAAGACTTAATTACTTCTGGGTTGTAATAATTATCACTTTGTGGATTCGTTTACTCTAGTAATGAATGGTTCGTTTCCAAGAAAATAACCTATAAGTGTGTGTATGATAAGTATGGGGTCGTAAAAGTGTGAGTATTTATATATTGTGATACAAGGTAAGTGTTATATAGTATTCAAGATGGTGTGGCCTCCTAGATTCTTGACTCCGGATTTTGGGGCGCCACAGAAATGGTATTAGAGCCTTAGGTTATCAAATCTTGGAAACAATAGGATATAAAATATGTAGACATAAGAATAATGAATAATCAATTAGAGCTCAAGTCGAGTTCGTCATCAGGCTACATGGGTAGTCTTGACAGTTTTACCCTTAAGGGAATTCCAACTCTAAGTTAGTAACACCTTGCCTATTGTGTCAGGTACCAGTGGAGCCTATGGGGGAGGTTGACCCTGTTGATGATATTATGGGCCCTGAGCGTGACCCTACTCCCGAGCCGGAGGACCCACCCATTGATAATTCAGATGATGACCCTACTGAGGATGCCCCGGAGGAGGATACTGACCTTCCTGTCCCTATAGCTGATGACGTTGAGGTGCCCCAAGGAGATGACATAGGCTGGAAGGATAAAGAGATGTACCCTCTCCTAACTGTACGCTCTCTTACACCACACCTAGGGATGCAAAGCCCTTTGCCCTATACTGATGATGACGAAAAGGATGGGATGGATGCACAGACCTACGAGGCTTATGACATATCCTCTAGCGACCCAGACTCACCTCTACCACCCCCGGTGACCATATATGTAGCTATACACGACTGGATAGTGGCTTAGCTTAACGCTGAGCTCACCGCGGCATCTGCCCGCATTGTAAAGCTACGACAGGCGTTGACAGCTGAGAAAGCCATCAGGCTAGGATATCCAGGGGACTTCAGAGCTGCTTCCCCGGCCATAGCCTGCAGGGAGATTGTTGGGATCAAGATCTGTACTCGGGTTCAGATGAGGATGACGACGGTGGGGGGATACATCCCGGTAGTTGATGTAGAGCTGATGTTGGCAGGAGCGATGGGGAGGGTGCGAGACCTCACGCGCAACTACAATGACTGAGGGACGAGTGGCTATTTATGGACCTTGTATAGGGCTGGGTGACTTGTCACCAATTTTGTTAGGATAACTAGTAGTAGATAGCTTTCCTAGCCCTTTAGGGTACCCGGTTATGTATTTGCATTTCAGTATTCAGGACAAGTGATGATGTATTATAATCAGGTCATGTATGAACTCGGATAGTTATTTTGTCCCCAAGATATAATTGGGAGACCCTATGGTATATATCTAGCAGTTATTAAGAAATTGATTTCCATAATATTGCACTTGTTAAAAGCATGCTAGATAATAAATGACATGCTTACCTATGAATAAATTAATCCAATGGTAAAATTTTTTGCAACTATATTGACAAATTTTCATTATCAGAACGATGCCACCCCGTAAAAGAGGAACCAGGGCACAGCCCGCAGAATCTGTTAACCAACAACGGAATGGACCTAACCCCGTAGTGAATGAAGAAAGTGAAGAAGACCTAGACTATAATGAGTATGATGAGGAAGAATATGTAGAAGAAGAGGCTGAGGATACCCATCAGGGAGGGAACCCCATGAATGAGTTTATAGAACTTTTAAGGGCACATCTGAACCAACAGCCCATTCCACCACAGCCGCATATTTCCCAACAGACTGTGGCCACTGCCTTCAGGGCATTCAAATCCCTCAAACCCCCAGAGTTTCTAGGATCTGCCGACCCCATTGAGGCACGGGCCTGGCTCAAGGAAATAGAAAAGTCCTTCGAGATACTAGGTGTGGAAGAACGACATAAGACCATTTTCGCTTCTTACATGCTGAAAGAAGAAGCTAATTACTAGTGAGAGTCTAAACGAAACCTGGAGACAGATGCTATGATTCCATGGGATAGATTTACCCGATTGTTCTTAGACAAGTATTTCCCTAGGTTTATGGAAACTCGGATGGAGATTAAGTTTCTGGAGCTGAAACAAGATAAGATGATTGTGGCAGAATATGAGGCCAAGTTTACTGAATTATCACGATTTGTGCCTGAGTTTGTTAATACCGAAGAGAAGAAAGCGAGAAGGTTTCAGCTTGGTCTGAAACAGTGGATCCAGAATCGAGTGGCAGTACTAGAGTTGACAGATTATGCTACCTTAGTGTAGAAGGCCTCGATTGTTTGAAGGAAAAGGAAAATAGAAAAAGGAAGATAGGGAGTCAAGGAGGAGGAGGAGGAACCGGGAACTGGAGCCTCCCAAGTAGGTTCGTCAGGGGAGTGGTATCCCAACCTGCGAGAGGCCCCGGATTTAGAAAGGCCCCAAGTGAGAGTGGTAGCCAGGGTGGTGGACAATCTAGGGCAACATTTCATAGTCAACCCCGCGTCCCAATACCAGAGTGTCAAACATGTAGAAGAAGACACCTTGGAGTGTGTAGCCAGGTGAGAGCCCCTCTGAAATACTATAAGTGTGACCAAACCGGACACCTGGCCAACAACTACAACCAAACCAACGTGACGTGTTTCCAATGTGGGAAGGTAGGGCACATGAGGAAGGATTGCCCGACATTGAATCCCCCAGCCTCAGGGATGAGCAGAGCTGCATCCAACCGGCCCCCAGCTGCTAGGACCTTCAACATGACTGTTCAGGATGCTGTCCGAAACACTGACGTGATATGAGGTACCCTTCTGTTAAATTCCGAACATGCCAATGTCCTATTTGATTCTGGAGCGACCGAGTCGTTTATATCTCAAGATTTTGCTAAAAAGTTAAAACTTAACACCATACCTTTACATGAGATATTACAAGTGGAAATAGCAAACAAAAAAATAATTCATGTAAATCAAGTACACCCTAAATGCAAGCTGAAAATAAAAGGGAAAGTCTTCGAGGTTGACTTAATCCCATTTGCGTTAGGAGAATTTGATGTAATCTTAGGAATGGATTGGTTATCCAGTAATGGAGCGCAAATAGATTGTGAGCGGAAGAGGGTGAAGATAAGAGTGCAAAATGGAAAGGAAGTAGTGTTTAGAGGTCAACGACAGACCCTGAAATTCTGACCATGCTACAGGCAAAGAGATTGTTAAAGAAAGGTAACGAGGCCTATTTGGCTTATGTGATGGATACTTAGAAGGAAGTTCCCAACATACAGGACATACCTATAGTGAATGACTTCGAGGATGTATTTCAAGAGAACTTACCAGGATTGCCACCCGACAGAGAAATAGAATTCTCTATAGAATTAGCACCAGGGATGGCACCAGTGTTCAAGGCCCCTTATAGGCTAGCCCCGGTTGGAATGAAGGAACTAGCTTCTCAACAGCAAGAGTTATTAGATAATAGGATGAAAAGACCCAGTGTGTCGCCATGGGAAGCGCCAGTACTATTCGTAAAAAAGAAGGATGGTAGTATGAGATTATGCATAGACTATCGGGAGTTGAATAAGATGACTATCAAGAATAGGTATCCTCTCCCTAGGATTGATGACCTATTCGACCAACTCAAGGGTGTTGTGCATTTTTCCAAAATAGACTTGAGGACAGTATATCACTAGTTGAAAATTAAACCTGAGGATATGCAAAGACTACTTTTTGCACTATGTATGGACACTATGAGTTCTTAGTCATGTCATTTGGATTAACCAATGCACCCGCAGCCTTCATGGATTTGATGAACAGAGTGTTCAAAAAGTACCTAGATATATGTGTGATAGTTTTTTATAGATGATATTCTAATCTACTCAAAAACAAAGCAAGAACATGCAGAATATTTGAGGATACTTTTAGAAATATTGAGGAACGAGAAATTATATGCCAAGTTCTTGAAATGCGAGTTTTGGTTAAGGGAAGTTCAGTTCTTAGGGCATGTGGTGAGTAGCAAAGGACTTTTAGTTGACCCTGCCAAGATAGAGGCGGTATCCAACTGGGAAAGACCGACTACCCCAACAGAGGTTAGGAGTTTTGTGGGTTTAGCAGGATATTACCGGAGATTCGTGCAAGACTTTGCTAAGATAGCCGGCCCACTGACTAGACTTACCTGGAAAACGAAAAAGTTTGTATGGACTGAGAAATGTGAGGATAGCTTTCAGGAACTGAAAAGGAGACTGGTGTCAGCACCAGTGCTCGCTCTTCCCGATAGAAAGGGAGAGTTTGTGATATACAGCGACGCATCGCATAAGGGACTAGGATGTGTGCTTATGCAGCATGGGAAGGTTATCGCGATGCCTCTCGACAATTGAAGGAATATGAGATCAGATACCCAACACACGATCTAGAATTAGCAGCCATAGTATTTGCTCTGAAAATTTGGAGGCACTACCTCTACGGTGAGAAATGCAAGATTTACACAGACCATAAGAGCCTCAAATATATTTTTACTCAGAAAGAACAAAACATGAGACATAGGAGGTGGTTAGAGTTGATTAAGCACTACGACTGTGAAATTTTGTATCACCCGGGTAAAGCCAATGTGGTGGCTGACGCCCTTAGTAGCAAGGAAAGACTCAAAATGATAATGACATCTGAGGAGTTAGTTAAAGAATTTGAGAAGATGGAAATTAACGTGAGAATGACCGGTAAAGGGACAGAAGGATTATTTGAGATTAAACTAGTAGCGGAACTGACTGAAAAGATACGAGTGTGTCGGGAAAAGAAGATGAGTGAAGAAAGAGGAACATTGACCGGTGAGGAAGTTAGATGCGAGAAGGATGAGAAAGGGATCATGAGGTATGCATCCCGAATTTGGATTCCAAATATGCAAGAGTTAAAGGATGAGCTGCTGCACAAAGGGCACAACTCCAGATATTCAATCCACCCAGGAAGTACGAAAATGTACCGTGACCTTAAAGAATATTATTGGTGGCCGAACATGAAAAGAGAAGTAGCGAAGTGGGTCAACAAGTGCTTGACATACCAGAGAGTGAAGGCTGAACATCAGCAACCGAGTGGACTATTACGGCCCCTGGAAATTCCGGAATGGAAATGGGGGCATATAGCCATGGATTTTGTGATAGGCCTACCAAGAACGAAAGCCAATCACGATGCCATATGGGTTATCATAGATAGACTGACCAAGTCCGCGCACTTCCTACCAATCAACGAAAGGTACACCATAGACAAGCTGGTGGATATCTAATTGAAGGAAATCGTAGTGAGCACGGCGTTCTCGTTGCCATAGTGTTAGATAGAGACCCAAGGTTTAATTCTCGATTTTGGAGAAGCTTCCAAGAATATGTAGGCACCAGACTAAATATCAGTACCGTTTACCACCCCCAAACTGATGGGCAAAGCGAAAGGACTATTCAAACCCTAGAAGATATGCTGCGAGTGAGTGCCATCGACTTTAAAGGAAATTGGAATGACCACTTACCCATGATCGAATTTGCCTACAACAATAGCTATCACGCTAGCATATGAATGACTCCGTATGAAGCTCTTTACGGAAGGAGATGCCGCTCTCCCCTATGTTGGGATGAGGTTGGAGAACACAAGATAATAGGACCCGAGTTAGTCCAGCAAACCAGTGAAATGGTGGGACTCATTAGGAAGAGACTGGTAGCAGCTCAAGACAGACAAAAGAAGTACGCCGACCAGACCTGAAAAGATAGAGAATATAAAGTAGGGGATTCAGTGATGTTGAAGGTATCTCCATGGAAGGGAGTGATGAGGATTTGGAAAGAAAGGGAAGCTGAGTCCCAGATTCATAGGACCCTTTAAAATTTTGAGGAGAATAGGACCTCTCGCTTACGAGCTTGCCTTACTTCCTAATCTGCAACAGGTGCACAACATGTTCCACGTGTCAATGTTAAGAAAGTACCATGTGAATGCACGACATGTGATAGAATATGAGCAGGTAGATTTACAACCAGACCTGACCTACGTTGAGCATCCATTAAGGGTAATGGACCAAAAAGAACAAGTGTTGAGGAACAAGACTGTGAAGCTGGTTAGAATCTTGTGGAGAAATCAAAATGTTGAAGAGTCAACTTGGGAACTAGAAGACGCAATGAGGAATAGATATCCCCACCTATTTTCTAATTGATTCCGGGACGGAATCCTTGTTAGAGGGGAAAACTGTAATAACTCGAATTTTTGAGACTTTAATGAATAGTAATCCTGATAGACGGGGAAAACTTTTTAGCCCACACTATGTTGTGCATGAGAAAATGAGTTTCGAAGTGGATATTATGATTATACGTACCAAATGAGTGTATGTAAATGCTATTAGTTTTCAAAGAAAAGGAACTTTGAAAAATGACCATATTTATGAATCATTGAGGATTACGGGGATCACAATATAATTACGAATTTAAAACCCTACGGATTTATATCCAAGGACGATACAACAAAACATAGAGAATAATACGAAAGGATTTACGCCGTGAACCGTTTACAAGAAATTATTACGAAAACGTTTAAGCGACCGAACAAATGCGTAAACGATTAAATAAACGTATCGTACTAACTAATCATGGTAGAAAAGTAACCATGGTTACTTTATCAAATAGTAAGCTAAGGAGACACCAGAGGAGGCTAACTTAGGAGCTGGATTAGAGTTCTGTTTAGGAGAAAGAATGTTTGGGTTAGAAACAAGATGGGCAGTGTCTTGTTCCACATCATCTGGAAATGTTACAGAGGTGCTTGCATCAGGATTTTTAGGCACTTGTGAAGGAGTAGGTCTATTTCTCAACAGAAATTGACTGACCTCCCTAAGCAGGAAAGGAGGTCCAGAAAAATTATTCTTTTCATCTCTTTTAATGTGATCAGTGATAACCTTCTCAGAAATTTGAAACACAGGAAGCAATTCATCATTATCAAGTGCAGCATTAGGGCATAAAAAATTGAAAATCAGTTGAAGAAATCTAGTATACTCTATTACTCCTGATGTATCTGCTCTCCTAGCAATTATGAATTGAAGTATAGTATTACCATAGTCAAAATTACCAGAGTAAAGGAGAGAGTACCCAATTTTCATAGAAATAGATGGAAGAGCATCAAAATTTGTTGTTTTATTCAAGAAGCACCTGCTGATGCAGTCAAAGAAGAAATTCCATTCTCTCTTCAATTTTTTCCTTGTCAATTTGCCAATGGTTGTGAGTTCACCTTTATAGCTCAGAGTTCTGAGCATATCAAACAGCTGCTCAGTTGCATAATTATCAGGAGCACCAGCACAGACAAGCAATCTCAATGCTTGAACCAGGACATCAGCATCAACTTCATACCTGCATCCCTCATATTCAAAAGAGAAAGCAGTGTTTATTTTATTAACTAGAGTTGTATTCCATACCTGCATTACATCCCTATATGACACTTTATTAGGATTTGTGAGAGCATACCCAATTGGACATTGGAGTAAGAAATCCTGTATATCATGAAAAGATTGTGGAAACTGCTGATGTGTAAGCAGAGCTAAATAATTATTTATGCCAAAGGTGTTTCCATGAATGATAATGGTTTGACTGAAGAAAGGTGAAACCTCAAAAGATGACATGATGTTCGTAGGAGTTGAGGAAGAATATACGTGAGATGTGGATAGTGAGGCTGTGTGTATGATGATTTGTGTCATAGAAGTTCATGTGCATATATAAGTTTGCAAAGCTGAGTTGTATGTAACACACACGAAGAAGGAAGCTTAGTGAATTAGTCTTCTGACATATGGTAATTACTAAAGAATAGGATTTGAAAGTGGAGTAAAGTGCGGAATTAGCAACAAAATATGCACAGCTCTTTCAATAAATTATTATGTGAATTTGTTCAATAGATAATCCACTATTAAACAATAATTAAATAAGAAATTCAATTTTCAGCACTAAATAATTCAGAAATCATTTTTTAATAATATTCTAAATGAAAACATACTGACCTGTCGTCAGTATTTGGAACCTCTTATTTGTCAGGATTTGGCAATTCAAATTCATCAGGATTTGTCAAAACAACTCAAATTTATTAGAAACCCATAATTTTAATCTCAAGAATCATCAAAAGATACATGTTAAGTGTGTGATTTAGAGATTAACAGGTTACAATTAAGAACAAGCACATGCATACACAACTAAGGAACATAGATTAGGTCTTGTAAACAAAACAAAAAAAAATTCATTAATAGCTCAAGAGAGTACATTTCATGAAATTTTTTGATTACATGCATAGGTGATTATAAGAGAATACTAGTCTAGTAGAGAAGAACAGCTACAACAGCCTTGGTCTGAGAAGCTTGACAAAGCTGATGGTGAAGAGAAACAGCCAGAGGATGTTCAGGACTACTTCCTGCTTTCAACAAAGAGGACAGCAAGATGAATGATCCTCTCTTAATGATGAATGATGTAGAGAAGAAGATCTCTTCGAAACCCCAGAAAGTCATTTTTGGTCACTTCAGGAAGTTGAACCCAAATGTTATGTGGAATGGCGTTGATATGATATTGAGTTTGCATTCCCTCACAAAAGAGTGTCACAATATTAGTGCCAGAGCTGTAGAACCAAGTGAAATTTGCCATTGATCGGGAGAAAAAGGAGTTGTGAGAAATATATGATTCTACTTGATGAGAATGATTTGTGTAAGGAAATATATGATTCTACTTGATGATGAATGATGGTTTAAATAACCGAGAGAGAGAGCGAGAGAGAGGGAATATCAAAGAGAGTAGGGGTTTGATTAATTATTAAGTGCAGAGTTAACTTAATGATTTAACCAAAAAATATCTTATTGAAGCTCGTCTCCCTAGACCGATTTGCAATTATGACAGTGATATATATTCATACATGCACATTTAGAAAATAAATTCACTTAATTTATCATGCATATAATAATATACATCAAAAATTCCCAATGTAATATCTTCATCAGCATTTAGGACACATCAGGATTTGATCAATATACATCAGGATTTGATCAAATATAAATTAAAAAGAAATTATATGTCCCAACTAACCATACCAAGTTCATTGACAAGCTTTGTAAATTTTGTTTCAGGTAATGGCTTTGTAAAGATATCAGCCAGCTGCTGATCAGTAGGAACAAAATGAGGCTCAATCGTTCCTTCCATGACATGCTCTCTTATAAAGTGATATCTGATGCTGATATGTTTAGTAAGATAGTGTTGCACTGGGTTTCTTGTCATAGCAATAGCACTTTGATTATCACAATAAATAGGAATTTTAGAAAATGATAATTAATAGTCCATGAGCTGATTCCTCATCCATAACAACTGAGCACAACAGCTCCCAGCTGCAAGATATTCAGCCTCAGCAGTTGAAGTAGAAATGGATTTCTGCTTCTTACTAAACCATGAGACTATTCTTCCTCCCAAGAACTGACAACTTCCAGATGTACTCTTCCTGTCTATCTTGTAGCCAGCAAAGTCAACATCCGAATATCCACTCAATCCAAAATCAACTTCCCTTGCATACCAAAGACCAAGTGATACATTACCCTTGAGGTATCTGAAAATTCTCTTCATTGTACTAAGATGTGGCTCCCTAGGATTTGCCTGAAATCTTGCACATAAACAGGTGGCAAACATAATGTCTGGCCTACTAGCGGTTAGGTACAAAAGAGAACCAATCATACCTCTGTAGTTTGTGATATCAACTGTTGTACCTTCATGAGGATCAAGCTTTGTAGCAATCGCCATAGGAGTAGTTGCAGTTGCACTCTCTTGCATATTAAATCTTTTTAACAGATTCTTTGTGTACTTGGACAGATTAATGTAGATGCAATTAACAGTCTGTTTAATTTGCAACCCCAAGAAATAGCTCATCTCTCCCATCATACTCATTTGACATCTTGATTGCATCAACTTTGAGAACTTATCACACAGTTTTTAATTAGTTGATCCAAAAATGATATCATCCGCATAAATTTGAACTAAAAGCAGATTTTTACCTTGATTCAGATAAAATAAAGTTTTAACTAAAAGCAAGGGTCTCATACCATGCTCTAGGTGCTTGCTTTAGTCCATAGAGTGCTTTGTCAAGTCTATAAACATAGTCAAGATGTTTAGGATCTACAAAATCTAGTGGCTATTCAACATAGACTTCTTCTTCAAGTTCTCCATTGAGGAATGCACTCTTGACATCCATCTGAAAAACTTTGAACTTCTTGTGTGAAGCATATGCCAAGAAAATTCTGATTGCTTCTAGCCTAGCAACAAGAGCAAATGTTTCATCATAGTCAATGCCTTCATGTTGAGAATATCCTTTAGCTACCAATCTTGCCTTGTTTCTGACAATGGTTCCATCAGTATCAGTCTTATTTCTGAAGACCCACTTTGTGCCTATAATTGACCTGTTTTTGGGTCTAGGCACCAGCTTCCAAACTTCATTTCTTTCAAACTCATTCAACTCTTCTTGCATAGCTACGACCCAATCTGCATCCTTAAGTGCATCTTCCACTTTCTTTGGCTCTTCTTTTGAAATTATATTATGATACAAACATTCATTTTGAGTTGCACTCCTTGTCTTTACACCTTCATCAGGATTTCCAATGCTCAGATGAAGAGTATGATCTTTAGTCCATTTTCTGGCACTAGAAAATGTCCTTCTTGAGCTAGATGCCCCCCCTGAGTCATATGCCTCATCAAATGCATCTGAGGCTCCCCCTGAATCAGTGCTGTTATCTCCTGATGAAGTATTTGGACTTGACTCATGTCCATCTGATATTGAATCAACATTAAATTCTGAATGACCAGACTGAGAAAAACCTTGAGTTGATTCTTCAGTGTTAGTACTATTAGTTGAACCTTGTTGTTGTTCCCCCTCAACAAGTGCAGGTCCATTAGTACAATGATCATCTTCAGGATCTGAAGGAGTATCAGGATTTGAATAATCAGTAATTGACAGTCCATTAGAGTTTGATGCAGATTCCAACAATGCATTTTCATTTGCAAAGATTAGAATTTCATGAGAGTCTTTTTTCAAAACCAGGAATCTTCTTATCATCAAAAGATACATTGATGGAGATAACTACAGTATTTGTTCTCAGATTGAAAACCCTGTATGCTCTTGATGGTGAGTATCCAACAAAGATTCCTTCATCAGCTTTTGATTCAAATTTTCCTAGCTGATCAGTATGAGTTCTCAGAACAAAGCACTTACATCCAAATACATGAAGATGTTTGAGACTGGGCTTCTTTTATTTCAGCATCTGATATGGAGTAACACCATGTCTGTTTATCAGTGTGATATTCTGAGTATAACAGGCTGTGTTTATTGCTTCAGCCCAGAAGTAAGTGGGTAGTTTGGCTTTTTCTAGCAGAGTCTTGCCAGTTTCAATCAGGGTTCTGTTCTTTCTCTCAACAACACCATTTTGTTGGGGTGTTCCAGGAGCTGAGAATTATTGTTGTATGCCTTTGTACTTGCATACTTCCTCAAATTTTGATTTCTTGAACTCAGTGCCATTATCACTTCTCGGTATTTTCACTTTGAAGTTGGATCCATTCTCAATTTGCCTTATATGATCCAGAAGAATTTCTGGAGTTTCATCCTTCCTGTGTAGAAAATAAACCCAAGTGTATCTAGTGAAATCATCAACAATTACAAGTGTGTACCTTTTCTTGTTGATAGACATTATGTTTACTGGTCCAAAAAGATCCAAGTGTAATATATGATATGGCTTAGTGATAGAGAATTATGTTTTACTTTTGAAAGATACTCTTCTTTGCTTAGACTTTTGACAAGTATCATAAAGACCATCAGATGAGTATATCATATTTGGTAATCCTCTTATTAGCTCCTTATTGGCAAGTTCATTGATTGAATTAAAGATGAGATGTGAGAGCTTCTTGTGCCAATTCCAGCTCTCATCTACTGATGCCTTTGAGATAAGGCAAGTAGCTTCTTGCTCAAAAGTTTTATGCAGTCTTGCTTCATACATGTTGCCATGTCTTTAACCCATTAACACAATTTTCTTTGACTTGTTATGAACAACTTCAGAGTGAGACTCATAGAACACCACATGATAACTCTATCAGTGATTTGACTGGTGCTTAGAAGATTGTGCTTCAGTCCTTCCACCAGAGCTACATTCTCTATTACTACCTTTCTAATTATCAAATTGCCATATCCCAGAGTGTGTCCTATATTTCCATCCCCATAAGATACATCTGGGCCAGCCTTCCTCTCAAATTCTGATAGCAGGGATTTATTTCCAGTCATGTGTCCTGAACATCCATTATCCAAGACAAGAGTATTTTTCCTGTTACCTTGCAGTCAGAGGAGTGATGAATTAGAAGGATTTTTAAGGACCCACACTTGTTGGGCCCTAATTTTGGACAACTTAAGTCTTTGTGATTCAGGCTTACTTCTAACAGTTTTTCCCTTGTCATGATTTTTCTTATCAGAGGTAGATTTAGTAGAACTAGAAGAATTAAGCACATAAGCAGTTTTATTGAATTTAGGCAAAGGTTCATAATAGTTGTGATACAGCTTATGATAGGAACTACAAGTGTAAATTGAATTCCAACTACTACCATAATGAAAACAAGGATTTATGGTTTGTAAAATACTGATCTACCCCTAACATCAGACTCGAGAATAGCAGTTTTCATTTTCTTACTCCTCCTGCAATCAATAGCAAGATGATTAGTATTACCACAGTTAAAACAAGTTTTTCTAAGAGCATTGTGAACAAACTTATAGTTAGAATCCTTAGAAATACCTTGCTTACCATTCCTGTTTCTTTTAGGACTTTTTACTTGAGGTTTGTCAGTAACCTCAGATAATTTCTTTTTCAATTATCTTTTAGACAAAAGTCCTATGTTCTTTTCTTTCTTAACAGTCTTAATGGTTTCCTCGTTTTCCTTTCTTTGAGATTTATCACTTACTAACTTTTCTTGGGATGCTGAGATTGAACCCTTCTCAAAGGTAGATTTGGGTTCATCAGCTTCTGAAGAGATAAACTTAACAGGAGTCTTAAGGGTAGTTTTATTTTCAGTGTCAACATCCTTAACTCCATCTACATAACCAAGACATTCTTTCCAGTTTTTCTTAGAGATCATCTTATGAACCTTTTTTCCTGAAACAGTCTAGGCTTTAAGGGTTTTCCTCTTATTTTCTAATTCATTTTCTAACATACTGTACTTAGCTTCCAATATCTTTGTTGTATGTTTAGCTTTCTCACATTCTTTTTGAATTTCAATATAATTTACTAAGTTAGACTCCAACTGATCATTCCTAGATTTTAAAACTTTATTTTCAGTGAACAGTCTATTGTTCTCTAGAATCTTATTTTTAATATTTCCATGAAGAGACTTAAGAATAGATTTCAATTCAGATATATCTTTAGTATCAAGAGAGAAGAAGGAAGTTGATACCTTAGAATCAGAGGAAGCAGGAGCATCAAAACTAGTCATCAGTGCATATCATATTTCTTCATTTTCAGAATCGTTGGAATCCATCCAATCCTTGCTTGTTGTAATCAAGGCTTTGTTCTTTCCTTTGTCATGCTTTGTCTTTTTGCACTCTGTAGCAAAGTGACCATGTTCATCACAGTTGTAGCACTTGATTTTTGACCTGTCGACTTTTCCAACTTTAGAGTCATTTCCTTCTCTTCTTCCAGACGACTTCCTTTCTCCTCCAGTGAACTTCTTCCTGAAGCTTCCTTTCTTCTGAGACTTCCTGAATTGCATCCTTTTGAAGCCCTTAACTAGTAATGCAGCCATTTGCATGACATCAGAATCTGTCACGTTCTCATCAATTTCAGAATCAGTATCACCATCAGGATTTGATGATGAATCATCAGTATCTGATTCTGGATGATTGTTCTTTTTCCTTGCAGCTTCAACAGACCTGTCTTTTGAAGCTTTAGCATACACTTCCAAAGCAACTGATTTTCCCTTGTTGCTTTTCCTCTCTAACCTTTGCTGAACTTCCAAATCATGAGTTCTCAGCATGCCATGGATTTCATCTAGAGTGACTATTTCCAAATCATACTGATGTCGTATAATTGAAGTATGAGCCTCTCATTCCTCATTCAAAGCTCTCAGAAACTTAGTGTTTGAATCTTCCAGATCATACACCTTTCCCACCAAAGATAGGTTGTTCAGCAGAGTGAGAAACCTATCATAGATGTCAGTGAGACTTTCATCAGACTTGGCCTCAAAATGTTCATATTCTTGAATTAGAACAGACCTTCTGTTTTTCTTGATGGCCATGGTTCCTTGACATTGAGTCTCAAGAGCATCCCAGATCTCTTTGGCACTCTTGTAGGCTATAACCCTGTTTGACATCACGGAGTCAAGACTGTTATGCAAAATGTTTCTTACTTTTGCATCCTTCAACACAAAAACTTTTTCTTCTGGAGACCACTCACTCTTCATTTTCAACTGAAAATGTTCAACAACAGTAGGAGTTGCATGCACCAGTTTTGTTGGTTTGTAGGGTCTATCATTGATTACGTCGAGGTAGTATGGATCTGTAACTTCCAAGTGCATGAGCATCTTTACCTTCCATGTGGGATATTCGGTCTTTTTCATAATGGGAATTTTGATACTTTCAAACTTATTTAGAGACATGTTTAGATCATTTCTGATAGTAAATTATCAGTCCGCTCTGATACCAATTGTTTCCCAGTAGTAATACAATTGTTTAAGGGGGGTTGGATACAATTGTATAGATGTTTCGAACAAGTATAAAAATATAACAGTTCTTTATATTTCTGATAAAAACTGTTGCAAACTCTCTCAAGAAATACTGATGTCCCTAAGAGTTTCTAGGTCGTACAATACTCAAGTTAATCACGATGTGATGACCTAAACTGTGTTTATATATTACACAGCTGCTAAAAATCAATCTAAGATACGCATTATCAAATACTAACAGACAATGATACATATCTTTAACTGAATACATAAATTCCTATCACTCAGAACGTAACAGATATCCATCCCTCAAAATAAGGAATATAATCAATCTTCATAACAGAATGCCTTCAGATGCTGATGACATGTAAATACTGATGATGCATCAAATCCTGACAATACATCAAATACTGATGATATCTAAACACAGTCAGATCCTGAGCTTCTTCTGATCATTGAGAATCAGCACGTAACACAATTACTTCAAACTGTCAAATGGCATCCAACACCAATACTGAAAGAGTTGTCATCCCAAAGGAGGGAACTAACTTCCTGGATTTTGTTGACCCAACACAAGCACCTGATAATTTCAAGTATTTTGTGAAATTTGTTGCTGATTCCTATCTTACATGTGCCCTTACAGTAAACTCTACTATGTACCTAGATGTTTTGAATGATGCTAGGGAAGTGTTGTTATTGCCACAAATATATAGATGACAATAAGTTGTGTCCATGGTGGTGACTTATACCATAAAAGGGGTGGCTGTGGCATTTAATTCAAATAATCTCATTGCTGCTATTATGTTACCCACAAAGGACTTTGCTAGAGCTCCTACTTATCAGGAGATTGGGGACTTCATGGATTTCATTCACTATGCAGTCAAGGTTGATCTAGCAAGGTTCAATAAGAAGCATCTAAGGAGAGAGTGATCTTTTATTTTTGATACTGTCATAAGGGCCTTCATTTCCAGGAAGACTGGTTTTGATAACATTTTTAGTGTAGTTCAAAAACTGGTCTTCTCAATGACTTATAACAGATATCTTAATATTGGAACCCTCATTTTGAGTGAGCTGAGCACTAGGCTTGCAATGCCCTTGGAAAGCAGAGGTAAGTAAATCTTTTTCCCTAGATTTATAATGCCAGTCTTAAATCATAATGTCAATGACATTCACTTAATTAAGGGTATAGATCAAAGTCAAATAGGCATTTTTAAATGAGTATCCACGGTTCTATTTGGATAAGTGAACAAGAAAAATCAAGTAGGAGTAAGTCTAAGTATCACTAACCTTATGTTGGAGAAATATAGGACTTATCCCTACCATATGCCTGACATGAGAAGTCTTGCAAATACTAGTATAGCTATGGCTCCTGGTCTTATAGAAGTATAAACACAGGACAACCTACAGGAGCCTTCCACAACTGAAACCACTTCTTCACAACCCTTAGATACTAGTAAATGCTAGTAAGTCAACTGCTTCATCCTCTCAAAAGGGTTAAGTTAGTAAGAAGAAGAGAAATCACACAAAGCTGAGTGTAATCAATGAGAAGGGAGAGCAACCAAGTGAGTGTGAAAGTCACCTGGTCAAGAAACCAAGGAAGAAAAAGATAGAGTTGACCACTCAATTAACCACTTCTGCATCTTCTAAAAAAGATGCAGATATAAATAAGGGATCAAAATAGACTCTAGTAGAATCTTCTCAACAAGGTATGACTATTGAACAAAGCATTCTCCCAAATGCACCTTTTATAGAGTTTGCACCCCTTCTTGAGCACTCTCAAAAAGGTGAAAAAAGTCAAGTGGATGGCAAACATCATGAGAGAACATCAATTGAAACTCTCTCTTCTACTCAGGGGGAGTTGTCAACACTCACTTCTAACATAACAAATCTCATATCTAAAATTTCTTCTTTATATAATGAAGAGCTTGAATCCACTTCTCAAGCTCTGCCAAAATCAAGTGACACAGCTCTTGATACTCTGATCACCACTCAGAACCCATATTTGAATGGTAAGAGGCTACATATTGAGGTAGACCTTAATGACACGATCACACGATCACAAACACAAGGGTTTTATCAGTTTTTATTGAAGAGCTTGTGACAACCACTGCACCTTTATGTGCAAATGAGCCTTCACAGACCTTAAGATTTGAGGATAGTACTCTTCAGGGGGGCCTACTCAAATCCTCTCCAGTTAAATTAGAGGTTCCTTTAGAAGGGACAACTCCTCAAAACTCTAGATGATCTTGCCTTAACAATTGAAGCTAGGAGTCCAATTTCTAATGATCCAAAAACTGGGGAGGAAAGAGATCAAGCACATTCAGGTGCAGTTCTTTGCAAGAAGAACAAAGGTTTGAGGCCGTGGCACATGACACTAACCTGGCTAATTCCCCTCCAATTCAAATGGAGGTTCACTCTCAAGGTGACAGTGTGAACTGTCACGACTATAGTTCACACTGTGAGTCCAACTGTGACTTCAGGCACAGGTGTTACACACCATATCACCTCAACCACCATACAACTAGACTCTGACCTACCATGTACCTCCATAAAGCCACCTTCACATCTCCTAGCCATCTAGATTTAAGATACCCAAGCTCAACTAATTTCTATAGATGATATGCTTGTGGATAAAATTGAAGGCCTTACACATATAACTCAAAAATTGCTAACATCTGATATGATAAATCAATATTATCAAGCCATTATACTATCTTACAAGGAAGATATTGAAGATAAATTAGAAAAGATAGTAGATCAATGTAACACCCCCAAATCCGGGGTCGGGGATCCGGGTTGTCACGAGTTCCATTTCCCTTAATAACACCCAATCTTAATAAATAATCAACTACTCTGTACTGTGACCCCACAATAAACACACACACCACAAGTTATAGTCTCAGAGATGAACACTCAAAAATAACACAAGTCCTTATATTCCACAATTATAACCCGTTACACCTTAAAAAGGTTCTGAATAAATTTACATATTCCTTGCCATTATTACAATTCATATTATACATAAGTCTGGTTCATCAATAGTTGAAAACCTAGCCTATTGGTAGCTCCTACCTCAGCTACGGCGGCATCAACGCTTCCAGAAGACTGCGGAACATTTTCTAACCGCTTGCGAATCAGGAGCTTGGTCCTATCATCTTTTCTATCTGTTGTTGTGTGATGAAAGAAGAAAGCAAGGGTGAGCAGCAAGCCCACCAAAATAATATGTATAATGATTAACAATATATGAGCCTTCTCATAGTACTCATGAAAGTCTTGGTCAAAAGAAATGAACCAAGTTTGATATCTTAATGCGATGAAGTCACAAAATATTCAGTATATATACATATATACTTTTCAAAATCTTGGAAGTCCTCTTCCATGCATAATATACACAGAGTTCCAGTTTATAACTGTATAAAAATATCGTTGCAAGGTGATCTCATATATCTACCCTTGTCTCAACGTTTTTCTGAAAATCTTTGATATGCATAAGATAATCATTAACTAGATATAAGTTGAAAATATGAAGTTACAAGATACCCCAATATACTTATATCTTTTCCAAATATTACTTGAACTACCACCGTTCAAGTTATAATTAGTTTCAAAAGTTCATCACACTGATGAGACTACAAGATAAGACTTGAATAGATTCAATTTTGAAATATTTTGAGGAAATGAAGTTATGATATACTTCATTAAGTCCCGATATATAGATCCACATATACATCTTCCTTATACAGTCCCTGAAAACCTCTGTCATGTAAAGTATGAACAGAGTTTGTAACATCCAATGAATTTTTGGAAGGGAAAAAGAATTGTGGCATAAACCCGATATCTTGCTGATCAGGCAAAGATACCAATAAGTAACCTTTTCTACTAGTAGATGGACGAATTCCCCACTGGTCATCACCCTGGTCGCAATAGGACCTTATGCTGGACTGCCACTCAGCCACTTATGCATTTGATAGACTCCCACTGAGCCACTTACACTATTATGGACGCCCACTTAGCCCATGTTGCTTATGCCGACTCAAATAGATGGACTTACTTCCCGAACGTTGGGTAAGTAATCAATTCATTACCAAAACTGCAACCTTGTTGCGAATATAAAATACACCATAGAGCCGGATCCCTCAGGTTTTGAGCGAGTATTTAAATCCCCTTTTTAAAAGGAAGATCTTAAATATAAAAATGAGTTTTGGGATCCGCTCTAACTTTTAAAAATCATTTTGAAGACTCGAAAACACTTTAAAGAGTGTTTGGAGTAATGCTAATTTAATGAAGTAAATCGGTCCCAATATATTTAGAAACTGTCTGAATATTATTATTTAAATAATATTCCCATAAAGAATAATCTTTATACAAATAATTGAAGTAGAAGTTGTAAGACTTATACTTGAAATGAGTATTGAATAACCAAAGATATACTTATACGAAAGTACTATCTTTATTTGAATAATCAAAAATAAGTTTGATTATCGACACCTTATTCTTTAATAAAATAAGGAATATAACTCAACAATAATCGGAGTCATAGATCCTCAAATGAATATTCAAATAATATTCATTAAATAATATAAACTGAGTCATAAGCCCTCGAATGAATATTCAAATAATATTCAATAAATAATATAAAGGAGTCATAAGTCCTCGGATGAATATTCGAAATAATATTCAATAATAAAATAAAGGAGTCATAAGTCCTCGGATGAATATTCGAAATAATATTCAATAATAAAATAAAGGAGTCATAAGTCCTCGGATGAATATTCGAAATAATATTCAATAATAAAATAAAGTTATCGAATAAACTTTATTCGATTAATAGTTTTGAAAACTATAACCATATATATATATATAAATATATATATATATATAAAATCTACTCGGGATCGTCGACTCCCGGTTTTAGAAAATGTTTTCACCTTTGGCTCCCTATACTAAGGGTATATGCAAATTACTGCTATTCTCTAGCATAGATATTATCAACTGAACCAACAGATATATATGGCAAGAATATGAAACAGGCATGCATATATATACCATATCAGCATGCTTCAATATATCGCAACATTTGCTAATAACCAACATGCATCTATCACAAGATAATGCATATACATATATATATCACAACAACAGTATAACGGGTAGAAAACTTGCCTGAGCGACTGGGGGTGATAAAAGGCTCGGGACGAGTCTGGTAACCTATAAACAACAAGTAAGTTGGAATTAAACCAAAGTCACTTGTAAATCTATACTTTAACTAACTTAGACTCTAACGCTTGTTTTGCGCTTACTGATTCTCTTAAGTCACTCGAGTACCCTGGGCTCCACCATTTTTAATAAATTAACCATTACGAGTTTTAAGGCGATTCTTTCGCGAGTGTCTTACCAACTTCCTAACACTCTTACCATAATTGTTTCATACACTAATTAACCCTTTTTGGTCTTTAACCTATGTTTCAAAGTAAGGCGAGGGGAAAAGTTTTTTTCGCGAAACGTCGTTACTTAAAATGGCCGTTTCTCCTAAACCGTTCATTGGAATCCAACGAACCACATAGCAAAATGAAGCTCGTAACATGAACTATCTAAACATGGCAATGGTCAAAACCTAGCAGTGAGTTCAAGGGTTCTGATGTTATGAACAAAAGCAGTCTAAAGTAAATCGGACATTACGACGGCTATGTTTACGCGATTTCCCAAATTTAAACCATTCCAAAACCATCACAATTCAACCCCAATCCATTCATACAACCAAAGTCTATCCTTATCACATCATAACATACCCAATAAATCCAATATTAACATTTATACTTATGCTTAAGCTTGAATTTAACTATACTTAAGTTCTTTTAACCAAAACAATAAGATTCACCATTCCATTTCACTACCACTCCAACCCAAACTCTAAACCACAAGCATTAAGCTACTATATCACCATAACAATCAAAATCATCTTACTATACAAAGGAATCTAGGGTTTGGAGATGATATACCTTCCTTGAAGTGGTGGGAGTAGCTAGGAAGCCTTAAGAAGCCTTGAGAAGTCTTAGGGGTGCTTGGATCTTAAAGGAAAACAAGAAAAAATCAAGTTAAAAACTTTGAAATCACTATTCATTGTCTTCTTCATTGATTTCTTGAAGAAGATTGAGAAAGAATTGAAGGCTTAAACTCATAATATAGCCATATCTATGCATCAGGAACACTAGGGAATTATCTTACCAATTTAGGAGGCTTGGATCTTGAATTTTGAAAATTCTCCCTTTGAAATTGAAAAAAAAGCCGAGAGCAACCTTGGTGAAGAGAAATATTTTGTATTTTGTTTGATGAAAATGAAATGATTGGCTTGGTGGATGAAATTTTGTTTTTGTTTTGGTTAATTACCTTTTTAGCCTTAACTTTGTGTGGTTCTACTTCAACCACATCTCCTTCCTTCCCATGTCATGCTTATGTCATGCTATGATGTCATCTTCCCCTCCTTGTCCTCTTCTCATTGGTTGGGTGACATCATCCTCTCTAATCCCTTTGATTAACTTCCTAATTGTTTGCCTAATGACCGCTGATCTGTTATACGGTTCGCTTAACTTTCATTTTCGTTTATCGTTTGAGGGATCATACCCGGGATCTTATTACTTAGGTTCCTTTAACCTTTCTCAATATATTATATTCCTTTTATGATCCTCTCTTATAATCCTTTAATTTAAATCCTTTTTATCCTGTTACCTTATACTCAATTCTTTCCGTATCTAGTGGATTTCCGAAAAAATCAAAGTGTTCGGAATTTGGATTCTGACGATCTTTACATACACTTATATCCCATATAAAGTACTAATAAAATCTCAGAATATCCATACCAGAACCCCTATATAGTGTGGCATGAAAAGTTTTCTCATTCAGCATAATCTGCAAAATCACTATTCATAAGGGTTTCAAAAATTTCCAAAAATTGGGGTTATTACAGTCTCCCCTCCTTAAAAGGATTCCGTCCCGAAATCAGATAGAAAATGAATAGGGATACTCTCTTAGCATTGCACTTTCTAACTCTCGAGTAAATTTTCCCACATTGTGGTCCTACCACCAACTCTGCCTAGTTTAATAACCCTTCTCCTAAGCACTTGTGTAACACCCCCAGATCCGGGGTCGGGGATCCGGGTTGTCACGGTCTTTCTTTCCACAATATCACTTCACTTAATTAATAATAAATAACCTCATGCTGTGACCCCATACTAACACACACCACAACCCGTTATAGTCTCAGAGATGAAATTGAAATAAGTACAAGTCTTTGAATCCACAATTTAAAATTATTACAACCCAAAATGATTACTTGATAATTTACAGTTAATTGCCATTATCTACCACAAGTTATAATTATACATAATTTGATTCTCAAAAGTAGAATGCCTGAACTACAATGGATCTACCTCTGCAGCTATAGCAGCTACAACATCATCGGGAAGACGCGGGGCGCTTCCCACGCGCTTGCGCTGGGTCTGCTGGAGTCTGGCCATCTCTCCTAACTGTTGTTGTGTGATGAAGAAATAAAGCAAGAGTGAGCCTTACAGCTCGCAAGATAATACATAGTGATAACAATAATATAAGTATCTAAATGGATACTCACTAGAATCTTTATCGTGTGTAAGATAATTACTTACTAGATATAATGTAAAAACAAGGAATGAAGTTACCAATACTTCACCACACTTATATCATTTATAAAGCTACTTGAACTACCACCGTTCAAAGTATTATAAGTTTTAAGAAAAACATCCCATAGATGAGACCACAAGTTAAGACTTGAATAGATTCAATCTTTGAAATATTATTGAATGAAAAAGTTATGAGATACTTTATTTAGTCCCGATATATATATATATATATATATATATATCCACATATATATATCTCTAAAACATTTCCTGGAACCTCTGTTATGTAAAGTATGAACAGAGTTTGAAACATCCAATGAATTTTGGAAAGGAAAAGAATTTTGGCATAAACCAGATATCTTGCTGATCAGGCAAAGATACCCATTAGTAACCTTTTCTACTAGTAGATGGACGAATTCCCCACTGGTCATCACCCTGGCCGCATTAGGACCTATGCTGGACTGCCACTCAGCCACTTATGCATTTGATGGACTCCCACTGAGCCACTTACACTATCATGGACGCCCACTGAGCCCATGTTGCTTATGCCGACTCAATAGATGGACTTACTTCCCGAACGTTGGGTAAGTAATCAATTCATTTACCAAAACTGCAACCTTGTTGCGAATATAAAATACACCACAGAGCCGGATCCCTCAGGTTTTAAGCGAGTATTTAAATCCCCTTAAAAAAAGAAGATCTTAAATATAAAAATGAGTTTTGGGATCCGCTCTAACTTTTAAAAATCATTTTGAAGACTCGAAAACACTTTATAGAGTGTTTGGAGTAAAGCTGATTTAATGAAGTAAATCAGTCCCCAGAATATTTAGAAAATGACTGAATATTATTAATTAAATAATATTCCCATAAAGAATAATCTTTATAAAAATAATTGAAGTAGAAGTATTAAAATTTATACTTGAAACGAGTATTAAATAACCAAAGATATACTTATATGAAAGTATTATCTTTATTTGAATAATCGAAAATAAGTTTGATTATTGACACCTTATTCTTTAATAAAATAAAGAATATATTTCAGCAAATAATCGGAGTCATAGATCCTCAAATGAATATTCAAATAATATTCATTAAATAATATAAACTGAGTCATAAGCCTTCGAATGAATATTCAAATAATATTCAATAAATAATATAAAAGAGTCATAAGCCCTCGAATGAATATTCAAATAATATTCAATAAATAATATAAAAGAGTCATAAGCCCTCGAATGAATATTCAAATAATATTCAATAATAAATAAAGTTTAAAGTTATCGAATAGACCTTATTCGATTAATAGTTTGGAAAACTATAACCATATATATATATAAATATATATATATATATATATCCATATCCATATATACAAAATCTACTCGGGATCCTCGACTCCCGGTTTTAGAAAATATTTTCACCTTTGGGTCCCTATACTAAGGGTATATGCAAGATACCGCTATCCTCTAGCATAGGTATTATCAACTGAACCAACAGATATATATTTCAAGAATATGAAACAGGCATGCATATATACCATATCACATGCTACAATATATCGCAAGAATTTGCTAAATAACCAACATGCATCTATCGCAAGATAATGCATATACAAGTGTATACATCACAACAACAGTATAACGGATAGAATACTTGCCTGAGCGACTTGGGGGTGAGAAAGGCTCGGGACGAGTCTGATATCCTATAAACAACAAGTAAGTTGGAATTAAACCAAAATCACTTGTAAATCTATACTTTAACTAACTTAGACTCTAACGCTTGTTTTGCGCTCACTGATTTGCTTAAGTCACTCGGGTACCCGCGGCTCCACCATTTTTAATAATTTAACCTTTACGAGTTTTAAAGCGATTCCTTCGCGAATGTCTTACCAACTGCCTAACACACTTACCATAAATGTTTCATACATTAATTAACCCTTTTTGGTCTTTAACCTACATTTCAAAGTAAGGCGAGGGAAAAAGTTTCGTTCGCGAAACGCCGTTACTTGAAACGGTCGTTTCTCCTAAACCGTGCATCGGAATCGAACGAACTACATATCAAAACGAAGCTCGTAACATGAGCTATCTAAACATGGCAGTGGTCATAATCTAGCAGGGGGTTCTCGGGTCCTAATGCTATGCACAAAAACAGTCCAAAGAAAATCGGACGTTACGACGGCTATGTTTACGCGATTTCCAAATTTTAAACCATATAAAACCAACCACAAACCAACCTCAAATCCAACATACAACCAACATCCATCCTTATCACATCATAACAACCCCAACCAATTCAATTTAATCATTCATACTTATGCCTAAACTTAACTTTAATCATACTTAAGTTCCTTTAAATCAAAACCACAACAATTACCATTCCATTTCACTACCATTCCAAATCCCAAACTCTAAATCATAACAACAAGCTACAATATCAACCCACTAATCAAAATCATCTTATAATATATAGGAATCTAGGGTTTGGAGATGGTATACCTTCCTTGAAGTGGTGGGTGGAGCTAGGAAGCCTTAAGAAGCTTGGAGAAGTCTTAAGAATGCTTGGATCTTCAAGAAAAACAAGAAAAAGTTCAAGTTAAAAACTTGAAAACACTATTCATTGTCTTCTTCTTTGATTAAATGAAGAAGATTGAGAAAGAATTAATGGCTTAAACTCATGATATAGTCCTAACTAAGCATGAAGATGATTAGGGAATTATCTTACCAATTTAGGAAGCCTGGATCTTGGATTTTGAAAAATCTTGCCTTTAAAAAGTAAGAAAGCCGAGAGCAATGAAGAACTAATGCCTTGGTTGCTTTTTGATTTTTGATGAGAATGATTTTTACTTGGCTTGGTTGACTTGTTTTGTATTTGATTTAGTCAATTACCTTCTTGCCCTTGAAATTGTGTGGTTACAAAGCTACCACACCTCCTTCCTTCCCATGTCATGCTTATGTCATCCTCATGATGTCATCCTCCCTTCCTTGTCCTCTTTCTATTGGTTGGATGACATCATTCCCACTAATCCCTTTGATTAACTTCCTAATCGTTTGCCTAATGACCGCTGATCTGTTATACGGTTCGCTTAACTTTCGTTCTCGTTTATCGTTTGAAGGATCACACCCGGGATCTTATTACTTAGGTTCCCTTAACCTTTCTCAATACATTATATTCCTTTTTATGATCCTCTATTATAATCCTTTAATTTAAATCCTTTTTATCCTGTTACCTTATACTCAATTCTCTCCGTATCTTGTGGATTTCCGGGAAAAACCAAAGTGTTCGGAATTGGATTCTGACGATCTTTACATACACTTATATACTTCATAGAGTACTAATAATATCCCAGAATATCCATAACAGAACCCCTACATAGTGTGGCGTGAAAAGTTTCTTCATTCAGCTAAAACACTATTCACAAGGGTTACAAAAAGTTGAAAATTTTGGGGTTATTACAGTCTCCCCTCCTTAAAAGGATTATGTCCTGGAATCAAACAGAAAACAAATGGGGGTACTTTTCTAGCATTGTGCTCTCTAGTTCCCAAGTTGATTCTTCCACATTATGATTCTGCCATAGTACTCTGACTAGCTTGATCACTTTGTTCCGAAGCACCTGCTCCTTCTTATCCATAATCCTTACTGGCTTCTCCACGTAAGTTAGATCTGGCTGCATATCCACCTGCTCGTACTCCACTATGTGCCTGGCATCCCAATGATACCTCCTTTGCATTGACACATGGAACACATTATGAACTTGTTGCAAATTAGGGGGTAGGGCTAGCTCGTAAGCTAACTTTCCAATCCGTCTTAATATCTCAAAAGGTCCAATGTATCTTGGGCTTAGTTTTCCTTTCTTTCCGAACCTCATTAATCCCTTCCAAGGGGATACTTTTAGCAGTACTAAGTCCCCTACTTCATATTCCTTGTCCTTTCGGGCTAGGTCTGCATATTTCTTTTGTCTGTCTTGGGCTGCTACAAGTCGCCCTCTGATAAGATCCACTATATCTTTGGTCCTTTGGACCACTTCGGGTCCGAGCATCTTCCGCTCTCCTACTTCATCCCAGTATAAGGGAGATCGACACCTTCTTCCGTACAGGGCCTCATAAGGCGGCATTCCGATGCTAGCATGAAAGCTATTGTTATAAGAAAACTCGATCAACGGCAAGTGATCATCCCAACTTCCTTTAAGGTCTATTGCACAGACTCTCAACATATCCTCTAGTGTCTGGATGGTCCTTTCACTCTGTCCATCCGTTTGGGGATGGTACGCGGTACTCATATTTAACTTGGTCCCCGCACATTCCTGAAAGCTCCTCCAAAATCTGGAGTTGAACCTGGGGTCTCGGTCTGAGACAATGGACGCTGGGACTCCATGTCGCGTCACTATTTCCTTAAGGTAAATGTCCACCAGTCTATCGACTGTGTATCTCTCATTGATAGGAATGAAATGAGCTGACTTTGTCAGTCGGTCTATAATTACCCAAATGGCGTCGTGATTGGTTTTCGTCCTTGGCAAGCCTACAACAAAATCCATCGCTATCTGTTCCCATTTCCATTCGGGAATCTCCAGGGGTCGCAAAAGTCCACTGGGTCTCTGGTGCTCTGCCTTTACTCTTTGGCAAGTCAAACACTTGTTTACCCATTCTGCTACGTCCCTCTTCATGTTGGGCCACCAGTAATATTCCTTCAAATCCCTATACATCTTGGTACTTCCCGGGTGAATGGAATACCTTGAACTATGGCTTTCATCCAAAATCTCATCTTTAAGTTCTTGAACATTCGGAACCCAAATTCGGTAGGAGTACCTCATTATCCCCTTATCATCTTTTTCAGTATGGATCTCCTCTCCAGTCATTGACTCTCTGCCTTCATTCATTATTTTCTCCTGGCACAATCTGATCTTTTCCAATAACTCTGGCTGCATTGAGATCTCAAAAAGCTTTTCAGTTCCGGTTCCGGTTACCTTTACTTCTATTTCCATTTTCTCAAAATCCCTTATCAACTCTTCCGAAGTCGTTATCATTCTGAGTCTTTCCTTTCTACTAAGGGCATCAGCCACCACATTGGCTTTCCCTGGATGATAGAGAATCTCACAATCATAGTCCTTGATTAGTTCTAACCATCTCCTCTGGCGCATGTTGAGCTCTTTCTGCGTAAATATGTACTTGAGGCTCTTATGGTCTGTGAAAATCTCGCACTTCTCTCCATACAAGTAGTGCCTCCAAATTTTTAAAGCAAATACTATTGCCGCGAGCTCAAGGTCATGAGTAGGATATCTAACCTCGTATACCTTCAATTGTCTTGACGCATACGCAATAACTCTACCGTGCTGCATAAGCACACATCCTAATCCTTTGTGCGACGCGTCACTATATATCACAAAATCTCCTTTTCCGTCCGGTAATGCCAATACCGGAGCCGTTATCAACCTTTTCTTTAATTCCTGAAAACTGTTCTCGCATTTCTCCGTCCATTCAAACTTCTCTGTCTTACGAGTAAGTCGTGTCAAAGGGGCTGCGATCTTCGCAAAGTCCTGTACAAATCTACGATAGTAGCCGGCCAATCCTATGAAACTCCTTACCTCTGTGGGTGTGGTTGGCCTTTCCCAATTTGAGACCGCCTCTATCTTGGAGGGGTCGACCAATACTCCTTCTTTATTGATCACATGTCCTAAAAACTGTACTTCATTCCGCCAGAATTCACACTTCGAGAATTTGGCATATAACTGCTCCTCTCTGAGTATTCCTAGAGCTATCCTCAAATGCTCTGCATGTTCTGCTTCAGTCCTTGAGTAGATCAAAATATCATCGATAAAAACTATCACACACTTGTCCAAGTACTTCTTAAATACTCTATTCATTAAATCCATGAAAGCCGCTGGGGCGTTGGTTAATCCAAAGGACATTACCAAGAACTCATAATGCCCATACCTGGTACGAAACGCTGTCTTGGAAATATCTTCGGGCTTAATCTTTAGTTGGTGATATCCAGTTCTCAGGTCGATCTTGGAAAAATAAACAGCATCCTTTAGCTGGTCGAACAGATCGTCTATTCTAGGCAATGGGTACCTGTTCTTTATGGTTAGCTTGTTCAACTCTCGATAGTCTATGCACAACCTCATGCTCCCATCTTTCTTCTTAACAAATAAAACTGGTGCTCCCCACGGAGACACACTGGGTCTTATCATACCCTTATCCAAGAGTTCCTGCAATTGGATAGCTAATTCCTTCATTTCTAACGAGGCTAACCGGTAAGGTGCTTTTGAAACTGGCGCCGTCCCTGGGGCCAACTCAATAGCAAATTCAATCACTCTATCGGGTGGTAATCCCGGAAGGTCTTGTGGGAATACATCTTCAAATTCGTTGACTACTGGAATATCTTGTAAGTTGGGCACCTCCTTCTGCGTGTCCACCACATAGGCTAGGTAAGCCTCACTTCCTTTTCGTAGCATCCTTTTGGCCTGGGCCATAGTCAAAAATTTCTGCGTCTGCCTCTTTCCTCTAAATATAACTTCTTTCTTCCCGGGGATATTTAACTTAACTTTCTTCCCTTTACAGTCTATCTGAGCATCGTTGCTAGATAGCCAGTCCATTCCCAAAATCACATCAAACTCCCCTAATTTAAAAGGAATCAGATCAACACTGAAAGATTGCTCCCCTATGCCTATCTCACAGGCGGGGTGAATCTGGTTAACAGGAATAATTTCATGATTGGCTATTTCTACTTGTAAGGGTTCTATCAAGGGTTCAGCCTTAAGTCTTAACTTACGCGCAAGGTCCTTTGATATAAAAGATTTAGTTGCTCCCGAATCAAATAAAACATTTGCACTGACTGAATTTAGAGAAAGGGTACCTGCTATCACATCTGAATCTTTCATAGCATCCTGGACTGTCATGTTGAAAGTCCTCGCAGTAGGTGGCTTATTAGAAGCAGCCCTGCTTGCTCCTGAAGCTGCTGGTTTGTTCATTGGGCATTCCTTCTTCCAATGACCCGGGCGTCCACACTGATGACAAGTGGTGGTTGGAATGACGGCAGGGATTGATGATGGGCACTTAGTTGAATAGTGGCCTTCCCGACCGCACTTAAAACAGGTTACTGGCCTTCCTTTACACTCCCCAGTGTGATTCCTTCCACATATGTTACAGGCTGGCAATGGGGGTCGAGACTGGTTGGAATAGGACATTCTTGACTTCTGTCCGCCCTGGCTCACACTCACACTCATTGGTCGCTTAAACCCAGTGTTCCTTCCTGGCAGGGACACTGCTCCTCGATTAAATCTAGTTGGGAAGCTCCTTCCTGCGGAACCTCCACCCATGCTCATACTTTTCCTCTTTATTCCTTTCTCCTCTCTTTCCTTCTGCATCTGTTCACTTCCAACTTCTACAATCGTTGCCTTTTGCACCAGAGTGGCATAGTCCGTAAGCTCAAGGATTGCCACCCTATTCTGAATCCACGGTTTCAGTCCCTGCTGAAACCTCCTAGCTTTCTTTTCCTCGGTGCTCACAAACTCCGGCACAAACCTTGATAACTCAGTAAATTTCGCCTCGTACTCTGCTACAGACAAGTTATTCTGCTTTAGCTCCAAGAACTTGAGCTCCATCTGGCTTTCCATAAACCTCGGGAAATACTTTCCCAGAAACAACTGACTAAATCTCTCCCAGGTTATAATAGCGTCTGTCTCCATATTTTTCTTGGCCTCCCACCAGTAGTTAGCTTCTCCTTTCAGAAGGTAGGTAGCAAATACAGTCTTCTGTGCCTCCTCGGTACTCAAAATCTCAAAAGATTTCTCCATTTCCTTTAACCATGCCCTTGCCTCAACTGGGTCGGCTGATCCGTGGAACTCAGGGGGCTTAAGGGACTTAAAAGCCCTGAAAGAGTTTGCCACTGCATTGTTACTTCCTTGAGGGGGTGGGTTGGGTTGACGTTCCAAATTCTGCCTTAGGAGTTGCATGAACTGGCTCATGGGATCCATGCCTGGGTTTGGTACTGGTTGCTCAACCTCGGTTTCTCCTTCTTCAGCCTCTATCTCAAATCCCTCAACATCATATGTTTCCTCTTCCTTTTCATACAGGGAGTCATCCTGTTCCACATAATCCTCATCTTCCTCTTCACTGTGTTCTTGGTTTCTATTGTCCTGATTATGGCTTCCCTGGTCCTCAGATCCAGGGTTCGCCCTAGTTCCAATCTTTCTTGGCGGCATGATTCTGATAATAATAAAAACAATTATTGGGAAAATTCAACGTTAGGTCACAATCATATACAACATTGTGCCTTGCACAGCTCTTATAATGGGGAGAACGTATATCGCAATTCTATTATTTTAAGAAAGTTCTAATACGAAGGGCAGTAATAATAATGATAAAACAGTGATCCCGTCACTATGGAACTGAACTGAAAGGAAACAAATATATACATAATGCGAGAATACATAGTTTGATCAGGTCAAAAGTACAACAGTGCTACAGTCATCTGTCCCAAAAGTGATACACAAGAGTCTATCTGTCTAGTCAGAAAAAGGGATGCTATATACAAGTCAACTATCCCGGAAAATTGGCTCTTACTAAGGCCTCGGCTAACTAGACAACTAGACTATTCCATCATCAATCACACACCGGAGCGGGTCAGCTCCCAAACCCTTTCCATCGCACGACGGAAGATATAGTCGGCCTGCCGCCTGGAGATCCTACCATGCCTGTCCCCCTGGAGAGATCTGAGTCTCGCTCGGGACGTGAGCTCTATCCCCGTAAGCTCCCTCCTCAAGGATCGGGGTATAGAAGCCCTAGTCTCATAAGCTCGGGTACGCCTACCCGCCCTCTCTGCATCCAACTCCCTCCTGGCCTCATCTAGTCGGCCCTCGGCAACAGCCACTCGGGTCCTCAATACATCCTGAACATATCCATGAGCTAACGAAGACTGCCTGTGGGCAGGGTCAAGAGGTGGTGAATCCGGAGCCGCTGAGGGTGCCTCCTCGGTCTGCCTAGGCTCGGAAGTATGGGTCTCTGAGCTGTCATCATCGGGAATCCAGGATAGTGGTGGAGGGGTAGGGGCTCTGACCACCGGAAGTGTGGGTAAAGGGATACCAGCATACACTACCATAGATCCAACACGCTCCTCAGCTACTGGGACCTCATCCGGGTCCTCCTCATCTGGAATAGCAATAACCTCTGTCTCTGACTCCTCTGAGGGGTCCTCCTCATCTGAAACAGCAATGACCTCCGTCTCAGGCTCCTCTGAGGGGTCCTCCTCATCCTCCTCCATCTCAGGCTCCTCCTGATCCTCAACATCTAGCAATGCCTCATCATGCTCACGCTCGAACATCTCAGGGTCCTCTATCTCAGGCGCCTACACATTAAATGAGCTAAGTTACTATCATGATACTTATAAGGGTTCCCGTAAGGGTTTTAACTGTCAGCACTACTTTAAGTAGTCCGACCATGAACTTGGCAAGAGTTCTTATTATCTTTGTGAGTTTGTTATTATATCGTCGCATCATCTCTGAGGTTTATAACGCTTAGCTCTAATACCATTTCTGTAACACCCCCAGATCCGGGGTCGGGGATCCGGGTTGTCACGGTCTTTCTTTCCACAATATCACTTCACTTAATTAATAATAAATAACCTCATGCTGTGACCCCATACTAACACACACCACAAACCGTTATAGTCTCAGAGATGAAATTGAAATAAGTACAAGTCTTTGAATCCACAATTTAAAATTATTACAACCCAAAATGATTACTTGATAATTTACAGTTAATTGCCATTATCTACCACAAGTTATAATTATACATAATTTGATTCTCAAAAGTAGAATGCCTGAACTACAATGGATCTACCTCTGCAGCTATAGCAGCTACAACATCATCGGGAAGACGCGGGGCGCTTCCCACGCGCTTGCGCTGGGTCTGCTGGAGTCTGGCCATCTCTCCTAACTGTTGTTGTGTGATGAAGAAATAAAGCAAGAGTGAGCCTTACAGCTCGCAAGATAATACATAGTGATAACAATAATATAAGTATCTAAATGGATACTCACTAGAATCTTTATCGTGTGTAAGATAATTACTTACTAGATATAATGTAAAAACAAGGAATGAAGTTACCAATACTTCACCACACTTATATCATTTATAAAGCTACTTGAACTACCACCGTTCAAAGTATTATAAGTTTTAAGAAAAACATCCCATAGATGAGACCACAAGTTAAGACTTGAATAGATTCAATCTTTGAAATATTATTGAATGAAAAAGTTATGAGATACTTTATTTAGTCCCGATATATATATATATATATCCACATATATATATCTCTAAAACATTTCCTGGAACCTCTGTTATGTAAAGTATGAACAGAGTTTGAAACATCCAATGAATTTTGGAAAGGAAAAGAATTTTGGCATAAACCAGATATCTTGCTGATCAGGCAAAGATACCCATTAGTAACCTTTTCTACTAGTAGATGGACGAATTCCCCACTGGTCATCACCCTGGCCGCATTAGGACCTATGCTGGACTGCCACTCAGCCACTTATGCATTTGATGGACTCCCACTGAGCCACTTACACTATCATGGACGCCCACTGAGCCCATGTTGCTTATGCCGACTCAATAGATGGACTTACTTCCCGAACGTTGGGTAAGTAATCAATTCATTTACCAAAACTGCAACCTTGTTGCGAATATAAAATACACCACAGAGCCGGATCCCTCAGGTTTTAAGCGAGTATTTAAATCCCCTTAAAAAAAGAAGATCTTAAATATAAAAATGAGTTTTGGGATCCGCTCTAACTTTTAAAAATCATTTTGAAGACTCGAAAATACTTTATAGAGTGTTTGGAGTAAAGCTGATTTAATGAAGTAAATCAGTCCCCAGAATATTTAGAAAATGACTGAATATTATTAATTAAATAATATTCCCATAAAGAATAATCTTTATAAAAATAATTGAAGTAGAAGTATTAAAATTTATACTTGAAACGAGTATTAAATAACCAAAGATATACTTATATGAAAGTATTATCTTTATTTGAATAATCGAAAATAAGTTTGATTATTGACACCTTATTCTTTAATAAAATAAAGAATATATTTCAGCAAATAATCGGAGTCATAGATCCTCAAATGAATATTCAAATAATATTTATTAAATAATATAAACTGAGTCATAAGCCTTCGAATGAATATTCAAATAATATTCAATAAATAATATAAAAGAGTCATAAGCCCTCGAATGAATATTCAAATAATATTCAATAAATAATATAAAAGAGTCATAAGCCCTCGAATGAATATTCAAATAATATTCAATAATAAATAAAGTTTAAAGTTATCGAATAGACCTTATTCGATTAATAGTTTGGAAAACTATAACCATATATATATATATATATATATATATATATCCATATCCATATATACAAAATCTACTCGGGATTCTCGACTCCCGGTTTTAGAAAATATTTTCACCTTTGGGTCCCTATACTAAGGGTATATGCAAGATACCGCTATCCTCTAGCATAGGTATTATCAACTGAACCAACAGATATATATTTCAAGAATATGAAATAGGCATGCATATATACCATATCACATGCTACAATATATCGCAAAAATTTGCTAAATAACCAACATGCATCTATCGCAAGATAATGCATATACAAGTGTATACATCACAACAACAGTATAACGGATAGAATACTTGCCTGAGCGACTTGGGGGTGAGAAAGGCTCGGGACGAGTCTGATATCCTATAAACAACAAGTAAGTTGGAATTAAATCAAAATCACTTGTAAATCTATACTTTAACTAACTTAGACTCTAACGCTTGTTTTGCGCTCACTGATTTGCTTAAGTCACTCGGGTACCCGCGGCTCCACCATTTTTAATAATTTAACCTTTACGAGTTTTAAAGCGATTCCTTCGCGAATGTCTTACCAACTGCCTAACACACTTACCATAAATGTTTCATACATTAATTAACCCTTTTTGTTCTTTAACCTACATTTCAAAGTAAGGCGAGGGAAAAAGTTTCGTTCGCGAAACGCCGTTACTTGAAACGGTCGTTTCTCCTAAACCGTGCATCGGAATCGAACGAACTACATATCAAAATGAAGCTCGTAACATGAGCTATCTAAACATGGCAGTGGTAATAATATAGCAGGGGGTTCTCGGGTCCTAATGCTATGCACAAAAACAGTCCAAAGAAAATCGGACGTTACGACGGCTATGTTTACGCGATTTCCAAATTTTAAACCATATAAAACCAACCACAAACCAACCTCAAATCCAACATACAACCAACATCCATCCTTATCACATCATAACAACCCCAACCAATTCAATTTAATCATTCATACTTATGCCTAAACTTAACTTTAATCATACTTAAGTTCCTTTAAATCAAAACCACAACAATTACCATTCCATTTCACTACCATTCCAAATCCCAAACTCTAAATCATAACAACAAGCTACAATATCAACCCACTAATCAAAATCATCTTATAATATATAGGAATCTAGGGTTTGGAGATGGTATACCTTCCTTGAAGTGGTGGGTGGAGCTAGGAAGCCTTAAGAAGCTTGGAGAAGTCTTAAGAATGCTTGGATCTTCAAGAAAAACAAGAAAAAGTTCAAGTTAAAAACTTGAAAACACTATTCATTGTCTTCTTCTTTGATTAAATGAAGAAGATTGAGAAAGAATTAATGGCTTAAACTCATGATATAGTCCTAACTAAGCATGAAGATGATTAGGGAATTATCTTACCAATTTAGGAAGCTTGGATCTTGGATTTTGAAAAATCTTGCCTTTAAAAAGTAAGAAAGTCGAGAGCAATGAAGAACTAATGCCTTGGTTGCTTTTTGATTTTTGATGAGAATGATTTTTACTTGGCTTGGTTGACTTGTTTTGTATTTGATTTAGTCAATTACCTTCTTGCCCTTGAAATTGTATGGTTACAAAGCTACCACACCTCCTTCCTTCCCATGTCATGCTTATGTCATCCTCATGATGTCATCCTCCCTTCCTTGTCCTCTTTCTATTGGTTGGATGACATCATTCCCACTAATCCCTTTGATTAACTTCCTAATCGTTTGCCTAATGACCGCTGATCTGTTATACGGTTCGCTTAACTTTCGTTCTCGTTTATCGTTTGAAGGATCACACCCGGGATCTTATTACTTAGGTTCCCTTAACCTTTCTCAATACATTATATTCCTTTTTATGATCCTCTATTATAATCCTTTAATTTAAATCCTTTTTATCCTGTTACCTTATACTCAATTCTCTCCGTATCTTGTGGATTTCCGGGAAAAACCAAAGTGTTCGGAATTGGATTCTGACGATCTTTACATACACTTATATACTTCATAGAGTACTAATAATATCCCAGAATATCCATAACAGAACCCCTACATAGTGTGGCGTGAAAAGTTTCTTCATTCAGCTAAAATACTATTCACAAGGGTTACAAAAAGTTGAAAATTTTGGGGTTATTACAACTTGTTCCTTTTCACTCTCTAACCCTTCCTGGTTGCTCCATATAGGTTACGTCGGGTTGCGTGTCTATGTGCTAATATGCCCCTATTTGTCTGGCATCCGAATTACACTTCCTTAACATTGATACGTGAAACACGTTATGACTTGCTACATGTTCTGGGGTAAGGCTAGCTCATATGCTAACCTCCCAATACTTCTTAATATATCCAAGGGTCCAATAATTGGTGGACTTAACTTTCCTTTCTTTCCGAATCTCATTAACCCCTTCCAAGGGAATACCTATAACAACACTAGGTCCCCTACTTCCCATTCCTTGTCCTTTCGTGTCAAATCAACATACTTTTTATGTCTATCTTGGGCTACTACCAGCCGTCCTCTGATTAGATCTATTATATCCTTGGTCCTTTGGACTACTGCGGGTCCGAGCATCTTGCGCTCTACAACTTCATCCTAACATAAGGGGGATCGACATTGTCTTCCCTCAAAAATCTCATAAGACGACATCTTGATACCTGACATACGATTTATTATCGTGAGAAAACTTAGTCCGTGTTAAGTGATCATTCCAATTCCTTTCAAGTCTATTGCACAGACTCTCATCATAGCTTTTAGCATTAGAGCTTTTGCTTCTCAATACCCATTCTTTTCCAGTTCGTAATCGCTACTACCTTTCGTTCCTAATATTATACTGGTTATACTTTTGCTCGTTTAGCATTCTATAACCTTTTAATAACCACGTCAACCTTAGTATAACGAATGTGTTTCCATTCCGAATACTACCACAACTTTATTACTCCTTTTTTTCAGCTGTTTCTATTTCCCAAAGTTTGATCAATCATATAGAAGTAAATGAATTTGTTGAGAGATCACTATGATCATGAACACTTGTTATATTGTATAGTTAGTACAGAAGGTGGTCAGCCTTTAGTACTTGACAAGCAATTAAATAATAGATGGTATCCTACTAGGCTTCTATCACACAGATAGATAGTCATTCGGCAATACCTCCCCTTCTGGAAGGGTTGTTCTTCTCAGCTTACATGAAATGAAAAGAAGAGAAAAGAACGAACTGAAGAGAATTGTGTATTCGTAAAAATTTTATTGCCATAAAATATCTGGCTTGGAATCTACCTCTGAACTATAGAGGTCTGTCATAGGAGAACAAAACATATATATTTATATCAACATCAAGTGTTATAGCATCGTATTTCACATGCCTAAATATTTTCGCTATTCCGTCCATCATTCTATGGACCCAGGCTCTTCCTCGAGCTTATACACAATCACCTTTGAAACTCCCTCGATATCGAAAATCGAATCTGGGATCTCATTCTAGACATCATCGTTACTAGAATTCTATGCTTGCACCGCAACCTTCCTCGTATAGTAATACGACTCTCTATTCATAAGAGGGAATAAATATTCAATAGGTAGATACTCTACTTAATTAGTCTATCAATGATAACTTATACACTACCACGACCCGATTAGTGGTACTCAATCTCAACATCCACTCCAATACAACTCTCACGGTTGTAATCAGCTCATTACTCGCAGAATCATTGTTGCATTACTATGGTCCACTACTGACCTACTGTCGTCATTCACGTTCGATGAAATCTTAATATCTAACCATACGGAGTCCATACATGTCGTATCAAATCCTTCTAAGGAGGTAACATAATCACCATTCATGATTCATGAAGAACACTCCTCATTCTAACATACATACATGACATGAAGCAAATAAAATTATAGAAGAGTTTCGCTCAAAGCAACGATAGCAGGTTAATACCATTCTTAATCATATGCCTTCAATAGAAGACTTAACTCAAAGGTTTGTTTGGTCCTTTTTGGAATATGGTCCTGGCTTATTCTCAAGATAGTACCTTCTAAGATAGATAGCCCGCTCATGGCGATTACACAAATTAAACCTTTACCAAACTACTATTACGGTTGGGTATTGCACAGTCATCAGAAGGAATGTCAATCTTCCAAACCATAATACAACCTTCACAGCTTTAACCATCATCACTGTATTCCTTTGGCCTATAATTATCCTCTTACCTTTAAAGTGTCGGCCACCTCTTTGGCCTTTCCTGATAGTAAAATTTCCTTACAGTCAATGTCATTTTAACCACCTCCTAATAAATTTTCTACCTCATTTCAATCACAGCTTATGTGAAGATGTTTTCCTTAAAATCTGATGAGTAAAAAAAAATATCACCATTTTTCCATAAGTTATTACCTCAGTCTTTAGAGGTTAATCACTGTCACGACTGACTCTCGATCGTACTTAGATCATCTTTTGTCTTAGGTCCTAATTGCCCTGAATAATTTCGACCTTTACTGGTTCGATCCATACTTTCTCGTGGTTTAACACGTGCCCCACTTGGCATTATTATAATTACGTCATATTTCCTTTATTAACATTTTTATTCTTGAGAATTTCAAATATTTCCTTTCTCCTTGTAAAACTTCTAAGGTTATCCTTGAATCATTCCTCCTGTATTCCCTAGATACAGGACATATCAAGATACCATTTATTAATACCAGAATCATTGTCTATATACTTCTGAAAAATTTCTCCACTGATTCTTAAAGGTTGTTATTACCTTAATCCTTTCCAATTCATACTGTCAAAACTCATACTATCCCTATTAAGGGTGAAATGCCAACCTTTATGCATTCCCCTAGGATTCATTTTAAGTTACCGATGTTCTATCCTTAATTCCACCTTTAAAAAGGTACATGCATCCTTCCATGGATAAATCAAGTCATATATCCCTGATAAGGGGGTCTTATTCAATCATTCCCACCTCGATAATATATTTCTAATTTCATAATAACATCTGTATTAAAAAGGGGGTCAATCAATATGGCCTCCAAAAGATAACAACGGTTATCCGCTTGTCTTGCCTAGTTTGGTAACGATAATAAGGATGTTCTGGAAGATATTGGTCGTGTTCAACGTGAACCACTTCTTAATAATTCCTTATTTACTTTTGTTGTTTATCTCAACAGTCACCTCAATGTTGGGATATCTTTCATACCTGGCGTCTCCCTTTCTGGGTATCAAGCCACCGGTCTTACACTTCACATCCTTGAAGGTCACTTTCTTCATCCAATTTTCCTAATTTCTTACTTCCTTGTCTCCTCAGTCTACCCGCGTCTCATTATTTATCCTTCGAATTATCTCAAGGTTTCCTCGAATCCTCCCAACTTACAGGGGATAAAATATATGTATCTCTTATGCCTTCAACCATCAATTTTAACTCATGGTGAATCACCCTCATCCTGACAAATGCATACTTTTCTATTTCATTTGCTACGAGTCTTTAGGGTTTCCTTATACCCAACTCCCTTATCATACCTCAAACTCTATTGCCTTTATATTCCTTTCCACTACAGTTTCTTTTTATTTTCCGTTCTCTTATCATTATTTCATGAACCAACCCAACATAAGCATCGATTTCAAACATCCTGTCATTCTGGATTCGTGCCCTCAGAACGAATCTTGACAACTTTTACAACTTAGATTAATAATTCATCATACTTGTCTGCCTTTGTTCTAGCTCTAAAGCTTTTACACTATCTCCATAACCTTGGGAAGTACTTTCCTAAAAACAATTGACCGAACTTAAATCAGTTTATTATAATCTCTTGCTCCGTGCCTTCCTTGGTCTTTCACCAGTGGGTGGTCTCTCTCTTAGGAGGGTAAGTGACAAAAACACTCTTTTGTGATTCGTCAATCATTTAGAATCTCAAATGATTCCTGTATTTCCTTTAGCCAGGCTCTTGCCTCGACTGGGTCAACTTGTTCCTTGGAACACTGAGAGCTTAGCGATTTAAAGGTCCTGAAAGAATTTCCCACTACATTGTTTCCCTCAAGGTGGTGGTTGGGAATAAAGTATAAGTTCTGTTTAGACAGGTCCATGAATTTCTGTATAGGAGTACCATCTCGGGTCTCCTTATATCTTAATTGCGACCTCCCTGATTATCACATTCAAGGTTTGACCCTAATCTTATTCTTTGTGGGGGCATATTACTTGGAAATTTTTTTTGAGAATCTCTGGATATTTGTCTTACTTACTTTGCTTAAGTCTTTCCCTCGTTTAGTCCTTGCACGATTGCAAATTATAAATTCTTAAGTTCGATAAACTTCATGACACTCTCTTAAGTGTTAATAGTGCATTTAACAATGTGATCTTATCACAAACAAACTGATCTGAACTGAAATTAACGGATATATACATAACCATTTGTTCGAGGGTACAACAACTGAACATATTAAAGAGAATTACATCATTTGATCTGATCGCTTATAACCCAAAAGTACTACCATAGATAATCATCTAGTCATTAAAACTAATCATCCATAACTTAAGCTAATCCTCCAAAAGCGGTGCTGCATGAAATTCTTGTCTGATTGCTCGGCTCTGCACACTACCATGGATCAAGAAATGCGAGCACGCACGACATCCCTAACCTGCTCCATCACAGAGGTGATGAGGTCTAAGATTGTTGCAAGTAGAGCCGGATCAATCTGACCCTCGAGATGGCCTCTAGCTATAACACGGATGGTAGCCTCAATCCTTTCCATGCTATGAGCTAATCCTGCCGGAAGTACCCCACCCTCAATCCTCGGTGCAGTAAGTCGATCCAACAGATCACTCCTAACATTACGGGCCTAAGACAGGCCACCCAAAGTCATATGATAATTGGCGATAAGAGAAGCCTGTGTGGTAGCATCTAGCAGTCCATGGGGTGCAGGTGGCGCAGACCCAGGAGATCCAAATGGATAACCAAGCACAGTATCAGGTGACAATGGTGCAGGAGATAAAGGTGGCATTTCCTCAGTAGGTGCTGGGCTCTGTACCGGGGATGGAACAGGAATTGGTGGAACCTCATGGATGTCTACAGGAACCTCTGGAAGAGGGTCTGATACTGGTATAATTGGGGTCATGGAAGGCCCCACTCCTTCTGCCCTCATTAACCTTTGTGCCCTTGGTAACTCTTCATCCTCTAGTGCCACCCTCGCGGCCATTCTTGCTCTGGTAGTCGCCCTGACTACGGTCATCAATTCCTCAGCGGTCCTCTCTTCATTCTCATCAGGATCCTCCATAAGATCCTCTTCGGCTACAATCCTTTCCGGAATAACATCCTCAACCGCAACATTCTCAATATGAATCTCATCCGGTCCCTCATTAGGGTACTCCATCAGATTCACAATTTGATCTCCAGCTTGTAATAAAACATCCTCATTCCGATGCTCCTGAACCTCAGGGTTCGGTGCCCCGCTGCCCTATACGAGAACGAACTATATTACTATCACGATATTTATAAGGGTTCCCGTAAGGGTTTTAACTGTCAGTACTACGTTAGGTAGCCCGACTATGAACTTGGCAAGAGTTCTTATTTATCTTAGTGTACTTATTATCTTAACGTCACTTCATCTCTGAGGTTTATAACACTTAGCTCTGATACCACTTCTGTAACACCCCCAAATCTGGGGTCGGGGATCCGGGTTGTCACGAGTTCCATTTCCCTTAATAACACCCAATCTTAATAAATAATCAACTACTCTGTACTGTGACCCCACAATAAACACACACACCACAAGTTATAGTCTCAGAGATGAACACTCAAAAATAACACAAGTCCTTATATTCCACAATTATAACCCGTTAAACCTTAAAAAGGTTCTGAATAAATTTACATATTCCTTGCCATTATTACAATTCATATTATACATAAGTCTGGTTCATCAATAGTTGAAAACCTAGCCTATTGGTAGCTCCTACCTCAGCTACGGCGGCATCAACGCTTCCAGAAGACTGCGGAACGTTTTCTAACCGCTTGCGAATCGGGAGCTTGGTCCTGTTCATCTTTTCTATCTGTTATTGTGTGATGAAAGAAGAAAGCAAGGGTGAGCAGCAAGCCCACCAAAATAATATGTATAATGATTAACAATATGTGAGCCTTCTCATAGTACTCATGAAAGTCTTGGTCAAAAGAAATGAACCAAGTTTGATATCTTAATGCGATGAAGTCACAAAATATTCAGTATATATATATATACTTTTCAAAATCTTGGAAGTCCTCTTCCATGCATAATATACACAGAGTTCCAGTTTATAACTGTATAAAAATATCGTTGCAAGGTGATCTCATATATCTACCCTTGTCTCAATGTTTTTCTGAAAATCTTTGATATGCATAAGATAATCATTAACTAGATATAAGTTGAAAATATGAAGTTACAAGATACCCCAATATACTTATATCTTTTCCAAATATTACTTGAACTACCACCGTTCAAGTTATAATTAGTTTCAAAAGTTCATCACACTGATGAGACTACAAGATAAGACTTGAATAGATTCAATCTTTGAAATATTTTGAGGAAATGAAGTTATGATATACTTCATTAAGTCCAGATATATATATCCACATATACATCTTCCTTATACAGTCCCTGAAAACCTCTGTCATGTAAAGTATGAACAGAGTTTGTAACATCCAATGAATTTTTGGAAGGGAAAAAGAATTGTGGCATAAACCCGATATCTTGCTGATCAGGCAAAGATACCAATAAGTAACCTTTTCTACTAGTAGATGGACGAATTCCCCACTGGTCATCACCCTGGTCGCAATAGGACCTTATGCTGGACTGCCACTCAGCCACTTATGCATTTGATGGACTCCCACTGAGCCACTTACACTATCATGGACGCCCACTGAGCCCATGTTGCTTATGCCGACTCAAATAGATGGACTTACTTCCCGAACGTTGGGTAAGTAATCAATTCATTTACCAAAACTGCAACCTTGTTGCGAATATAAAATACACCATAGAGCCGGATCCCTCAGGTTTTGAGCGAGTATTTAAATCCCCTTTTTAAAAGGAAGATCTTAAATATAAAAATGAGTTTTGGGATCCGCTCTAACTTTTAAAAATCATTTTGAAGACTCGAAAACACTTTAAAGAGTGTTTGGAGTAATGCTGATTTAATGAAGTAAATCGGTCCCAATATATTTAGAAAATGTCTGAATATTATTATTTAAATAATATTCCCATAAAGAATAATCTTTATACAAATAATTGAAGTAGAAGTTGTAAGACTTATACTTGAAATGAGTATTAAATAACCAAAGATATACTTATACGAAAGTACTATCTTTATTTGAATAATCAAAAATAAGTTTGATTATCGACACCTTGTTCTTTAATAAAATAAGGAATATAACTCAACAATAATCGGAGTCATAGATCCTCAAATGAATATTCAAATAATATTCATTAAATAATATAAACTGAGTCATAAGCCCTCAAATGAATATTCAAATAATATTCAATAAATAATATAAAGGAGTCATAAGTCCTCGGATGAATATTCGAAATAATATTCAATAATAAAATAAAGGAGTCATAAGTCCTCGGATGAATATTCGAAATAATATTCAATAATAAAATAAAGTTATCGAATAAACTTTATTCGATTAATAGTATTGAAAACTATAACCTAATATATATATATATATATAAAATCTACTCGGGATCCTCGACTCCCGGTTTTAGAAAATGTTTTCACCTTTGGTCCCTATACTAAGGGTATATGCAAATTACTGCTATTCTCTAGCATAGGTATTATCAACTGAACCAACAGATATATATGGCAAGAATACGAAACAGGCATGCATATATATACCATATCAGCATGCTTCAATATATCGCAACATTTGCTAATAACCAACATGCATCTATCACAAGATAATGCATATACATATATACATCACAACAACAGTATAACGGGTAGAAAACTTGCCTGAGCGACTGGGGGTGATAAAAGGCTCGGGACGAGTCTGGTAACCTATAAACAACAAGTAAGTTGGAATTAAACCAAAGTCACTTGCAAATCTATACTTTAACTAACTTAGACTGTAACGCTTGTTTTGCGCTTACTGATTCTCTTAAGTCACTCGAGTACCCTCGGCTCCACCATTTTTAATAAATTAACCATTACGAGTTTTAAGGCGATTCTTTCGCGAGTGTCTTACAAACTGCCTAACACTCTTACCATAATTGTTTCATACACTAATTAACCCTTTTTGGTCTTTAACCTATGTTTCAAAGTAAGGCAAGGGGAAAAGTTTCGTTCGCGAAACGTCGTTACTTAAAACGGCCGTTTCTCCTAAACCGTTCATTGGAATCCAACGAACCACATAGCAAAATGAAGCTCGTAACATGAACTATCTAAACATGGCAATGGTCAAAACCTAGCAGTGAGTTCAAGGGTTCTGATGTTATGAACAAAAGTAGTCTAAAGTAAATCGGACATTACGACGGCTATGTTTACGCGATTTCCCAAATTTAAACCATTCCAAAACCATCACAATTCAACCCCAATCCATTCATACAACCAAAGTCTATCCTTATCACATCATAAAATACCCAATAAATCCAATATTAACATTTATACTTATGCTTAAGCTTGAATTTAACTATACTTAAGTTCTTTTAACCAAAACAATAAGATTCACCATTCCATTTCACTACCACTCCAACCCAAACTCTAAACCACAAGCATTAAGCTACTATATCACCATAACAATCAAAATCATCTTATTATACAAAGGAATCTAGGGTTTGGAGATGATATACCTTCCTTGAAGTGGTGGGAGTAGCTAGGTAGCCTTAAGAAGCCTTGAGAAGTCTTAGGGGTGCTTGGATCTTAAAGGAAAACAAGAAAAAATCAAGTATTGAAATCACTATTCATTGTCTTCTTCATTGATTTCTTGAAGAATATTGAGAAAGAATTGAAGGCTTAAACTCATAATATAGCCATATCTATGCATCAGGAACACTAGGGAATTATCTTACCAATTTAGGAGGCTTGGATCTTGGATTTTGAAAATTCTCCCTTTGAAATTGAAAAAAAAGCCGAGAGCAACCTTGGTGAAGAGAAATATTTTGTGTTTTGTTTGATGAAAATGAAATGATTGGCTTGGTGGATGAAATTTTGTTTTTGTTTTGGTTAATTACCTTTTTAGCCTTAACTTTGTGTGGTTCTACTTCAACCACATCTCCTTCCTTCCCATGTCATGCTTATGTCATGCTATGATATCATCTTCCCCTCCTTGTCCTCTTCTCATTGGTTGGGTGACATCATCCTCTCTAATCCCTTTGATTAACTTCCTAATTGTTTGCCTAATGACCGCTGATCTGTTATACGGTTCGCTTAACTTTCGTTTTCGTTTATCATTTGAGGGATCATACCCGGGATCTTATTACTTAGGTTCCTTTAACCTTTCTCAATATATTATATTCCTTTTATGATCCTCTCTTATAATCCTTTAATTCAAATCCTTTTTATCCTGTTACCTTATACTCAATTCTTTCCGTATCTAGTGGATTTCCGGAAAAATCAAAGTGTTCGGAATTTGGATTCTGACGATCTTTACATACACTTATATCCCATATAAAGTACTAATAAAATCTCAGAATATCCATACCAGAACCCCTACATAGTGTGGCATGAAAAGTTTTCTCATTCAGCATAATCTGCAAAATCACTATTCATAAGGGTTTCAAAAATTTCCAAAAATTGGGGTTATTACAATCAAGCTCAACAGGATGACAATATTGATGCCTGGCTCTCAAAAACTTTCAGTATTGACATGGTGGGGGCCTTATCAAGGTTCAGGGAGGATTATGTCACCATTATAGGTAGCAACACCAATGTGCTTACTCCTAAGAAAGTGTATAATGTTATCATATAGTTCTATGAAGCACAACTCAAAGCTTTTAAGTATATTGGAAAAGTAATAGAAAAGACTCTGAATGGCCATCAAGATATCATTAAAAAAATGGTGAGAATAAAAATAGATGAACTCCAACTACAATAGCTAGAAATTAAGCAAAAACTCAGCAAATTCTCAGATAAACTGATCACTCTCAATCTCTCAACTGTTGAAGCCAGCATCAAGCAGCTAATGGAGTGTTTTCTGGATTTGCACACTGTTCTGCAGAATCAAATGTCTCTGAATAATGACACAAAAGTCAATCTAGATCAACTTCACAAGGCTAGGTATGAACCTTCTGCTTTGATGGCTGAGGAAGTAAGAAGAGTGGTCCAGGACAACATTGGTGATGGAGTTTCATTCAGTTCAACCTATACATCCTCAACTCCCAAAATCCAAATCCTTCAAAATCAGAACAGTTAACTTCAAATATCCAACATAACTCTAGTCTCTCAAGTCAACCATCTAACTATATAAGTTCAAAGTCAACAGAATGACATCAAAACCCTGATAGACTCCCAAAATTACTTTTAAATGCAGACAAATGTATTATTTAGAGCTATTACGGGGGATTTGAAAATTCTACCTCAGGAAACCATATAAAATGTCAGGTATCAAATATCTAGACATCCTGCACAACATGCTAACAAGCCTAAGGGGGAGATGGAGTCCAAGCTAAAAGCTGCAAATCAAGAAGAGGTTGATATGGAGAAGAGGCTCAAGATGGCAGCTCAAGGACCTTGCTTAGATAATGAATTTAGTGAACTTTAGAGTGCTTGAGGGTTTCAGCGAACTAGAATCACCACTCTTATAAGAAAGTTGTAGACATAAACATAAATTTCCTGAGGGTGTGCTTAGTCACCAAGGACATGTGTTAGGTCCCGAATTATCGTAGAAGGGGGTTGAATACGATAATCACTAAATTAAAAATTCTTTCGAATCTTTAGCGGATATAGATTTTGTGCTCGGTTAGTGGTTTTCGTGTTCTTGAAAGGAATAGTGTTTGTAACGATAAAACAAGAAACACAAGATATTTGGGGAAGTATATATTCGTATATAAATCCTCGGGGGTGTTGCTACACTCCGATAAATAAATTAACCGGCTACAATCTAAGATCAAAAAAGTTCCTAGCTTCTACAAAGATTTAAAAATCAAATTCTATACAATGATCTAGCTTTTGTTTGTACTAGGATTTAATTACCGGGTAACGATTATAATGCCCCTATGAATATACAAGAATAAAATCTGGATTATAACGTTACTCCAGTCAGAAGTTAAACGGATATAGAAAAAGCTTGAGCTTCTTTGAAAATCTTTACTGCTATTTTTCACCTCTCCTGGGAGAGAAGATGAACATAAATAATTCCAAAATTGCTAGGTCCTTCTGCTGCAAATGTGTAGTCTTTTGTTAGGTCACACACACACTGTAGAGGGGGTGAATACAGTGAATAGTACACTCAAATCGAACTTTAAGAACTTAAGTAACAGAAAACAAACTTTATTGAAACAATAAACTCTGTTACAGTATGAAACTGTTACCTCTCAGTGATGAACAAATATCACGAGAGCTGCTAGGGTTACAATGAATAATCTTCTATAATAATGATAACACTTATAGTGTAAACCCTATGTCTGTGTTTATATACTACACAGTTACAAGATAATCGCTAATTGATATGGAATATAATTCTGCTTCCTAAAATATATCAATCAGATATCTTTTCTTCCAAGTATTCCATTCTTCACGGAATTCCTTCTTCATGCATATCTTTTCTTATGTTTATCTCAATCTTCTTTCCTTTAATCAGCTACTGTCCTTATCTGATTGTCCTTCAGCACTTAAGTTCTGATATCTATCTTTTGATGATTATCTCCTGATAATATAAGTACTGATATCCTTAAGTCCTGACTTCCAGTATAAGTACTGATCAACAGTTAAGTATTGATTTATCCTGTTCACGTAAGATCTGAAAGCTAAACATAAAACATATTAGCCATGACATTATCAAATATATCTAACAATCTCCCCCAACTTGTAAATTAACAAAATATACAAGTTTAACAAATATTTGATGATGTCAAAAACATTAAGTACAAATGCATGAGAAATAGACTAGATAACTACAACTTACAGTCCTTAAAGTTTTTACCAATTTCAACTTCTGATAACAACTTCAATCTGTATAAATATCAGAATTTAAGCAGTTGTAGATCTTCGACTTAGCTTCTTCATTTTCTGATCTCTCTGATGTCAGGAGTTGTTCTGAGATAGTTCTTCAACAAACATTTCTCAGCATATCTTAGTTCATCAATCATTCTCCTTTTAACACCTTGAAGCTCTGCAGTATCTTCACCAGTTTGAAAGATTGCAGCTCTGAGATCATTAATCTTTGCTTTTCTTAACTCCTGATCTAGTCTTATGACATAAGCTTTTTCTGACTCAAGATTGAATTCAAGTCCCTTAATACCAAGATACGTTCTGATCTGTGCAGTATTAGGCTTCATATCAATAATATCACCATTGTGATCTCTGTACTTTGGAACATATCTGCTGTCAGACTTAACAGAATAAAGCCTTTTCTGTCTCTGAATCTGTTCTTTTAAGTAGTTTGCAGCAGTCTCTGTTATTCTGTCATCCACTTGAAGTAAGAAAAGTACATGCTCCAATTCTTCAAAATACTTCAAAGGAATGGCATTTTGTCTTATATGATAAACCCTACCATCTGTCATGAAATACAACATGATGTATTCTTTCAAGTAAGTATGGTAAACCATCTGTACAGATTCCAGTTGATTCAATCTCTCAGGAGTTGCTCCAATACCTGGTTCACTCAAGGAAGTTGGATCATTGGTAGTGTTGTGTACTCTTCTTTCATCAGCACTTCCCAATCCAGTTTTATCTCTAGCTTCCTTTCCAGTAACTACTCTTGCTTCAAAACCACTTGCAGTAGTCTTCAAAGATTGAGTCTGTTTTGCTTTAGTGAATCCTGGTAGGAGTGTCTTTGATCTATTTTCTGATATCAAGTTAACTTGAGCACTGACAGAGGTTACTTGCTTCTTCTGAATATCAGAACTTACAATTTTTTGACTCTGAACAACTTGAGCCATGTCAGAGGTTGTTTTAAGAACTTTTCTTGTAGTCAGAGCAAGATCATCTTTTCCATCAGTAATTTCTTCTTCCTCAGGAGGTACATAAGGCTTGATAGGTTCACCAACCTTTTCTTTACCCTTGGATCTTGGATCTATCTGTGGTTGTGATCTAGCCAAAGTTGCTTCAGTATGTGTCCTTTCTTTGATCACAATGCCTTTAGGTTTTGGAAGTAACTTTTTACCAGAAGCTTCAGATTTAGATGTGACTTTCTCTGATTTAAGTCTGGCTTCTTCTTCCTTTAAACTTTCCAAGTCCATCCCTGGATTTTCTTGAAGAAATAACTGTCTTGACATTTCCTCATCAAGATCTAGAAGTTCATCAGAACTTATCCTTTTACCAGCAGCAGAACTTATTCTTTTCCCAGTATCAGAACTTGTTCTGTGACTAGCTTATCTTGATGTAAACCTTCTACCTTGACTATGACCACTACCCATTCCAGAGGTTCCTTGGTCATCTTTTCCATCATCCTTTCCTTGCAGTGTCTTGTTGGTTGTGCATTTGGACTTAATTACCTTCTACCCCTTTTCGGCATCAGCAGGTAATAAAATAGAGAGAAGTAGTTCCACTGAGGTCTGGATTTCAGTAAGTTGCGATTGCTGAGAAGCTTGATTTGTCAGAATTTGATCAATCTGAGCTTGTTGTTTCTCTTGAGTTTTCTCAATATAAGCAACCCTGTCAATGGTAGGTTGGAAGAACTTTTTCTTATCAATTTTCCAAACTTGTTCTTGTTTGATAAAGTTCTCCTGAATCTTGTGTAGCTCGGCATGAGTATTGGAATGAAGACCTTGTAGATGTTTAGTACTCAATGCAGTGACTCTAAGCTGGGTTTTAAAATCATCAGAATTTAACATTTCATCAGCTTTAGTCAGGTGCTCAGCAAGATGTAAAGCATTTGGAACACATGAAACTGAGTTCCATTCCTTAGTCCACTCCTGACCTGCAGGAGTTTCACTCCAAGGCACTGGTGCATCCCTGATAACAAACTCCTTTACCAGTTCAGACTTAGGAAGAGTCGGTGGAGGAGTATGTCCTGAAGGACCTGCTTCATCAGCATCTATAGTTGTAGCAGCTTCACCAGTATCTCCAACATTTGCAGCATCAGAACTTAAAGAATCAGTATCTTCTGATAAGACAACAGTGTGAGTAGCAATGGAGGCTTCAGCATCCTCTAATTGCTGATCTGAGACTAAGTACTGATCAACAGCCATATCCTGATGCTCACCTAAAATCTGATCGTCAACATCTTGATGCAGAGAAGGTGTTGTTGATAACTCTGGAGTTTGAACAGCATCAGTAACAGGTGTTGTGGAAGGATTATTTGTTGTTGGAGCTTCTAAGAAAAGAATTGCAGCATAGTTGTTTGGAACAAACTTTGCTCCATCAATGATTAAATCCTTTGGTGCCATGTGAAAAAATATTGAGATTCAAGTATGCCTGTTAGGTGTTTGAGATAATGTCTGTATGAAAAACCAACGTGAAAAAGAAGGTGAAAGAGAGTAAAAGTAAGAAGAGAGATAAAAGATGAAGAAATTAAAAAGATTACAGAAATCTTCTCTCTGCTGTACTTATAAAAAAAATATTACCGTTGGACACCTGTCAGACATGCAGTAATAACGGATAGTTACTGGGCTCGAGAAAACAATAATCATTACTTACCCATTTGCCTTGTTTCAAGGAAAAACCGTTCCATTAATCAAGAGAAACAGTTTTAATTCAAAATTTAAACCATTAGCACTGATTGAATTATTTTTCACTGCAACATTAATATTCTGAAAATAAATCATGTTAAAAATGACCGAGATAATTTCGATGAATAAGTGCTGACAGAGAATCAGAACTTAAATAAAAACAAAATCTAAATGGTCATCAGAATATAATTTCTTAACTCGAAAAAGGAATGCCCATCTTAGTAAATACTCATACAAGTTCTGAGTTATGGATGTCAGAACTTAATCATCAGAACGTGTAACTTAGAACTTGTCCTCAGAATTTGTGCAATAATGACACAATGACTGTTTAGCTAAAATAACATAGACCACCACAGAAATTTTCATCATTCAGATGGAGTGATTAGTGTGTGCATTAAGCTAAAAACAGACAAAGAGTAAAGTCTGATTCACTTCAGTACATCTTAGAAATAAGGCATAACTAAAATTTTGCTAAAGATCTGTCATTGTCCTGAAACCTACTGAAGAATGAGTTTATGCTTGAGTCCACCTCAACTGTTTTGTGCTAATTTTATGCATCTTTTGAAATTCTATTTTACAGTGGCTTCTCAGTGTAAGTGAGTCACGACTGTTTATCAGAATTTATGCTATTTTCAGAGTATTTCTCCAGTAATCATAGAGTGTGAAAAGTCACCAAGAAAATATTTAGCTTTTCTGATGCATATTTACTTAATACCAGCAATGCACTTGGGTCATCCCTTCCACATTTTTACTCTAGATCTCAAAGGAGTACCTGATTTTAATCTTTGATCTTTTTGCTTTTTCTTTTGATAAGAGAGGTCTATCAGCACTTAGTACATTCAGCAGTTTTACTAGTATCAAAACTTAACAGATGAGTAGCATTATTCTAATTTGTGACTTAGTAATAAGATATACAAAGTGAACTTAACTAAGCTCAGTTATCAGAATTTGCTAGTGTCATAAGATTTCCACTGAAATAATTACTTCTTCTATGGAATCATTTGTTTATTGAAGACTACTAGGTCAGTATCTAGCACAGTTATCCTCATAGGATAGAATAGGTACTAGAACAGACATATCACTTATCAGAGTTTAGAAACATATATCAGACAACAGTCAGTACTTAAAGACATTTATCAATTAAGCACAGAATACACAATGAGATTATTCTGTAAATACTGAGCATAAAGTCTGATAACACAGAACAAGTCTAAGCAGATTTAGAGAAAGAACCTGAAACCATTCCAAGTTCATTTACCAATCTTGTAAAAGTAGCTTCACATAATGGTTTTGTGAAGATATCTGCCAACTGTTGATCTGTGGGAACAAAATGCAATTCCACTGTACCTTCATCCACATGTTCCCTGATGAAGTGGTACCTGATGCTGATATGCTTTGTCATTGAGTGTTGAACTGGATTACCTGTCATAGCAATAGCACTTTGATTATCACAGTAAATAGGGATTTTGAAATATGTTAACCCATAATCCAGTAACTGATTCTTCATCCAAAGAATCTGTGCACAACAGCTTCCTGCAGCAATATACTCTGCTTCTGCAGTTGATGTGGAAATTGACTTTTGTTTCTTGCTGTACCAAGAAACCAATCTGCCTCCAAGAAATTGGCAGCTTCCACTTGTGCTTTTCCTGTCAATTTTGCAACCTGCAAAATCTGCATCTGAGTAACCTATTAGTTTAAAATCTGATTCTCTAGGATACCATAATCCCAGAGCAGCTGTCCCTTTAAGATACTTAAAAATTCTTTTTACAGCTGTTAAGTGAGGTTCTCTTGGATCTGCTTGAAATCTTGCACAAAGACAGGTAGCATACATGATATCAGGTCTACTAGCAGTTAGATAGAGTAGAGAGCCAATCATACCTCTGTAGTCAGTAATATCTACTGATTTACCAGTATCCTTATCCAGTTTTGTTGCAGTGGCCATTGGAGTGGATGCACTTGAACAATCTTGCATTCCAAATTTCTTTAGCAAGTTTCTGGTGTACTTGGTTTGACAAATAAAAGTGCCTTCTTCATTCTGCTTGACTTGAAGGCCCAGAAAATAGCTAAGTTCCCCCATCATACTCATCTGATATCTTGACTGCATTAGTTTGGCAAACTTCTTGCAAAGTTTGTCATTTGTAGATCCAAAAATGATATCATCAACATAAATCTGGACCAGAAGTAAGTCCTTTCCATGGTTGAGGTAGAACAGTGTTTTGTCTATTGTCCCTCTGTTGAATCCACTTTCCAGAAGAAACTGAGCTAAAGTCTCATACCATGCTCTAGGAGCTTGCTTAAGTCCATAAAGTGCTTTGTCAAGTCTGTAGACATAGTCTGGATGTTTGGTATCTACAAAACCTGGAGGTTGTTCAACATATACCTCTTCCTCCAATTCTCCATTGAGAAAAACACTTTTCACATCCATTTGAAAGACAGTAAACTTTTTGTGAGCAGCATAAGCCAAAAATATCCTTATGGCTTCTAACCTAGCAACTGGTGCAAATGTTTCATCATAATCAATTCCCTCCTGTTGAGAATATCCTTTTGCAACTAGCCTTGCCTTATTCCTTGTAATTATGCCATCACTGTCAGTTTTGTTTCTGAATACCCACTTTGTACCAACAACAGATCTATTCTTTGGTCTTGGTACTAGGGTCCAGACTTTGTTTCTTTCAAATTCATTCAACTCTTCCTGCATTGCTTGCACCCAATCAGCATCTTGAAGAGCTTCTTCCACTTTCTTTGGCTCAGTCTGAGAGAGAAAAGAATTATAAAGACACTCATTTGAAGTACCTGTTCTAGTTCTGATACCTGCATCAGGATTTCCAATTATCAAATCAGGTGTATGTGATTTTGTCCACTTTCTTGCAGATGGAAGGTTTTCTCTAGAACTGGATGCTCCCCCATGATCCATGCTATCTTCATTTTCATTTTCTGATGCTCCCCCTGAAACTATGCTCTCTGAGTTGGATTCTTCAGTATTTAGATTTTCAGCACTATCAGAACTTGGCTTATCAGAACTTGACGAATCAGAACTTGAAGAGCCACATGCATGTTTGGATGTTTCTTGAGATGTGGTAGGATCTAGAGTATGCTCCCCCTGCATAGGTGCATCTTCCTTTAACGTAGTCACCACAGTTTCAATAACATCAGAGTTTAATCCATCAGAGTTTGCAGTATCAGGACTTAGACTGTCAGGATTTTCAGTATCAGAATATGAGTCTTCATTTTCAAATCTCAGCTGATCATGGTCAACGAAATCTTTAAGACCAGTGATCTTCTTGTCATCAAAAGAGACATTGATAGATTCCATGACCACTTTTGTTCTTAAATTATAGACTCTGAAGGCTTTTGTGGAAAGTGGATATCCAACAAAGATTCCTTCATCAGCTTTTAGATCAAACTTTGATAGCTGTTCAGGATGAGTTTTGAGAACAAAACACTTGCATCCAAATACATGAAAATATTTCAGATTTGGCTTCTTTTTCTTCACCATCTCATATGGTGTTTTTCCATGCTTGTTAATGAGTATTGCATTTTGAGTAAAACAAGCAGTCTGCACAGCTTCAGCCCAGAAATAGGTTGGAAGCTTTGCTTCTTCAAGCATTGTACGTGCAGCTTCAATGAGAGTTCTATTCTTCCTTTCAACAACTCCATTTTGCTGTGGAGTTCCAGGAGAAGAAAATTCCTGCTTTATTCCATGGCTTTTGCAGAACTCTTCCATTATCAAATTCTTGAACTCAGTGCCATTATCACTCCTTAAAATTTTTACAGAATCTTTGACCATTTTATCCAGCTGTTTGACATGATCAATCAAGATAGATGCAGTTTCACTTTTTGTGTGCAAGAAATACACCCATGTGTATCTGGTGAACTCATCCACTATGACCAACGCATACTTCTTCTTTGCAATAGACATGACATTTACTGGACCAAATAAATCAACATGTATAAGATGATAAGGCTCAAGAATTGATGAATCAGTCTTGCTCTTGAATGAAGATTTTCTTTGTTTGGCTTTCTGACATGAATCACAAAGACCATCAGGAGCAAATACTGTGTTTGGCAATCCTCTCACAAGATCTTTCTTGACCAGTTCATTTATATTGTTGAAATTTAAATGAGAGAGTTTCTTATGCCAATTCCAGCTTTCTTCAATTGATGCTCTACTTAACAGAAAAATTGCAGAGCCATCAGTACTTGTTGAAAGCTTAGCTTCATAAATGTTACCACGTCTGTATCCTTTTAGAACAACTTTGCCTTTAGATTTACTCACAACTTCACAGTGTTCTTCAAAGAAATCAACATGATAACCTCTGTCACAGATTTGACTTATACTCAGTAGGTTGTGTTTAAGTCCTGAGACCAGAGCTACTTGTTTAATTATGACATTTCCAAGATTGATATTGCCATATCCCAATGTTTTTCCAATGTTGCCATCTCCATAAGAAACACTTGGGCCAGCTTTCTCCACAAAGTCTGATAGCAGGGCCTTATTTCCAATCATATGTCCTGAACATCCACTATCCAGAACTAGAATATTTTTCCTGTTGCCCTGCAATCACAAAGACCACTAATTATTAGTTTTAAGGACCCAGACTTGCTTGGATCCTTTGGCCTTATTAAGTTTGTTAACATTTGCAGCGGATTTAGCATCAGAGTTTATGTTAACATTTTTCTTATCAGAATTTACATTATCAGACTTTGAATCAGAATTTACACTAGAAGGAACAATGGAAACTTTCTTCAAAGAAGGTTTTATTTGATAATAATCATAGTACAAACTATGATATTCCTTACAAGTATAAATGGAATGCCATAAACTACCACAATGAAAACAAGGATTTTGTGGTTTGTATCTAACAGACTGACTCTTAACTCCTGATTTTGAAGGTAAGGAGTTAATATTCTTATTTTTCCTTTGTTTCAGCAGCTTCAGAACTGCTCTCAGCACTTTCTTTATAAGTATTTGCCATCAATGCATAGTTCTCCTCACTTTCAGAGTCTGAAGTGTGTGTCCAGCTTTTCTGCTTTGTGACAAGAGCCTTGCCTCTGTCACCCTTTACCTTCTTGCAGTCAGGAGATATGTGGCCTTTCTCACCACAGTTATAGCATTTAACATTGGTGTAATCTCCTCTGTCAGACTTTCCTCCTTTGCCTTCAGATCTTCTAAAATTCTTCTTATCAGAACTTATGCTTTTTCTGGAAAACTTCTTTCCCTTCCTGAACTTCCTGTATGTAATCTTGGTGATTCCTTTCACCATAAGAGCACACAGCTTCATCATCTCCTCATCAGCATCAGTCTCAGGCAAGCTTTCAGAATCTGAGTCATCATCACTCTCAGAACTTGATGACTCAGTATCAGACTTTATGAAAAGAGCTTTACCCTTGTCTTTCTTTGAGGAAGCTGCTTTGGGGAATTCTTCTTCAGCCTGAAGAGCAACTGTCCTTGACTTTCCTCCTTTCCTCTTGCTTCTTTGTTCCATCTCCAGCTCATGAGTCTTGAGCATTCTATAGATTTCGTCAAGAGTTGTTTCATCAAGATTGTAGTTGTCTCTTATTGTCGTTGCCTTCAAATCCCAGCATTCAGGAAGAGCTAACAAGAACTTAAGGTTTGAATTTTCAAGATCATACTCTTTATCAACCAATGACAAATCATTCAAAAGTTTGACAAATCTATCATATAAATCATTCAATGACTCATTAGTCTTTGAGTCAAAGTGTTCATACTCTTGAGTGAGTATTGTCCTCCTGTTCTTCTTAATTGTGTCAGTTCCCTGACACCTTGTTTCCAGAGCATCCCATATCTCCTTAGCAGTCTTGCAGTTGATTACCCTGTTTGACATTACATTATCAATGGCACTATGCAGTAAGTGTCGTACCTTAGCATCCTTAGCAATTGATGCTATGTCCTCAGCAGTATAATCACTCTTCTCCTTTGGTACGGTCATTGCTGCTTCACCTGCAACTGCAACAGCGAGTTTGGTTGGTTTGTGAGGACCTTCCTTGATTCTATCCAGGTATTCTGGATCTGTTGCTTCCAGGAACATGGTCACCTTACCTTCCATATGGGATATTCAGATGGTCTCAGTATGGGGACTCTGATGGTCTCATACCGACTCTGAATTTGTGTCTTTGGTTGTTCCTCAGTTGTGGTAGGCTTAGTTGGAGTTTCTGTGTCCGACATGATTGTGTTTGGATCTTTAACTGTATGTAAGTTAACAGATAGGCTCTGATACCAATTGTTAGGTCACACACACACTGTAGAGGGGGTGAATACAGTGAATAGTACACTCAAATCGAACTTTAAGAACTTAAGTAACAGAAAACAAACTTTATTGAAACAATAAACTCTGTTATAGTATGAAACTGTTACCTCTCAGTGATGAACAAATATCACGAGAGCTGCTAGGGTTACAATGAATAATCTTTTCTAATAATGATAACACTTATAGTGTAAACCCTATGTCTGTGTTTATATACTACACAGTTACAAGATAATCGCTAATTGATATGGAATATAATTCTGCTTCCTAAAATATATCAATCAGATATCTTTTCTTCCAAGTATTCCATTCTTCACGGAATTCCTTCTTCATGCATATCTCTTCTTATGTTTATCTCAATCTTCTTTCCTTTAATCAGCTACTGTCCTTATCTGATTGTCCTTCAGCACTTAAGTTCTGATATCTATCTTCTGATGATTATCTCCTGATAATATAAGTACTGATATCCTTAAGTCCTGACTTCCAGTATAAGTACTGATCAACAGTTAAGTACTGATTTATCCTGTTCACGTAAGATCTGAAAGCTAAACATAAAATATATTAGCCATGACATTATCAAATATATCTAACATCTTTATATCCAATAAAATTGTGTGGCTGAGGAGAGGGGCACTTCTATGGCGACCAAGAGTACAGGGGGCTTAGTTTATTTGTGTGGCGACCAGGGAGGTACAAGAGGATTTATTTGCCTTGGATTTTCTTTTACTCAATACACCTATGGTGACCAAGGGGGAAAAGCTCTCTTGCGACTAGCTACTAGTACCAGTATAATATTTGATTTCTAATAATCTAACTCCCCTGTGGCGACCACAGGGGCTGCTAGTATATATAAATATACTTGATCAAAATAAACTAACTACATCTTGTACACATTTGTTTCAATTCTTTTATTTTCTTTTTCTTTTCCTTTTTCTTTCTTTTTGTTTTTGTTTTGTTTTCTTTCTTTTTTTGTTTTCTTTTTTTTTTGTTTTTGTTTTTTTATTCTTTTTGTTTTCTTCTTTTTTTTTCTTTTCTTTTAGTTTAAATTGTAACTAAATTAATTTATAAAATTAAATTAAATATAACTTATATAAATAAACTTATTTAAAGTTTTTAAGATAAATCATTTTAAGTTTATTAAATAAATTATATAAAAGTCCACTAAATAAATTTATTTAATTTAACAATTAAACTTTGAGCTTCGCCAGTCCCCTGAGTTGTTTAGCTGTATACCCCGCGCAACTCTTCTCGTACTTTAACAGATAAACGTTCAATCCATGTACGTTCCTTAACTTAACAATCCTTCTATAAATAATACCCAGATTCCTTTCACGAGTTGTTGACGTCTAGTGCAACTGGTCTGGTTCACAGAAGACTAACCCCGATTCAGGTCTTCATATTATGGCCTTGATTAAATTGTTAAGCTTGCAACAACTTTATCGTTTCAGATGCTGACTCTCAATAAACAATTATACTTTCACTGGAATCCTTTATAGTACTTTAGACAACGTCTTCATTAACCTCTGTCTATACCTTGTCTTCAATTCTTAAGATTCCTATGCTTCGAACACTGTCTATCTTCAATCAATGCCAATATACTGAAATCTTCTGTTAGCACTTATACACTGAATCTTCATCATTTCTGAAATCCTGAAAGTCTTGAACCTTTGTTCTTCACTGAGGCATGATCATATTAATGAACTTCTTTCAGTGACCTGTACACAGACTTCAGGCCTTCTTATAATCTTCTGATTCTTTGTATTTGCCCTGTCTTCATTCTTCCTAATTTCTTGTGTAGACATAGTATTCTTAACCTGTCTTGTTCTAGTGTTGTTATTGTGTTGAGTTATCACGTAACTATTCATACAGCTACGCCGTCTCACCAATAATTTCCCCTATTTGTTTTTTAATCCTAACAAACAAATTAAATAGAGAGGATAGTACCAGGACTTGTAAATAATGCTACTAGTTTTTATGGATCAAATACTGCATTTCCAGATTTCTTCAGTAACTGAAATGAAAGATGCTTGTTCCTTTAACACTGAACCGATCTTCAAGTAGTTTCATCTTTATTTCCTTGGTTCTTCAAATCTCTGCCAGATAATACTTATGAGTCTTGAAGTAATCATCAGCAGCTTGTTTTGTACAACCACATTTCCTGTTGAGAAGCGCATATCTCTCTTGTTTCCCCCTATGAGAATCAACTGCTTAAAGGAGATCACCTTCATTTACCACCTCTCCCGTACAATAGGATCCGCAGATAAAAACCAATGATACTCCTCTTTTGGAAAATAACTTCTCCCCTTATGAAGGCTAGTGATGAACCAAAACACTTCTTCTGATCACTAGGAAATGACTTCGTGTTTACCACCTCTCCCGTATAATAGGATCCGTAGTTACAAACAACAATGGTGTGGTGTAGTGTACATGTGCTTTACCTTTTTCCTCATGCCTGCTATTTCTCCCCCTTAGTTGAGGAATCCCCCAAACTATTATATAAGCTTTTATCTCCCCTTAAGAGAAGGAATATATGTTGTTATCTGAAGGAGTTCCCATATTTTACTTGGTTGGAAAAGAAATAACAAGACATAGTCTGATCAACCATGTTCCTTTAAATGCTACAAGAATGACTTCATCGTTGATCATCCTGTTAACCAATATTCCCAACTCCTTATACCTCCCAACTGTGAGATCACCAATTGTTACCAATTGTTAGCTCCCACCTTGTTAGATCCCGAAGTATTCTAATCCAATCTGTAAATGTTAGGTCCCTAAGAGTTAGGTTCCAATCATAAACAGATTCGAGACCCGAAGTATCAAGAACCATGTTTAGGGATAGGGAATGGGATATGGTGTTTCTCTTTCTTCCTCACTTTGATTATGTGATTCTGTTTCGTGTACCTCACATGTGTTTCACTCTTCTCTCTACTCATGTTTACACTCATTCTCACAAGTATATAATTCCTCTCATAGCTCCAAAATCCAGTTGTACCGGCAAGGAAAATCACCTTAGCCATCCTTAAGGAGGTCACAGGTGGTGCAATGGGAGTTCACAAATCCCCTTCCTTGTTAGACTCGTCAGATGAATCTCAGTCATAATCTACAAGTTGCTAGTTTCCCTTTTAGGGTTCCAGATTTGAACTCTGGGAAGGTAAACAATGATCCAAAGAATTTAGCTTAAAGATCAAAGTTCCCTTCTAATGTCTGTGAAGACATTTCCTTGTGACTCATCAGATAATATCTGAATCGTTGTCAACAAGTTGCCGATCTGCACCTATGTCAGATCCACTATTCGCAGATGCATCCAGGGAATTTAAGCCTGGGGAGGTAGACACTGACCACTGATATATGGCTATTGGATCAGTATCCTCTCCTAACACATGTAAAGGCAATTGGTCCATTAGAGAACCTTGAAAAATCGAATCTAACCTTAAAATGGTCGAAACTCTTGTTTTCGTCAACTCATCTTTTGTGTGTGTAACCTTTCCTTGTGCATCAAGAATTGCTTATGTTTGAGGTGGTGACACCACATCAAGAATAGACGCACCCTGTTGAGAGGATGAATCTAGTAACTGTTTTGTGCCTTTTCAGCCATTACATCTTTTTTAGAAGATGTATGGGGGCTAGAAGTTGCCTCGGTTTAAATACCACTCCTCTTTGTAGGAGACAGAGCTGCTGGGTTGACTTCAGAACCTTCCTTATGTGGTACACTAAGGCACTTTCTCCCTCACGCTCATTCATACTTCATTTTAGGGGTAAGAGAGTGTTGGTTGGTTCTGTTTTTGTGTTTGTTTTTACAGTCTGGGATAGAAGTTGTGGGTTTTCAACCTCATGACTATCAAATAAAAGAAGGCCATTTGAGGCTGAACCTGTATCACAAAACATATTGCAATGTAGAGATAAAATACATTTAAGATCTATAATGAATGAAAATCATGCATTTAATCTTTTGAGAGAAATGATGTATAATAGTGTTTTCACAAAGATTTTAATGAAATAAGCAATCACCAATGTTGAAAGAAGTTTGTTTTTATGCCTAAAAAGATAAATGGTTTTATAAGACACATACTGATGACCTAGCAGTATTAAGAAGAGAAAGAAAGATTTTTTCTTTTAATATGAATAAGTTTTTAGAAAAGTATTGATCACTTAGGGTAAAGTCTAAGAAATTCTCATTCATGTCAAAAGCTCCATAATCTATCTTTATAAAACTATTACCAACAATATTGTTTATTGATAAATAATCTTAATAAGACTGACTATGCTGTTGATTTCAAATTATAGTGAATCTTTCAGATATAGCAACTCATATAAATCCACTAGAACTTAAAATCTCACAATTATCTGCAACAAAATATTAACAAGATATCATTGACTAATACTTCTCAAGTTCTTTAGATACCAATAATTATGTTGCATTATATATTAAATATTAAAATAAGATATCAATGAATTAAATACCAATTATCTATCAAAAAGACTGTTAGTCCCTAACAATGCAGCAAGAATTACAGAAGGGGGGTTGAATGTAATTCTAGTAATCATTTTTTGAACTATAAAATGTTCTAACTCAAACTATATATATAAGTGTTTTGATTTGCAAGGTGCGGAGTCACAAATTAAATAAATCAAAAACAAAAAGTAGTAAATGTGGCGCCCTCCAAACCTGGGTCAGAAGTTTGGGGTCCACACACACACCTTATTTATAACCTGCTTATAATAATGATAAAGATAATAATAATAATATGCAGTGACCCTACTTACCAACTACCACGGACCGCAACAGGTTAAAGTATGCACGCAAGCCAAACACACACTTATATTACAAACCGTTCAAATCCCAACTATTTCAACTCAACACTGAGTATTAAACATTATTACAAACTTTTACAAACTCAAAATTATCCCAAAAGAAGCCTACTAGCTTAGCTCGATCAACCTGAACCCCTAGCTCTCGCGCTGGACTAGGGATCCTCGTTACCAACCTGTTCCTTCTTAACTGGAAAAGAACATAAACAACATCGCACAAATGAGCTAACTAGCCCAGCAAGTCACAATGACAAAACTGAGAATAATGATCATCAGGTAAATATGGTTATGATAACAAGTGAACAATAGATTATGATTTAGAATTGGATATCATATTTTCATTTTAAAAACCAAGGTTAGGCTGCTGATCAGTCACACACTAACCCCGAGCAAAGCACACAGCACTACTCTAACTACTGGATCCAAGGCACACATTGGCCTAACTTGACCATTATATGGTCTGACCACGAATCTGGTCCACAATTTTATAAAACAATCCAATTCTACCATAATAACAGAATAAGTGTTGTGCATATGTTGTGTACTTGATGATTTCACAAACAAAACACCTAAGTAGATTTTACTTAGTGAAATAATGTAGCACTCGAAGGATAAGAATTTTAGTCCCGATGGATAAATCTTTATAGTCTCGACGGATAATGATTTATTATCCATCGAGTGAGAAGCTTATGTAATAATGAGTCTGTAGCACATTTCTGCATACACCTTTGTATAGATTCTGTAGTAGCATATAAGTCATGTTGACTTTAACTAGATATGCAGAATAGGTTGATTAATTGTACATAGATGATGTCTTGTAATTCTGCATAAGTGAAATGAAGTCAAGTGCCTGATTGCTACCTGACGGATAACCTACAAAGCACCCGACGGATGATCAACAACCCGACGAATGATTAACAATCCGACGGATGATCATGAACCCAACAGATAAAGAAGTCAAACATCAGTTGACAGTGACAACTGGTCACATGCGTCGAGATGTATGCAAATGGAATGAGGAAGCCTATTAACTGGGTAATAGAGAACAAAGTAGCAAAGCATAAAAACTGATAGTTTTTATAATGATTCTATCTTTTGACTTTATAATCTTGGTAATATATAAACCAAGAAGTAGAAAATAGAAACTAAGATCTGAGATAAAAAAAGTGAGAAACATTTGTAAGCAGAATTATTAGCATTTCTCTGTATTCTCAGTAGTTCAAATTTGTAAGCAGCTGTGAGCATTCTTGCACACAGAGTTCTCTCGATATAATATATATCTCTGGTGGAATTGTTTAAATCCACCAGAAAGTTTTTAAAGACTCTTGTTTTTAATTACTTATGTTTTGATTCACTTAAGTATTTATTCCGCATTGTGCTAATCAAAACACTTATATTTGTATTCGAGTTTGAACATTTTTATTTTAAGAAAAAGGTTCAAGAATTCCATTCAACCCCCCTTCTGTAATTCTTGCTATATTGTTAAGGGACTAACAATTGGTATCAGAGCACGCTCTTAATCTACAAAGAGTTTAAAGATCAAAACAATTCAGCAAGATGAACAAGAAGGATGTTGGAGTCAAGATTCCTTTTCTGGATAAAGATAATTACCATCATTGGAAGGTAAAGATGCATCTTCATATGCTTTCTCAAGATGAGGCCTATGTAGACTGCATAGAAAGAGGCCCTCATGTTCCAATGAGAGCTGCAACAAGAAACGAGCCATCAGTCCCCAAACCAAGGCATGAATGGTCTGATCCTAACATTGAACAAGTCAGGAAGGATAAAAAGGCCATGAATATTCTGTTTAATGGAGTTAATGCAGACATGTTTGACAACATTATCAACTGCAAAACTGTCAAGGAAGTCTGGGATACTATACAGATATTCTGTGATGGCACTGAGCAAGTTAGAGAAAATAAGATGCAGCTCTTGATTCAGCAATATGAGCATTTTCACAATGAGGAAAGTGAGTCTCTCACTGACATTTTTAGTAGGTTTCAAAAACTACTAAATGCTCTTAAGTTGCATGGAAGAGTCTATCAGACTAAAGACTCTAATCTGAAATTCCTTAGATCTCTTCCAAAGGAATGGAAACCAATGACAGTCTCATTAAGAAACTCACAAGATTATAAGGAGTTTACTTTGGAGAGACTGTATGGCATCCTAAAAACCTATGAGCTTGAAATAGAGCAGGATGAAAGGATGGAGAGAGGAAAGAAGAAAGGAGGATCCATTGCACTAGTTGCTGAGTTGGAAAAGGAGAAGGAAGTGAAGATGGAAGCTGTTGAATCAACTTCAAAGGTCTGTGAGAACAAGGGCAAGGGGCTTGCAGTAGAAAGTGAAGATTCATTGAGCCAAGATGATATGGAGGACATTGATGAGCACCTAGTATTTCTTTCCAGGAGATTTTCCAAGCTCAAGTTCAAGAAGAACTTTGGAGCAGCCAAACCAAATAGAAACATGGTGGATAAGTCAAAATTCAAATATTTCAAATGTGGCTTGGCAGGGCATTTTGCCAATGAGTGTAGAAAGTCAGATTCCAGTAAGAAAAAGTTTGAGTCTGTGCATTATAAGCAAAAATACTTTAATCTACTCAAACAAAAGGAAAAGGCTTTTATTACACAAGAAAATGACTGGGCAGCAGATGGTCTGGATGAAGATGAAGATGTCAGCTATGTCAATCTAGCCCTAATGGCCAAGTCTGATGAGACAGAGACAAGTTTCTCAAGCAATCAGGTAATTACTACAAACCTTGCACATTTATCTAAAGTTGAGTGTAATGATGCCATAAATGATATGTCTACAGAATTATATCATTTGTGTGTTACACTTAAGTCTCTTACTAAAGAAAATGCTAAAATCAAATAAAACAATTTGTTTTTAAGTGAGAGGAATAATGTGATTGAGTCTCAGTTTATTGATTTTGAGAAATTAAGAATTGAGTGTAAGATTGCCAAGGAGGAATTAACTGAGTCCTCGAAAAAGGAAGAGATTTTAAAGAAGCAGCTCGAGCGTGAACGAGTGGTGATTAAAGTATGGAAAACATCCAGGGATGTCCATGCTCAAATCACCAAAGTTCAAGGAATTAAGTCTTTCTGTGATGAAGCCTGGAAAAAGAACAAAGAGAAACTAGAACCTAATTTGGTAGATGGACTGCTAACAGATGTTGACTCGACGGATGATGAGGACTATCCGTCGGATAACAAAAAGTGTTATCCATCGAATGATGAAAATCCTCATCCGTCGGCTGTGAGCAAGCCCATTAGCAAAGCCAAACTAATTAAGTTGAATGAGAAGTATGGGTCTGTTTCCAAGAACTTTGTTTCAGGAGAGTCAAGTCAAGTTAAGAAAGGAAAAAAGGCTAATGTTGGTCACATGACTGTCAAACAGTTAAGTGACAGACTTGAGAAAATTGAGGTAAAAACAGAGACTAAAAGGAAAAACAATATGAATGGTAAAGTAGGGATTAACAAACACAATAACTACACACCTGATAAATATGCTCCTAGAAAAATCTGTGTCAAGTGTGGTGTAAATCATTTATCTGTTAATTGCAAATCTGTCATGCCTACTCCCATGTCTGTTCAGTCTCAATTTCCTAACATGAATTCCATGCCTCCCATGCCTGTTAATGCTATGCCTACACAGAACATGAATGCACAGTTTGCTAATATGCCAATTGCACCTAATCCTTATTGTGTTGCATATAGTATGCCACAAATGCCATTTAGCATGCCTTACTGGAATAACATGTTTACACCAAGCATGCCATTTCCTGTTAGTCATAATATGCATGATAATTCTGTTGTAATGAATGGTTTCAAAGGTCCAACCCAAATGACTAAGGATGAATCTGAAATTCCTAAGTCAAATGAGATAAGACCTAAGAAACAGAAAAAGAAAGCTAACAAGGCAGGACCCAAGGAAACTTGGGTACCAAAATCAACTTGATTTGATTTTGATGTGTGCAGGGAAACAGAAGGAATCTTTGGTACTTGGATAGTGGTTGTTCAAGACACATGACTGGTGATTCTACCCTGCTCACAGAGTTTAAGAAGAGAGCTGACCCAAGTATTACTTTTGGAGATGACAGCAAGGGTTATACTGTGGGATATGGCTTGATTTCAAAGGACAATGTCATTATTGAGGAGGTTGCATTAGTGGATGGTCTCAAACACAATCTGTTGAGTATCAGCTAGCTTTGTGACAAAGACAATTCAGTAACCTTCAACTCAGAAGCCTGTGTTGTGACTAATAAAAGAAGCAACAAAGTGGTACTCACTGGTGTGAGAAAAGGAAATGTGTACCTAGCTGATTTCAACTCATCCAATGCAGAGTCTGTAACTTGTCTTCTCAGTAAAGGAAGCCAGGATGAAAGTTGGCTATGGCACAAGAAGCTATCATATTTAAACTTCAAGACCATGAATGAGCTGGTAAAGAAAGAACTGGTAAGAGGCATTCCTCTAGTGGAGTTTTCAAAGGATGGACTGTGTGATGCCTGCCAAAAAGGGAAGCAGATCAAAGCATCATTCAGGAAGAAACTTGATTCAACAATTGAAGAGCCTTTGCAACTGCTTCACATGGATTTGTTTGGACCAGTCAATGTATTGTCCATCTCAAGGAAAAGATTTTGCCTAGTAATTGTAGATGATTTCTCAAAGTTCTCTTGGACATATTTCCTAAAGTCTAAAGATGAGGCTAGTGAAATCATCATCAATCACATAAGGCAAGTTAACAAACATCCTGATTTCAAAGTTAGAAGAATCAGGAGTGACAATGGAACTGAGTTCAAGAATTCTGTCATGAGAGCATTTTGTGAGGAAAATGGGATTCTGCATGAGTTTTCAGCAGCAAGGACTCCACAACAGAATGGAGTAGTGGAAAGGAAGAACAGATCACTTATTGAAGTTGCAAGGACAATGCTTGAAGAATCTAAACTACCAACATATTTCTGGGCTGAAGCTGTAAATACTGCATGCTACACTCAGAACATTTCTCTGGTTAATCAAGCAAGATGCATGACTCCCTATCAATTATTCAAGAACAAGAATCCCACTCTAAACTTTCTTCATGTTTTTGGCTGCAAATGCTATATCCTGAGAAATCAAACTAATCAAAATGGGAAGTTTGATGCTAAAGCAGATGAAGGAATTTTTGTTGGATATGCTGTTGGTAAAGCATATAGAATCTACAATCTAAGAACCAACATTGTTGTGGAATCTATACATGTTGTGTTTGATGATAAAAAGATTGAAGGACTGAAAGATGGAGATTACCATGAGAGCCTCAAATTCGATAATGTGGAGATGGTTAGTGATGACAGTGATGATGAAAGTGATCAAGAAACAGTGTCTAAGGATAATGCAGATAAATCTACTACCAATGAAACACAAAACTCAACATCTATCGAGTTGCATAATGCTTCATCCGTCGGAAGGCATTCTGTATTATCCGTCGGGAGACAACCTGCCTCATCCATTGGTACTCAAAATTCTCCATCCGTCGGGTTATCAAAAGGAGCAGGAGGTCAAAACAGATCACCTATAGAAAGTTCCCCTTTCTCAAATCAAAGATCCACAAACTCAGGGGGAGTTTCTAGCAATCAAAACTCAATCACACATTAAGATAACTATGAGGTCTCTTCATCTAGAGCTAATCTACCTCAACAAAGGAAATGGACAAAAGATCACCCCTTTGAGCTTATCATTGGTGATGTTTCTTCTAGAGTTCAAACAAGAAGAGCAACTCAGGAAGAATGTCTATACAGCAGCTTTCTGTCAAAGAAAGAACCAAAGAAGGTAGAAGAAGCTTTCTTGGATCCTGATTGGATTTTAGCTATGCAGGAGGAGCTAAACCAATTTGAAAGGAATAATGTATGGAAGCTGGTACCCAAGCCTAAAGGAAAGAATCCAATAGACACCAAGTGGGTATTCAGAAACAAGATGGATAAAAATGGCATAGTAGTCAGGAACAAAGCTAGATTGGTTGCTAAGGGCTATTATCAGCAAGAAGGAATTGATTTTAATGAAACATTTGCTCTTGTTGCAAGACTTAAAGCCATCAGAATCTTCTTAGCCTATGCAGCCCATGCCAATTTCAAGGTCTATCAAATGGATATCAAAAGTGCCTTTCTGAATGGAGATTTGGAGGAAGAAGTATATGTCAGTCAACCTCCTGGTTTTGAAGATCCAAATTTTCCAGAATATGTCTATTCTCTTCTGAAAGCACTTTATGGACTGAAGCAAGCACCTAGAGCCTGGTATGACACTTTATCAAAGTCCATTTTGGAAAATCACTTCACAAGAGGTACTATAGATAAAACTTTATTTTTCAGAAATGTTAATGGCTCTAGTATACTTGTTCAAATTTATGTAGATGATATTATTTTTGGCTCTACAGATGAGAAACTTTGCAAAAAGTTTGCCAAATTGATGCAAAGTAAATATGAAATGAGTATGTTAGATATATTTGATAATGTCATGGCTAATATGTTTTATGTTTAGATTTCAGATCTTATTTGAACAGAACAAATCAGTACTTAACTGATCAGTACTTATACTGGACGTCAGAACTTAAGGGATATCAGTACTTATGTTATCAGGAGATAAGCATCAGGAGATAGATATCAGAACTTAAGTGCTGAAGGACGATCAGATAAGGACAGTAGCTGATTAAAGTTAAGAAGATCAAGATAAACATAAGAAGAGATATGCATGAAGAAGGAATTCCGTAAAGAATGGAATACTTGGAATAGAAGATATCTGATTGATATATTTTAGGAAGCAGAATTATATTCCATATCAATTAGCGATTATCTTGTAACTGTGTAGTATATAAACACAGACATAGGGTTTACACTATAAGTGTTATCATTATCGAGAATATTATTTATTGTAACCCTAGCAGCTCTCGTGATATTTTGTTCATCACTGAGATATAACAGTTCTAGATTGTAACAGAGTTTATTGTTTCAATAAAGTTTGTTTTCTGTTACATAAGTTCTTGAAGTTTGATTTGATTGTAATAAACACTGTATTCACCCCCTCTACAGTGAAAGTGTGACCTAACAAGTGGTATCAGAGCCTTCTGTTAACACACATACAGTTAAAGATCCAAACACAATCATGTCTGACACAGAAACTCCAACTAAGCCTACCAAAACTAAGGAATCATCAAAGACATCAACTCAGAGTCGATATGAGACTATCAGAGTTCCCATATTGAGACCATCTGAATATCCCATATGGAAGGTAAGGATGACCATGTTTCTGGAAGCAACAGATCCAGAATACCTTGATAGAATCAAGGAAGGGCCTCACAAACCTACCAAGCTCGCTGTTGTAGTTGCAGGTGAAGCAGCAATGACCGTACCAAAGGAAAAGAGTGATTACACTGCTGAAGATATAGCATCTATTGCTAAGGATGCCAAGGTACGACACTTATTGCATAGTGCCATTGATAATGTAATGTCAAACAGGGTAATCAACTGCAAGACTGCTAAGGAGATATGGGATGCACTGGAGACAAGGTGTCAAGGAACTGAAACAGTTAAGAAGAACAGGAAGACAATACTCACTCAAGAGTATGAACACTTTGACTCTAGGACTAATGAGTCATTGACTGATGTATATGATAGATTTGTCAAACTCTTGAATGACTTGTCATTAGTAAATAAGGAGTATGATCTTGAAGATACAAACCTTAAATTCCTGTTAGCTCTTCCTGAATGTTGGGATTTGAAGGCAACAACAATAAGAGACAACTACAATCTTGATGAAACAACTCTTGATGAAATCTATGGAATGCTCAAGACTCATGAACTTGAGATGGAACAAAGAAGCAAGAGGAAAGGAGGAAAGTCAAGGACAGTTGCTCTCAAGGCTGAAGAGGAATCCCCCAAACCACCTTCCTCAAAGAAAGACAAGGGTAAAGCTCTTTTCATAAAGTCTGATACTGAGTCATCAAGTTCTGAGAGTGATGATGACTCAGATTCTGAAAGCTTGCCTGAAACTGATGCTGATGAGGAGATGATGAAGCTGTGTGCTCTTATGGTGAAAGGAATCACAAAGATTGCATACAGGAAGTTCAGGAAGGGAAAGAAGTTTTCCAGGAAAGGCATAAGTTCTGATAAGAAGAATTTCAGAAGATCTGAAGGAAGAGGAGGAAAGTCTGACAGAGGAGATTACGCTAATGTTAAATGTTATAATTGTGGTGAGAAAGGCCACATATCTCCTGATTGCAAGAAGACCAAGAGTGACAAAGGCAAAGCTCTTGTCACAAAGCAGAAAAGCTGGACAGACACCTCAGACTCTGAAAGTGAGGAGAACTATGCATTGATGGCAAATGCTGATAAATCAAGTTCTGAGAGCAGTTCTGAAGCTGCTGAAACAAAGGTACCTCAGACTACTTATGCTTTTTATACTGATGATATTAATGAGTTGAGAAGATATCTTAAAACCATGTTTGTTAGTTATAGAGATCAAACTTTAACATGTGAAAGATTAACTTCTGAAAATCTTGCTTTTAGGAAAAGAAATGATTTCTTAGAAAAAGAGTTAGTCATGTTCCATCAAACTCAGCAGGATAGAGATGATGCTTTTTATGTTAGGGATGAAGTGCTAAAAATGAATGAATCTCTAAAAACTGAGTTAGAAAAGGAGAGAGAGATTATAAGAACTTGGACTAACTCTGGCAAAATAACTCAAAATTTGCTAAGCAGTGGAAACTGGAAAGAGGGCTTAGGTTATGGAGAAAATAAAAATGAAAAAGGAACTGTAGAAATTAAGCCTGTTGATAAGCAAAAGCCGAAGTTAAAACCTGTTAAGTTTGTAACTGAAAAATCTGAAAATGAGAAATCAGAAGTTAAAAAGGAATTAGCTTCTGACAAACTAAAACAGGAAAAGACAGCTGAAGTTAACATAGGCTTAATGACAAAGAAGCAGCTTAAGCATAAGCTGAAAGATGTTAAGAATGCAAACAAGGTAAAATCACCTAGGAAAAACAGGAATGGAAAGGAAGGTGTGAATAAAAGCAATAACTATAAATCTATTCCTGATGCTCCTAGGAAAGCATGTCATAACTGTGGAAGTTCTAACCATCTGGCTTCTTTTTGCAGGAAAAATAAGAATATTAACTCCTTATCTTCAAAATCAGGAGTTAAGAGTCAGTCTGTTAGATACAAACCACAAAATCCTTGTTTTCATTATGGTAGTTTATGGCATTCCATTTATACTTGTAAGGAATATCATAGTTTGTACTATGATTATTATCAAATAAAACCTTCTTTAAAGAAAGTTTTTGTTGTTCCTTCTAGTGTAAGTTCTGATTCAAAGTCTGGTAGTATAAGTTCTGATGAGAAAACTGTTAACATAAAATCTGATGCTAAATCCGCTGCAAATGTTAACAAACCTAAAAAGGCCAAAGGATCCAAGCAAGTCTGGGTCCTTAAAACTAATAATTAGTGGTCTTTTTGATTGCAGGGCAACAGGAAAAATATTTTAGTTCTGGACAGTGGATGTTCAGGACATATGACTGGAAATAAGGCCCTGCTATCAGACTTTGTGGAGAAAGCTGGCCCAAGTTTTCTTATGGAGATGGCAACATTGGAAAAACTTTGGGATATGGCAATATCAATCTTGGGAATGTCATCATTAAAAATGTAGCTCTGGTCTCAGGACTTAAACACAACTTACTGAGTATAAGTCAAATCTGTGACAGAGGTTATCATGTTGATTTCTTTGCAGAACATTGTGAAATAGTTAGTAAATCTAAAGGAAAAATTGTTCTGAAGGGATTCAGGCGTGGTAACATTTATGAAGCTAAGCTTTCAACAAGTTCTGATGGTTCTGCAATCTGTTTAGTGAGTAGAGCCTCAACTGAAGAAAGCTGGAATTGGCACAAGAAACTCTCTCATTTAAACTTCAACAAGATAAATGAACTGATCAAGAAAGATCTTGTGAGAGGACTGCCAAAATCAGTGTTTGTTCCTGATGGTCTTTGTGACTCATGTCAGAAGGCTAAACAAAGAAAATCTTCGTTCAAGAGCAAGACTGAATCATCAATTCTTGAGCTTTATTATCTGCTTCATGTTGATCTATTTGGTCCAGTGAATGTCATGTCTATTGTAAAGAAGAAATATGCGTTGGTCATAGTAGATGAGTTCACCAGATACACATGGGTGTATTTCTTGCACACAAAAAGTGAAACTGCATCTATCCTGATTGATCATGTCAAACATCTGGATAAATTGATCAAAGATTCTGTGAAAATTTTGAGGAGTGATAATGGCACTGAATTCAAGAATCTGATAATGGAAGAGTTCTGCAAAAATCATGGAATAAAGCAGGAATTTTCTGCTCCTGGAACTCCACAGCAAAATGGAGTTGTTGAAAGGAAGAATAGAACTCTCATTGAAGCTGCACGAACAATGCTTGAAGAAGCAAAGCTTCCAACCTATTTCTGGGCTGAAGCTGTGCAGACTGCTTGTTTTACTCAAAATGCAACACTCATTAACAAGCATGGAAAAACACCATATGAGATGGTGAAGAACAAGAAGCCAAATCTCAAATACTTTCATGTATTTGGATGTAAGTGTTTTGTTCTCAAGACTCATCCTGAACAGCTATCCAAGTTTGATATAAAAGCTGATGAGGGAATCTTTGTTGGATATCCACTTTCTACAAAAGCCTTCAGAGTCTATAATTTGAGAACAAAAGTGGTCATGGAATCTATCAATGTCTCTTTTGATGACAAGAAGATCACTGGACTTGAAGATTGCATTGATCATGATCAGCTGAGATTTGAAAATGAAGATTCATATTCTGATACCTCAAGTCCTGACAGTCTAAGTCCTGATACTGTAAATTCTGATGGATTAAACTCTGATGTTATTGAAACTGTGGTGACTACGTCAAAGGAAGATGCACCAATGCAGGGGGAGCATACTCAAGATATTATCACATCTCAAGAAGCATCAGAACATACATCTGGCTCTTCAAATTCTGATTCGTCAAGTTCTGATAAGCCAAGTACTGACAGTACTGAAAATCTAAATACTGAAGGATCCAACTCAGAGAGCATAGTTTCAGGGGGAGCATCAGAAAATGAAACCGAAGACAGCATGAATCATGGGGGAGCATCCAGTTCTAGAGAAAATCTTCCATCTGCAAGGAAGTGGACAAAATCACATACACTTGATTTGATAATTGGAAATCCTGAGGCAGGTGTCAGAACTAGAACAGGTACTTCGAATGAATGTCTTTACAATTCTTTTCTCTCTCAGTCTGAGCCAAAGAAAGTGGAAGAAGCTCTTCAAGATGCTGATTGGGTGCAAGCAATGCAGGAAGAGTTGAATGAATTTGAAAGAAACAAAGTCTGGACCTTAGTGCCAAGACCCAAGAATAGATCGGTTGTTGGTACAAAGTGGGTATTCAGAAACAAAACTGACAGTGATGGCATAATTGTAAGGAACAAGGCAAGGCTGGTTGCAAAAGGATATTCTCAACAGGAGGGAATTGACTATGATGAAACATTTGCTCCAGTTGCTAGGTTAGAAGCCATAAGGATATTCATGGCTTATGTTGCTCACAAAAAGTTTACTGTCTTTCAAATGGATGTGAAAAGTACTTTTCTCAATGGAGAATTGGAAGAGGAAGTATATGTTGAACAACCTCCAGGCTTTGTAGATTCCAAATATCTAGATTATGTCTACAGGCTTGATAAAGCACTTTATGGACTTAAGCAAGCTCCTAGAGCATGGTATGAGACTTTAGCTCAGTTTCTTCTGGAAAGTGGATTCAACAGAGGAACTATTGACAAAACACTGTTCTATCTCAACCATGGCAAGGACTTACTTTTGATCCAGATTTATGTTGATGATATTATTTTTGGGTCTCCAAATGACAAACTTTGCAAAAAGTTTGCCAAACTAATGCAGTCAAGATATCAGATGAGTATGATGGGAGAACTTAGTTATTTTCTGGGCCTTCAAGTCAAGGAGAGTGAAGAAGGAACTTTTATTTGTCAATCTAAGTAGACCAGAAACTTGCTGAAGAAATTTGGAATGCAAGAATGTTCAAGTGCATCCACTCCCATGGCCACTGCAACAAAACTGGATAAGGATACTGGTAATTCAGTAGATATTACTGATTACAGAGGTATGATTGGCTCACTTCTCTATCTAACTGCTAGTAGACCAGATATCATGTTTGCTACCTGTCTTTGTGCAAGATTTCAAGCAGATCCAAGAGAACCTCACTTAACAGCTGTAAAAAGAATCTTTAAGTATCTTAAAGGAACAGCTGATCTAGGATTATGGTATCCTAGAGAATCAGATTTTAAATTAATAGGTTACTCAGATGCAGATTTTGCAGGTTGCAAAATTGACAGGAAAAGCACAAGTGGTAGCTGCCAATTTCTTGGAGGCAGGTTGGTTTCTTGGTATAGCAAGAAACAAAAGTCAATTTCCACATCAACTGCAGAAGCAGAGTATATTGCTGCAGGAAGCTGCTATGCACAGATTCTTTGGATGAAGAATCAGTTACTGGATTATGGGTTAACATATTTCAAAATCCCTATTTACTGTGATAATCAAAGTGCTATTGCTATGACAGGTAATCCAGTTCAACACTCTATGACAAAGCACATCAGCATCAGGTACCATTTCATTAGGGAACATGTGGATGAAGGTACAGTGGAATTGCATTTTGTTCCCACAGATCAACAAGTAGCAGATATCTTCACAAAACCACTGTATGAAGCTACCTTTACAAAATTGGTAAATGAACTTGGAATGATTTCAGGTTCTTTCTCTAAATCTGCTTAAACTTGTTTTCTCGGACTTTATGATCAGTATTTACAGAATTAATCTCTTTGTATATTCTGTGCATTAATTGATAAATGTCTTTAAGTACTGACTGTTGTCTGATATATGTTTCTAAACTCTGATAAGTGATATGTCTGTTTCAGTAACCATTCTATCCTATGAGGATAATTGTGCTAGATACTGAACTACTAGTCTTCAATAAACAAATGATCCCATGAAAGAAGTAATTATTTCTGTGGAAATCTTATGACACAAGCAAATTCTGATACTTGAGCTTAGTTTAGTTTACTTTATTCATCTTACTACTAAGTCCCAAATTAGAATAATGCTACTCATCTGTTTAAGTTCTGATTCTAGTAAAACTGCTGAATGTACTAAGTGCTGATAAACCTCACTTATCAAAAGAAGAAGAAAAAGAATCAAAGAATAATATCAGGTACTCCTTTGAGATCTAGAGTAAAAATGTGAATGGGACGACCCAAGTGCATTGCTGGTATTAAGTAAATATGCATTAGAAAAGCAAAATATTTTCTTGGTGACTTTTCACACTCTATGATTACTGGAGAAATACTCTGATAATAGCATAAATTCTGATAAACAGTCGTGACTCACTTACACTGAGAAGCCACTGTAAAATAGAATTTCAAAAGATGCATAAAATTAGCACAAAAACAGTTGAGGTGGACTCATGCATGAACTCATTTATCAGTAGGTTTCAGGATAATGACAGCTCTTTAGCAAAATTTTAATTATGACTTATTTCTAAGATGTACTGAAGTGAATCAGACTTTACTCTTTGTCTGTTATTTAGCTTAATGCACACACTAATCACTCCATATGAATGATGAAATTTCTGTGGTGGTCTATGTTATTTTAGATAAACAGTCATTGTGTCATTTTTGCACAAATTCTGAGGACAAGTTCTAGTTACACGTTCTGATGATTAAGTTCTGACGTTCATAACTAAGAACTTGTATGAGTATTTACTAAGATAGATATTCCTTGTTCGAGTTAAGACATTCTGTTCTGATGACTGTTAAGTTCTGGTATAGGTCTAAGTTCTGATTTTTCAGTCTAACCCTTTACTTGATATTCTGATGACCATTTAAATTTTGTCTTTATTTAAGTTCTGATTCTTTGTCAGCACTTATTCATCGAAATTATCTCGGTCATTTTTAACATGATTCATTTTTCAGAATATTAATGTTGCAGTGAAAAATAATTCAATCAGTGCTAACGGTTTCAATTTTGAATTAACACTGTGTCTCTTGATAACTGAAATGGTTTTTCCTTGAAACAAGGCAACTGGGTAAGTAATCATTCCTGTTTTCTCGAGCCCAGTAACTATCTGTTATTACTGCATGTCTGACAGGTGTTCAACGGTAACATTTTTTTCAGAGTATAAGAACAACAGAGAGAAGATTTCTTTAATCTTTTATTTTCTTTATACTTTATCTCTCTTCTTACTTTTACTCTCTTTCTCATTCTTTCTCACGTTGGTTTTTCATACAGACATTATCTCAAACACCTAACAGGCATACTTGCATAATTGGTTTTATTGGGGATAGGATGACAGAGGATCGAGATGTTGTTTATTTTGCTAGATTCTGTCAACTTATTTATACGTATTGTACTGCTGAACCCCAGTTAGTCAGCACTCAAACCCCACCTTTTAAGGTTGCAAAAAGGTACTTTAACGACCTGATAAATGCTGACACAAAGAAATCAATGGTGAGACAATTACAGATTCCTCAGTCTGTGAAACAGATTCTGGTAAATGCTGATCCTGCTACTTACAAATCTATTTACTCAAATGTTCAACCAACTCACCATAACCAAAATCCATCAACCTCGGTACCTACCTCTCATTCTACTCAACCTACCCTCAGAACTTATATCCAATCCTATCTCTCTACTTCACAGACTGCTCAACCTTCTTCTTCAGCACCTACTGTGAAGCCTACATCCTCTAAGCCAAAGAGAACAAAGACTGTTCCTCAAACACCTCAAAAGAGGAGAAGCATTACTTTGAGAGATGAATCAGATTCTGAGGATCAGATTACCTCTTCAGAACCTGTGGTAAATGAAGCTGAGAAGGCAACTTCTCAGAAGGATTCTGCAATTGGGGGTTCTAGGCTTCTCAAGAGGCTTAGACGTATGACGGTTCCTGAAACTCCCAAGGAATCCAAATCAACAAGGAAGTACAAGAAACAGAGGGCACAAAGGCCAGTTTCAGATGATGAGGAGGAAGCAGCTAAGGAAGGGGATCAGGAATCTCTGATCTCACAAGACAAGGAATTTGCTCCAGTCACTTCTTCTCCATCAACTCCATCTCAGGAACCTGTATCTGACAAGGCTAATTCACCTTCTATGTCTCTTGTTGATCCAGGCACAAGTGCTGAAATTGATATTCAGAACCTGGTTGTGCCTGAAATACTTTTCTTAGAAGCTCCAACAGCAAATAATCCTTCCACAACACCTGTTACTGATGCTGTTCAAACTCCTGAGTTATCACTAACACCTTCTCTGCATCAAGATGCTGATGATCAGATTTTAGGTGAGCATCAGGATATGGCTGTTGATCAGAACTTAGTATCAGATCAGCAATTAGAGGATGTCGAAGCCTCCATTGCTACTCACACAGTTGTCTTATCAGAAGATACTGATTCTCTAAGTTCTGATGCTGCAAATGTTGGAGATACTGGTGAGGCTGCTACAACTGTAGATGCTGATGAAGCAGGTCCTTCAGGACATACTCCTCCACTGACTCTTCCTAAGTCTGAACTGGTAAAGGAGTTTGTTATCAGGGATGCACCAGTACCTTGGAGTGAAACTCCTGCAGGTCAGGAGTGGACTAAGGAATGGAACTCAGTTTCATGTGTTCCAAATGCTTTACATCTTGCTGAGCACTTGACTAAAGCTGATGAAATGTTACATTCTGATGATTTTAAAACCCAGCTTAGAGTCACTGCATTGAGTACTAAACATCTACAAGGTCTTCATTCCAACACTCATGCAGAGCTATACAAGATTCAGGAGAACTTTATCAAATAGGAACAAGTTTGGAAAATTGATAAGAAAAAGTTCTTCCAACCTACCATTGACAGGGTTGCTTATATTGAGAAAACTCAAGAGAAGCAACAAGCTCAGATTGATCAAATTCTGACAAATCAAGCTTCTCAGCAATCGCAACTTACTGAAATCCAGACCTCAGTGGAACTACTTATCTCTCTTTTATTACCTGCTGATGCCAAAAAGGTGGAGAAGGTAATTAAGTCCAAATGCAAAACCAACAAGTCACTGCAAGGAAAGGATGATGGAAAAGATGACCAAGGAAACTCTGGAATGGGTAGTGGTCATAGTCAAGGTAGAAGGTTTACATCAAGACAAGCTAGTCACAGAACAAGTTCTGATACTGGGAAAAGAATAAGTTCTGATGAACTTCTAGATCTTGATGAGGAAATGTCAAGACAGTTATTTCTTCAAGAAAATCCAGGGATGGACTTGGAAAGTTTAAAGGAAGAAGAAGCCAGACTTAAATCAGAGAAAGTCACATCTAAATCTGAAGCTTCTGGTAAAAAGTTACTTCCAAAACCTAAAGGCATTGTGATCAAAGAAAGGATACATACTGAAGAAACTTTGGCTAGATCACAACCACAGATAGATCCAAGATTCAAGGGTAAAGAAAAGGTTGGTGAACCTATCAAGCCTTATGTACCTCCTGAGGAAGAAGAAATTACTGATGGAAAAGATGATCTTGCTCTGACTTCAAGAAAAGTTCTTAAAACAACCTCTGACATGGCTCAAGTTGTTCAGAGTCAAGAAATTGTAAGTTCTGATATTCAAAAGAAGCAAGTAACCTCTGACAGTGCTCAAGTTAACTTGATATCAGAAAATAAATCTAAAACACTCCTACCAGGATTCACTAAAGCAAAACAGACTCAATCTTTGAAGACTACTCCAAGTGGTTTTGAAGCAAGAGTAGTTACTGGAAAGGAAGCTAGAGATAAAACTGGATTGGGAAGTGCTGATGAAAGAAGAGTACACAACACTACCGATGATCCAACTTCCTTGAGTGAACCAGGTATTGGAGCAACTCCTGAAAGATTGAATCAATTGGAATCTGTACAAATGGTTTACCATACCTACTTGAAGGAACACATCTTGTTGTATTTCATGACAGATGGTAGGGTTTATCATATAAGACAAAATGCCATTCCATTGAAGTATTTTGAAGAATTGGAGCATGTATTATTCTTACTTCAAGTGGATGACAGATTGACAGGGACTGCTGCAAATTATTTGAAAGAACAGATTCAGAGACAGAAAAGACTTTATTCTGTTAAGTCTGACAGCATATATGTTCCAAAGTACAGAAATCACAATGGGGATATTGTTGATATGAAGCCTAATACTGCACAGATCAGAACATATCTTGGTATTAAGGGGCTTGAATTCAATCTAGAGTCTAACAAAGCTTATGTCATAAGACTAGATCGGGAGTTGAGAAAAGCAAAGATTAATGATCTCAGAGCTGCAATATTTCAAACTGGTGAAGATACTGCAGAGCTTAAAGATGTCAAACGGAGAATGATTGATGAACTCAGATATGCTGAGAAATGTTTGTTGAAGAATTATCTCAGAACAACTCCTGACATCAGAGAGATCAGAAAATGATGAAGCCAAGTCAAAGATCTACAACTACTTAAATTCTGATTTGTATACAGACCAAAGTTGTTATCAGAAGTTGAATTGGTAAAAGCTTTAAGGACTGTAAGTTGTAGTTATCTTGTCTATTTCTCATGCATTTGTACTTAATGTTTTTGACATCATCAAATATCTGTTAAACTTGTATATTTTGCTAATTTACAAGTTGGGGGAGATTGTTAGATATATTTGATAATGTCATGGCTAATATATTTTATGTTTAGATTTCAGATCTTATTTGAACAGAACAAATCAGTACTTAACTGATCAGTACTTATACTGGACGTCAGAACTTAAGGGATATCAGTACTTATGTTATCAGGAGATAAGCATCAGGAGATAGATATCAGAACTTAAGTGCTGAAGGACGATCAGATAAGGACAGTAGCTGATTGAAGTTAAGAAGATCAAGATAAACATAAGAAGAGATATGCATGAAGAAGGAATTCCGTAAAGAATGGAATACTTGGAATAGAAGATATCTGATTGATATATTTTAGGAAGCAGAATTATATTCCATATCAATTAGCGATTATCTTGTAACTGTGTAGTATATAAACACAGACATAGGGTTTACACTATAAGTGTTATCATTATCGAGAATATTATTTATTGTAACCCTAGCAGCTCTCGTGATATTTTGTTCATCACTGAGAGATAACAGTTCTAGATTGTAACAGAGTTTATTGTTTCAATAAAGTTTGTTTTCTGTTACATAAGTTCTTGAAGTTTGATTTGATTGTAATAAACACTGTATTCACCCCCTCTACAGTGAAAGTGTGACCTAACAGAGTATGATGGGAGAACTAACTTACTTTCTTGGTTTACAAGTTAAGCAAGTTAGTGATGGAATATTCATTAGTCAAACTAAATATATTATTGATCATTTAAAGAAGTTTGATCTAATGGATTGCACATGTGCAAAAACTCCCATGGCCACTGCAAATAAGCTTGAATTAAACACTACTGAAAAGTCTGTGGATATTTCAAGTTATAGAGGCATGGTTGGCTCACTTCTGTACATAACAGCTAGTAGGCTAGATATAATGTTTGCTACATGTTTATGTGCTAGATTTCAGGCTGATCCTAGAGAATCTCACTTGATAGCTATTAAGAGAATTTTCAGATATCTCAAGGGAACACCAAACCTTGGCATTTGGTACCCTAGAGATTTTGGTTTTGATCTAACTTGTTATTCAGATGCAGATTATGCAGGTTGTAGAATTGATAGAAAGAGTACAACAGGAACCTGTCAATTTCTAGGAAACAAGCTTGTGTCCTGGTTCAGTAAAAAGCAAAATTCAGTTTCTACTTCTACATCTGAAGCTGAATATATTGCTACTGGCAGTTGCTGTGCACAGATTTTATGGATAAAAAATCAATTGCTAGACTATGGTTTGCAAGTTGAGAGAATTCCTATTTTCTGTGATAACACAAGTGCAATTTCCATCACTGAAAATCCAGTGCAACATTCAAGGACAAAGCACATAGATATCAAGTACCATTTCATAAGGGAACATGTAATGAATGGTACTGTGGAACTACATTTTGTTCCAAGTGAGAAGCAACTTGCAGATATCTTTACCAAGCCACTGGATGAATCCACCTTTTCAAGGTTGGTAAGTGAGTTAGGTATGCTTAATTACTCTTAAATTTATATGATTTATTTTACAAGTTGTAATGCAGCCAGAAATTTAATTGATTTTTCAGTCTTGGATGAAATTTTGGCTAAGTCAAAGTTTACATCTCGACGGATGACCCTTATCCATCGAATTTAGTCATCCGTCGATATACTATTTGCTAATGAAAATCAATTACTTTTCTGGAATCTTTTAAGACACGATGGATAACAGTTTATCCTCATCCGTCGAATTGTCTTAATCTGAGCCGTTAATTCCCTGTACATTATCTATCGAGTATACTTACAGTTTGTAAGCATTACACGACGGATAATGAGTGGAATTTTTACAGTTTATTTTTAAACAGCTATTTTAGGAAATTTTCTATTGGTTAATTTACTTTACTTTATTATTTCTATCAGTTATTTTTGAGATAGTATAAAAGCTTATTTTATTGCAATTATTTTCTTTTATCATTCTCAAATTCAACTGCTCTAATTTCATTCTCTCTCAAGCAGTTATTCTCCTTCTCTTCAAGCTATCATTCTCTAACAATGGCACCTGTAGTAAAGATTATATCTCAAACTGGGTTCATTTATGAGAAGAACAATTTCACTGCATTGGTCAATAAGGGTATTCAGCAATCAGAGGACTACCACAAGATGATGGACTTTGTAAAGAATTACAAGCTCAATTACGCCATGCTGGAATCACCCACAATCTTCTGTGAAGTTGTTGAAGAGATGTGGACCACTTCTATCTACAACTCTATTGACAAGACCATCACTCTAACCATCAAAGGTAAAGAATTATGTATCAACAGTGATGTGATAAAAGCATGTTTCAAAATTCCTGATAACAATGTGACTTCACCACACAATGACACTGATATTATCAATATGCTTAATTCCATGCATTATGCACTTCCTACTTCTAAACTGAGTGATATTAGGAGAATGGGTCTTAGGAATGAGTGGAGTTTCATGTGTGATGTAGTTACTAAGGCTTTCTCTAGAAAAATCAGTAATTTTGATTCAGTGAATATTTCCATGCTATACATGCTAGTTACAGATAAATTTTACAATTTCAGTGACCTTGTCCTATTTGAGTTAGGTTTTAAATTGGGTGAGTTAGCTAAAAGAGGTAAAAATGTGTATTATGCTAGATTTTCCATGTTATTGGCTAACCACCTCTGTGAAGAGATTGTGCTTGAGAACCCTAACAACAAACTGGATTGTTGGGTTCAAGAGAGAAGACTCATTGCAGATTTGAACAGGGCCAATCATCACGAGGATGTGCCAATGTTCTACTTTCCTGTAATGCAGGCACCTCAGGTAAGTGAGGTAAGTTCATCCATCTCTACAACTATTCCAACCTCCACAATTTCTTTGAATTCAGGAGTAGCTATGGCAACTGTGCCAATGACCAAATAGTTGCCTATAAAAGCCTCCAAACCTACTGATATTTCCAAATCTAAATCAAAGAAAACTCCCTCTGGTATCTCTCAAAAGATGCCAGTTGAAAAATCCACAAAAGCAAAAGAGGGAGTGTGAAGGAGGGAAAGTCAGGTGAGGGAAGGGGTGAACATCAAAGAAACCCCAAGAATAAGGTTGGAGAGTTGAGTGAATCCTAGCCTAGCCACACTGCAGTTTCCCAACAAACTGTAGTGCTTAAAAAGGATAAAAGCTCACTTCTAACTGCATCCTCCCAAAAGGATGTGGTTATTGAACAAAGCTCTCAGCCAAGAGCACGGGACAAAAGGGTTAGGGACACAAGCTCACCCCAAACTTATACAAGAAAGAAGAAATCTAAAACCTCTGGGGATGCACAGGGCACACACACAGTGCAAACTGGTGCTAAAGACACAGTCCCTGCACTCTCTCAAATTCAGTTTGTTATGGCTCCAATAAATGTGGAGTCATAGCCAAAATCTCTAGTTATAGACACTACTAGAAAAAGTAGAATAGACATCGGCTAAAAACCGATGTCTATGAACAAAAAAATCCGATGTCTTCGTGGGTGATGTTAAAGACCCCCCATTTAACATCGATTTTAAACTGATGTTAAAGAAGACAAATAACATCAGTTTTTAAATATGTTAAATTTCTAATGCATATCTAATCTTAATATATTATCATAATATGATATTTTTATCAATTTAAACATATGTGGGATAAGTAAAATATTTTCATTTACCCATTAAACTGATGTTACCAATACCAATAACAACGGTTTTTAAGATAAACTGATGTAAACATAACTTTTGACATCAGTTCTTTATTTCAAACCGATATCTATTGGTGAAAAACCGATGTCTATAAAGCTTAATAACATCGGTTTTCTGTTTTAAGATTTTTTTTATTGTAGTATTTAACATCAGTTTTATTCGATATTACTGATGTCAATGTTCCACTAAAACTGATGTATTAAGTTTTGATAGACATCAGTTTTTTATTTTATAACAGTTGTTAAAGTGTTAAATTAACATCATTTTCCATTGTAATGATGTCTGATTACCTGTTTCATTAATGTATATTTTATAAATGTAGATTCCAAAAATTTGTCAAACCAATAAACTAACAAAACCAATTACTGCATAATACCAATTCTTTATATATCAAATAACAATATCCAAATATCAAGCACAACACTTTCTCTAATCCTTACATCAAGTACTACACATATTTATGTAACATACTGTTTGCAAACATACTATATCACCAGATTCTGGATTTTTGGCTACATAGGCAGTGAATCCAACAACGGAGCTCCAGATTGCAACGTCAATGCACTCCCACCAAAAAGCTGCAATTTGTCAATCAACCAAAACTCAGAGTATGGAATGTATATGACTAAATTATATATGACTGTTCCAACCGTAAAGAAGAGCAATAAAACAGAAACTTCGGACAACTACCTGTAGAATGACATATACTGACATATAATCAAATACAATTATAATTGTCTTTCACATACTTTAATTGCCTTCATATTATCATGCCTTTCGTATACAATAACCAATTTCATTAAATATGAAGTGTGACACATAATTTATAACTAAATCCCTGTACCTTGTGCCACATTAATGCTGGTTTTTTGTCATAGCTATTTTGAAGCCCGTCAGCTTCAAGCTGCTCTGGATCCTTAAACAGACTCGGGCATTCATCCTTTCTGTACATAGCAATAAAAGAGACCTATAGCAAGATTATATAACAGATTTGTTAGTGGATATAAAGTTCAAGAAAATAATCAAAATTATTATAGAAGATATAACTTACATCTAATTTTTGGATATGGATAAAATCCAAGATCTCATCACATCTTCTTTGACTATGGGCAACTCACTAGTTTTAATAATTCTTCGATACAAATGAATCATGTTTCTAAGCTGATTGCAAATCAAGATACCCAAGTACAAGGAACAGATGTTAACAAAAACGAAATTGCCAGAAATGACAAAATACAACCAGATACCCAAGTCAACTTTACCTGCAACCTTTTTGGAAAATCTATGTTACGAATATTATCATCCTTCTCTGTCATATACTTCTCTGAGAGAATGGTTGGGTCAAATCCCCCTATATTCCTTAATTCATTTCTTCTTCCAGGTGGATCATCAAATCCACTCATCTCTGTCAATCCTTGCTTGCGACGCTTTAATAGATCATCCACATTTCCAAATATTTCATGAGCTTCCTGTAATGCAAATTTGCGCCCATGAAATATGAAGTATTAATTATTCGTCTATGTCAGTCAGGTGTTAAAGCTAAAAACAGATCTTATAGTGAAAAGTGGGAGTAATCTAGTGGAAGGAAAACAACTCATATTTCGAAATCTATTAATTCATAGCGGTGTCAAAAGAACTATATCTTAGTGCTTAAATAGCAAATTTTATAGAACAAGTAAGATGAAGAGGGTGATAGCAATTGTTATCTACTGCAATTTAATAGTGAAAAATCAGAGCAAGATGTAAACAATTACAAGAAATTAAGCTTATTTGACACCTTTAATTCAACAAGAAATTCTTTCGAAGCTTGCATATCCATCTTCTTAATTGCGGCTTTCTGCATAAATAACACTATTAGTGTTCCACAAATTTCATTTACCATTATATAAATACGCCTACCAAAAAAGTTCACTTGCAATTGCAAATCTGCCAATATATCAACTTCACAGAAACAAGGCGTAGAACACAATATCATACCCACTTTAGCCAGCTTAGCAGCCTTCCCTAGCTCAAGATAAACACACTTGTCTATAGAATATAGATTTTAGAAATCTATAAATAAATTATACCATTATACATAGATATATAATCATAGAACATGACACATTTCCAATATAATGATCAGCACCCCTTAAACATGACCCTATAGATTTTAAATCTACTTACAAGGAACAAGCAGGGCAAACTTATATATCACATTACTAAATGTCAAGAGAAGACCTAAAAAAATATATTAGCTGCCAGTTTAAAAAAAATAATAAGCTATGAATTGCACTTATTATTTAGGTAAAGTAGCCAACTGAGTTCTCTTCACCTTTAAGCAAAGTTCCACCTGGAGATATAGTCAGAAGAAGGTATTTGACTACAGCTATTTGTATAGTACTAGACAATTGCACTTACAAGGATGTAAATACAATGAAAAATCTGCATCATAGGAAAATAACTGGATATGAAAAGAAATCAGCAAGAAGTTCAATAATACTCTTAAACAAATACACACACAGAGGAATTGAGTAAAATGAAAAGATTAGTCAAGAGAGTTGGTAAAACACTTGATTTGCGAAAAATATAAGTCTAAGATGCGGAAAACCATCAAATTTATATATAGAAAACTTAATCACAAATTAGCAACAAAAATTAAAAGTTAACCATATGTTAATCCAATGGAACTGTACTAAGTTATCACTAAATTTGGAATCCACTTGAAGAATAAAGAACATAAGATCCTCAGAAATCTTATAAACACAGCACCGCTCCACTAGTAAACCCCAACAGATGCAAAAGAATACATTCCACAACCAAACCCATCTAGTGTCTCCAAGACCTCTCGTCCATGTAGTGAAAATACCCAATCGTGTACTGCATCCTATTTGTTACTAGAGAGCAGAGACATTGAGATTGATGTGATTCTACTTCCTCAAAGTGTTCCATTTTCAAGGAAGACACTAGAGTGATCTATTATTTCTTTCATAGAGAAATATACCATGGTGGTCAAGGGAACCCGGTGATACATAACGGGGATGGAGCCCATGTGTGCCTAAGAACTTCTTTATTTCTGGTAATCAGTTCATTAACAATCTTCATTGTCTAAATTCTTTAAGATAATATTATATATTAGGTGAATTCACATCCATTTGGTAACCCGTAATTTAATGTTAATAGACAAACACAAGTGGAAAAAAGAGAAGAAAAAACTTGAGAATACCATGGGTAGAAGGATCTTCACTTGCTGTTGAAAGTCTGATTTTTTCAGCTTTTTTCTTCCTGTAAAATCCGAAATAACCTACAAGTAACAGCAATCCTACTGCTACTACTACAGCAATGCCAGCTATGCCTCCGGTGGAAAGCCCCGGTTCCGTAAAATCAAACATTAGCTCAAACATCATAAAGACTCCATGCTACCTTAAATCTCATATGTAGTAAATAAACAAAAGCCAGCATAAGGATTAGACCTCCTTTGCTGCAAAAAGGAAAACAAACAAAATTGAATCAGATGTCAATTTAACGAAAACTTCACCATGACAAAGCTAGTTATAATATATAGCACTCTCAAATCAGAAATATAGATAAGCTACCTGGATTTGAAGGGTACAAAAGTTTCATTTTGATCTGTAAAAGCGAAAAGACAACTTTAGAAATACACATTCAAGATAAACAAAAAAAAAATTACCAAGAATTCATTTGCACTTGCAAATATCTTTAAAACTATCAGTAATTATAAAGACTAAATTACCAGCTTCTAAGGAAAAATACGACATACATATAGACTAATTACTACCAAATCAATCTTTACACAAAGCACTATAATTCTAAACCAGATGCTTAATTCTATCGATATTAACATAAAATAAAATTCAAGCTCACAAAAACTGAAAGATCACTTTTGCCAGGAACATAAACAATTCCTCTCCCTGCACTAAAATCAACACCAGGATTATATCTCCTCAACAAATTTGCACCTAGTTAACACAAATCTAACGATTTATTGAAAACAAGAGTTAGGGTTCATGTAATTGAAAGATATAATTCAAATTAGGGATCTTAATTGTTAGTTCTTGGTTTCAATTTGGAAAGTTAGGTTTTGAATTTAGGGTTCTACGTTGAGAGTTCAGAAAGATGGGTGGAGAGGGGAAGTAAGAGTGATGGAGAGAGAGATGTTCTTCCATCAGAGAGAGTTTTGATAGCTTTGATTTTTGATTTTGTATTTTTTTAAATGTAAATTTGAGGATAAAGTTGAAAAGAGGGGGAAGAGTCGAAAATAAACTAAGGCAAAACGGGGGAAATTTAAGAGGGAATGAAATTTTGGCTAGGGGGAATGGGGAAGGCGCGCTGCTGAAATTTTTTTAACAGACATTTAACATCAGTTCTTCTAACAAACTGATGTTTATAAGCACAAAAGACATCGCTTGCTCAAAACCGATGTCTAAAATACTTTTTACATCGTTGAAATAAGCAACCGATGTAAAAGAGGCGATGTCTATTCTACTTTTTCTAGTAGTGAGAAGCACCTCATACACCATACTCACCAACAAACTCTCTGGATTTGGATATGATAAACACATCAATTCCTGATTCCCCTTCTTTAACTCTGTTGGGGAAGCCAAAATCTAGTACAAGTGAGCATCATCTTTTACATGATCTGTTGGCTCACTTGCCAATTCTTTCAGAAACTATTGTGACATCTGTGCCCCAAATATCTTCAATCAGCACAGAGTCAACAATAGTTTCTCTTCCCAACTCATTCATTTCTACTCTCTCGACGAATATTGCTCATCCGTCGAGTAGTGATTGTATCCCGACGGATAAGCCTAACAGCAGTTATCCGTCGGATAGCATTACCACTCACTCGATGGATATCACTCATCCATCGAGTATCTCTGCACAACTTCAAACTTCAATTATTTTAAGTGCAGAAGATTTAGTGGTTGTACAGTCACTCTTAGGATTGAGAGAGGAGAGTGTCTTGAGTGAGAGCCTGGGTTGCTCCCAGGCAAAAGGAGGGGAAATGAGTGAAAATCTGCAATCCATTTCTTCAGAATTGGCAAAAGGGAGTGAGAGAAGTCCAACCTTAGTAGGTGAAGGTGAGGGTGGGGAGCCAGGGTGAGACCCTGATGCAACAAAAGAGAGAACATGAGAGAAAAGCAGGTATATAGGGTATAAGGGTGGATTCAGCCATTGCTCATAAATCAATGATTGTGGATGATGCAGAAAAGGAAAGACAATTTCAGCAATATTACAAAGCTATAATTGATAACATTTCCTTGAATGCTGACACTTTTACTCATCCTATGTCAGCCTATCAACTATTGGCTGCTCAGGGCAATGAGGAGGCAGAAAAGACTTTGAATCTGGTGCATATTTCAGAAACTCTACAAAGGGATAAAGCTGCTGTCAATTTAATGCCTCCTACAGCTGGTGAACCATCTGAAGAATTTGGAATAAATTCTAATGATGATGACTCTATTTCATTTGATGGAAGCATGAACTTAGGGGGAGATGAAGGCCCAAGTTCTATTCCAGATTTACCTGAATGGGCCTTGACAAAGGAGTCTACACCAGGACAATTAAATGTCTCTTTGGTCAAACAAATCATGTCTATCCAAAAGGCCATTCAGAAGAGCTCAAATGCTGGTACCAAGGCTATTTTTCAAGCTTACCTAGATTCTCTACATCTCATAAAGCTATAGCAGCTAAGACAGAATCTAAGTGTGGATGAACTCAAAAAGGATATAGCTGACTTGAAGACCTATAATTTTGAGAAGCTGGATTCAGCCATGCCATCTAGTACCATGCAGGATCTATTACTGAGACTGAGAAAAGAATCAGATGTTGAAAAGAGGCTGACCAAATTAGAAAACAGAGTTTAAGGTATTGAAAACTCTGTGGTCACCATTCTTCAAAATCAACAGTCTCAGACCAGTCTTCTCATGCAACTGGCTAAAGCACAAGGCCTGACTTCTCAACTTGATAATAACAAAAAAGGGGAGAAAGGACCAAGTGAGGGGGAGAAACTTCAAATACAAATCAGCAAAGTAATTGTGTCCTCAATTACTGTCTTAAAGCCACCAGTTGCAGATGGTATAGATCTGATTCAGGAAGCAGCAGCCAACTTGAAAGCTGCCGAGAAAGAAAAGTTGAGTTTAGTCAACTGGGAAAAGTTTGATGAGGAGATACAGAAGAAGTTCCAACTTGTCAAGGAGCCAGTTAAGTCAGCCATCCATCATTCTCAAGCCAAGCAAATAAGTGTGAATGAGATGAGCATAAACTATCTGGAAAGAGGACAATCTTCCTGCATCAAGTCTCCAAAGGCTGAAATGATTCTTAAACCAAGGGCAAACTACTCAAAATCATCCTTGAAGAACCCCTTGGACACTGTGTATGAGACACCCAAGCCTGATGAGAAGAAGCTTCTGTCAAGATCAATTATTTTCTATAAAGATCCAACTGATTCAGCTTCAAAAAGGAGAATTGCTAAGATATTCAGAATTGGAAAGGAAATTTGTGTGATAGCTGGACATCCTCAATTTGCTCAAGCAAAGAGAGAAGAAAAAGCCAGATTAAAGCAGGAAAAGAAGCAAGTTGTTCTAGATGCAAAGAAGGCTAAACAAAAGAAAGAGCAGATTGCTATCTTGGCCAAGCTACAGGCTGTGAATTCATCACAACAAATTCCCTCTCAACCATCTGAAGCTACTGAATCAAGGAAACAAGTTGAAGAACATAAGAAATCTCCAAGAAAGAAAGAATTGGCTAAAAGAACAAAAAGGAAACTGGATATTGTTGACAAGGAATTGGGAGATCAATTTCCTAAGGAACCCACACCAGCTACAACTCAAGCATCAAAGCCCTCTGTGGTATTTGAAGATATAAGGGTAGTGGATCCCAACAGAACATTCATGGTGAACCTATTGTGCCCAAGGGTGAGCCAATAGAATGGGACAACATACCAATTCCTGACTTCAGTCTACCAATCCTTAGCAAGCCAAAAAGGACAAAGTCAAAGGCAGTCAAGAAAGTGAAGTTGTCACCCCTCAAATCCAAATTTGTAGTCAGAGCTCAGCCCAAAGTCAACAAGGGAGACTTCTTGTACTTGTGTGACATCAAAGAATTTTCTGATCTAAACCTCTATCTGGATGAACTAGATGAAGTGAGGGGAATTGATGCATACAGAAACCTACCTGAAAGGTTAGTGTTCAAGTACAAAGGAGGAAAGGAGATTCAGTGGCCACTTCACAGGATTCTTCAAGAGAACCAAGCTGTACTGATTAAAGTTTATCCATCCTTCAAGAAGAACTTTGGGTTCAATGTCACTGCAGGAAGACTAGTATTGAAGAAGATTGAAGAACTAAGGAGTGTTAGAGCTAAAGATGCACTCCCAAAAACTCTAATCATCCCTTACACAGGGAGAAGAGTGCATCTAAGGCCCTACTGGATGATGGAGTTCATGGATGATAAAGGTGTGAGAAGATTCTTCAGATTAGAAGACCAACTGAGCATCTCCAGCAATGAGACTCTCTTGGAAATGCAAGAAAAGCTAAATCTCTCAGAATCTGATGAACTGGAATTCCACAGGCAGCTCCAAAATCAGATTGATGAAAATAACAAAAAAGCTTGGAAGAAGATCCAGACCTTCAAGGAACTAGATAAATCTGCTCAGGCTAGAGGAGCATCTTGAAAATGACTGTGAGACAAACCTTGTACATTTTGATTAGTTGAAGTACTTTCAGTATTATCTACTTTTCTTTAAACCTGTATGTTTAGGATGTTTTGTTATCATCAAGTATCTCTTAATTTATGGCTACAATTCCAGTAGACATAAATTGGGGGAGATTGTTGTGCATATGTTGTGTACTTGATGATTTCACAAACAAAACACCTAAGTAGATTTTACTTAGTGAAATAATGTAGCACTCGACGGATAAGAATTTTAGTCCCGACGGATAAATCTTTATAGTCTCGGTGGATAATGATTTATTATCCATCGAGTGAGAAGCTTATGTAATAATGAGTCTGTAGCACATTTTTGCATACACCTTTGTATAGATTCTGTAGTAGCATATAAGTCATGTTGACTTTAACTAGATATGCAGAATACGTTGATTAATTATACATAGATGATGTCTTGTAATTTTGCATAAGTGAAATGAAGTCAAGTGCATGATTGCTACCCGACGGATAACCTACAAAGCACCCGACGGATGATCAATAACCCGACGGATGATCAACAATCTGACGGATGATCATGAACCCAATGGATAAAGAATTCAATCATCAGTTGACAGTGACAACTGGTCACATGCGTCGAGATGTATGCAAATGGAATGAGGAAGCCTATTAACTGGGTAATAGAGAACAAAGTAGCAAAGCATAAAAACTGATAGTTTTTATAATGATTCTATCTTTTGACTTTGTAATATTGGTAATATATAAACCAAGAAGTAGCAAATAGAAACTAAGATCTGAGATAAAAAAAGTGAGAAACATTTATAAGCAGAATTATTAGCATTTCTCTGTATTCTTAGTAGTTCAAATTTGTAAGCAGCTGTGAGCATTCTTGCACACAGAGTTCTCTCGATATAATATATATCTCTGGTGGAATTGTTTAAATCCACCAGAAAGTTTTTAAAGACTCTTGTTTTTAATTACTTATGTTTTGATTCACTTAAGTTTTTATTCCGTATTGTGCTAATCAAAACACTTATATTTGTATTCGAGTTTGAACATTTTTATTTTAAGAAAAAGGTTCAAGAATTCCATTCAACCCCCCTTCTGTAATTCTTGCTATATTGTTAAGGGACTAACAATAAGCAGTAATAAACAATAAATGGGATCATTAACAACATTGGACGTTCAATAATGAAAATGATTTCAATCTACATAAAGATCAATATGGCATTTCCAAAGCTTGGCTGCTAGGTAGTGAAAGAATTGGATAAAAAAAGAATCAGTATTTCAGGGTTTCAAGGATTTGGCCTTTCAAAGCATAAGATACAATGGTTTGAGTGTGTAAGCAGTCTTGGTTCAGTGTTTGATAATTAGTTTGTATGTATTTGTGGAGTAGTATCGTATATTTGAGGGTTGTATTTGGGTATACAACAATCAATGGTTTAGAAAGAATCAGGTTTACAGCTCAAGATCAATAACTGGAATCAGGGTTTGGGGTTCAGTGCTTCAAAGCACTTGCAATATAAAACAGGACTATCAATCACTATAATATCTCGATAAAGTTCAGAACACTTGCCTAGTACTAGCTTATTATACTGCACTCGCTTTCAGCCACGACTGTCTTACTCCTCGACTACCTGTTTCCCTTTCCTACGCCTTGCCTCTTCTGCTCACATATCATAAGCATCCATCAATATTCAACTCATACGATTATATTCGACACATACTTCTATCTACCCTTCGTTTCACCCAAATCCGATTAACGGATTGAAAGTTACGCAATAAACAAGTAAACATCAAATATACAGACCGACAGTTAACCAACAAGTCATATATAACTCATAACACGTCACATAATTAATGATATATCATTGATAAAGAAGTCTCGGGTCATAAATAGGCTTTCGGATATTTAAAATGATTTTTAAAACATTTTTCGGAATTAAAACAGATCGTTGAATCAATTTCGAAGTAGTAAACAGGGTTCGGTTGGCCAATTCTGGCTTCAAAACAATTTTATAATAATTATCGAGCCTTGAAAACAATCTAAAATAATATTTTAAAGCTCAAAACTATTTTTTGGAATTTTTAAATCATTTTTAAATAATTAAATCTAATTAAATAATTAATTAAAATCAATTAAAAATTAATTAAATCAATTAATCAATTAATTTTCGAATTAATTGACTAATTAATCAATTAAAAATTAACTGAAATTAATTAACTAATTAATTTAGATCTATTTTTGAATTAGAAATAATTTTTGGAATTAAAATAATAATTTTTGGAATTTTCAGAAATTAAAATCGAATTTTTATAATAAAAATAAATAGGAAATATGATTTTTGAATATTTTTAAAATAGGAATCCAAAATTTGTAAGTTCTGGAAACCTCAGGGACCTAACTGTTTCTTCCCCAAAAGATAAGGTACTAAACTGTAATTTTACAGGGGGGTCGCCGGAAAAGTTCTGTCTAGCCGGAGAAGATGATCCCGGCGTCCTCACCCTACCAACACCTCCAGATACGATCTACACATCACCAGGAACTTATTCATGCAATCAAAACACATCAATCATCCCTGTTCTGGCTGGAAAATGACCAAGAACATTGCCGGTTTCCGGCGAACATTGAAAATCTTCAGAACACAACTCCCTTCGATTCACTAATCCTTTGTTAACGAGCTATATACCAATCGATTGCAAATTTTATAAGGAACATAATCAACTATAAATCAACAGCTAATAACCCCTAAATCAAAAAGGCCCAAATTTCAATTGAAAACATTCATACGGGTTATAAACCCTAATTTTAAAATTCGAGAATTAAACCCACTTTTGAGCAGGTTATTGAACTCCAAATCAGACGTATGACATATGAAAATCATCAGGAAAACAAGTTCTACCACATGCAAGCATCAAATCATACAAACAATCATCCGAAAAAAATTCATATTTTTAATAAAATTAATTCGAAAATAAATAATTTTTCAGAAAATAAACCTTGATTTCTGCAGTGATTTGGAACACAGAATCTGATTAGGAAACACCTCAAGACCTTCGTTTTGAGTACTCGAGCTTTTCAAACGGACTCTGGTAACACCTCCGATTGTTGGTTTGATTCTCAGAAAGGTTTATGAATATATGAATTTTCTCTGGAAATTTATATAATTACTGATTACAAATGATTTTTGATACGAAATAAAATACGGTAAATGGCTATTTATAATTACGGAAAATTAGTATCCCGTTGGATTATTCCGGATATAAAATGGTACGTTTATTTGTAAAAACTGATCCAAACGGTATCGGTTTTCGGTATAATTATCCAAATCAGTACAATTTGTATTGCGGTCTTGGTCTCAGCGCCTGGTTACACGTACTACGAGGTGATAATTGGGATAGTTTAATAAAAAAACTCCCGTTCATCGAAAATAAGAGTTTTATTGATTTACCGAAACGAATATTGTATCGAAAATGTTACGCCGGGACCCGCGCAGGACAAACCGTACGCCCGATCGAAAAAGTCGAAACATGGAATATGCTCGGAATATTACAATTAGGTTAGGAAGGAGTTCTCGGAAGAGTTTCGGGTTCCAAAAACGTAACAACGGATGACGTCGGTTGGTTCCCGTTTTTATAAAATAGATTTTAAATACCCGGAAAAAGATTTTATAAATTTCATATGGTTCTTATAAATTCATAAATCAACACAAAAATAATTAGGAAGATATGACAATTATCTATATTTTATTTTGGACATATAAAAATTAAAATACTCAATTAATAATATTTTTAAACATCCCAACACATTTAACACTTAACAAATAATTCACAGAATAGATACTGAACACATATAATAATTATTTATTAGCAAAAATAATTACACGATATATCCCGGATATTACAGTAAAAATACAAGTCTTTAAAACTTTCTGGTGGATTTAAAAGTATCCACCAGATATATATATATCGAATTAAGAACTCTGTGAAGAACAAATTATCTCACAGCTGCTTTATAAGTGAACAAACAAACTACAGAGAAATTCTTAACAGTTACAGCTTTTTCTATTTCTCTTCTAAAAGTGTTTGCTTAGTTGTTCGTTCTACTAGCTACACTTGGTTTATATACCACCAAGTTTACATGGTAATAAGACAGGATAATAAAACAAAACTATCAAGTCAAACTCCAAGCTGCTTCACTACTCTATTCTAGCATCTTTGAAAATCTTCTTAATCTTGCATGGAAATGTTAATGCTCCTTTGTTCTTCATTTCCTGTTAAACAGGCTGCCACATTCCTTTCGCAAACACCCAACGCATGTGACTGTGTTGTCACTGTCAACAGATGTTTGAATTGGTCATTCGTCGAGTACATGTTTGTCATCCGTCGGGTTGCCTTGTTGATCATCCGTCGGGTAGCTTTGTTGATCATCCGTCGGGTAGCTATTTGACACTTGAATTCATTTCACTTATGCAGAATTACAAGACATCTTATATTTACAATTAATCAACCTATTCTGCATATCTAATTAAAGTCAATATGACTTATATGCTACTATAGAATCTATACAAAGATGTTTGCAGAAATGTGCTACATGACTTATTGTTACATAAGCTACTCACCCGATGGATATCAATTAGTCATCCGTCGGGACTATATTGAATCATCCGTCGGGACTATAATTGATCATCCATCGAGTGCTATATTTTTCACTAAGTTAAATCTTCTAAGGTGTTTTGTTAATGTAATCATCAAGTTCACAACATATTCCCAACAATCTCCCCCAATTTATGCCTACTAGAATTGTAGTCATAAATTAAGAGAAACTTGATGATAACAAAACACTCTAATAATACAAATTTAAAAGGTACTAGATAAAACTAAATAGTGCTGCAAAATTTACTAAAGAATTTACAAGACACAGTGTACAAAGATTTGCTCACAGTCATTTTCAAGGTGCTCCTCTAGTTTGAGTAGATTGATCTATTGCCTTGATGGTCTGGATTTCTTTCCAAGCTTCCTGTTGTTTTCTTTTTTCTAATTTTGGAGCTGTCTGTGGAATTCAAGTTCATCAGCTTCTGACAGATCTAGCATTTCTTGCATTTCTAGTAGAGTCTCATTGCTAGAGATGCTCAGCTGGTCCTCTAGTCTGAAGAATCTTCTAACTCCCTTATTATCCATGAATTTCATCAACCAGTAGGGCCTTAGATGCACTCTACTTCCTGTGTAAGGAATAGTTAAAGTCTTTGGGAGTGCATCTTTGGCCCTAATACTCCTCAGTTCTTCAATCTTATTTAGAACTAGTCTTCTAGCTGTCACATTGAATCCAAAGTTCTTGTTGAAAGATGAATAGACTTTTATCAGTACAGATTGGCTCTCTTGAAGAATCCTGTGAAGTGGCCATGTCATCTATTTTCCTGCCTTGTACTTGAATACTAGCCTTTCAGGTAGATTCCTGTAAGCATCAATCCCTCTAACTTCTTCCAGTTCATCTAGATAGAGGTTTAGATCAGTGAATTCTTTGATGTCACATATGTACATGATATCTCCCTTGTTGACTTTGGTTTGAGCTTTGGTTAGGGACTTGGATCTGAGAGTTGAGGGCTTCACTTTCTTGACTGCTCTAGTCTTTGTTTTCTTTGGTTTCATGAAATGAGGTAGATTCAGTTCAGGAATTGGTAGACTATCCCAGCCTATTGGCTCATCCTTTGGAATGATAGGTTCACCTATAAATTCTTGGATGGATCTATCTTGAATTCTTTATGTGCCACAGAGGGCATGGATGTTTGAGTTATTGTAGAAGTAGACTTTTTGGGAAACTGATCTTCCAATCCCTCTTCATCAAAATTCACTTTTCTCTTGGAATGAAGTTTTTATCTAAACCTTCTTTTCTACTGTGATTCTTTTTGCATTTTCAAATCCTTAGATCTAGTGGTTTCAGATGGTTGTTCTGGAATTTGTTGTGTGGGTTTCACAGCTTGCAACTTGGCCAAGATAGCAGCTAGCTCCTTCTTTTGTTTGAGATTTTTAGCATCTAGAGCAGCTTGCTTCTTTTCTTGCTTCAATCTTGCCTTTTCTTCCCTTTTTGCTTCAGCAAATTGAGGGTGTCCAGCCACCACGCAAATTTCCTTACCATTTCTGAAAACCTTGGCAATTCTCCTTTTTAGAGCTAAATCTGCAGGATCTTTATAGAATGTTATAGACCTGGCTAACAGCTTCTTCTCATCAGGCTTTGGTGTCTCATACACTGTGTCCAAAGGATTCTTGAGTGAAGACTTTGGGTAGTTCACCTTTGGCTTCATGATTAGAACTGCCTTTGGGGATTTGATGCAGGATGTCTGGCCTCTCTCCAGATAGTTCATGCTCATATCATTCACAGAAATTTGCCTGACTTGAGAGTGATGAATGGATGATTTTTCTGGCTTCTTTGCTAGACCAAATTTCTTTTGAATATCCTCATCAATTTTCTCCCAGTTGATTGGACTAAGCTGCTTCTTCTCAGCTGCTCTTAAAGTGGTTGCTACTTCATTTATCAGATCAATGCTATCTTTGGCCGGTAGCTTTGTGAAAGCAATTGTTGGCACAATTGCTTTACTCACTTGAATGTTAAGCACTTTTTGCTCCCCCTCACTCCTAGAACTCACTTTCTCCCCCTTTTTGTTATCAGCAAGTTGAGTAGAGGAGGTTTGTGCTGCCACTAGCCTTTGAAGCAAGTCTATTTGTTGTGTTTGGTGGAGATGAATTGTTGTTAGAGAGGCTTCCATAGCTGTCATTCTTGTATCCAAGGCATTTATCTTTGTAGCAAGATCAGAATTCTTCCTGAGTTGTCTCTTAATGTCAAGCATTGTAGCTTCTGGAAGTTTAGAATCCAACCTTTCAGAAATGTCCCTTTTCATTTGATCAATTTCACCTTTGATAGTAGTAACGTCCTGAGTATGTTGAAATCCTTGGATTTATTAGAGTTGCAGAGAAGCAAGGTGTGCTTGAAGGAGTTTCTTGGTGCTGGCATATGTTGAGGTTTGAAGAGCAGAATGTGTCTGATTTATAAGTTGGATCAGGGTTGTCTTGAAATAGTGTTCATCACACTGCTTTGAAAATGCCCAAGATGGCATACCAGATCTGGAACTAGGGCCTACTTCTCCCCTATGTCCAATGGCTCTTCTTCACTATCTCCACCCTCACCTCCAAAGAATTCTTCTGAACCACCAGTCTCATAATCAACATCACCAGCTATTGAGGGCAAAACTGTGATGGCATCCTTAGCTCTTTCCATGGACTGTGTGCTGTACACCAAATTTAGCATCCTTTCTGCATTGTCATTGCCCTGTCCAGCTAGAAGTTGGTATTGTGGCACCCTCCAAACCCGGGTCAGAAGTTTGGGGTCCACAACACATACACTATATATGAACCTGTATAAGAAATATTATTAGCAATGACCCTGCTTTATATAACCACGGATCGCAACAGGTTAAAGTATGAAAATAGGCCACAACCTTAACTTTATTACAACGTATCAAATCCCAACTAATTAAACTTACAACTGGTAATGAAATTATTCTTAAAATCTTACTATCCCACGACCGTAATAATCTCCTGCTAGCTCGATCCAACTCAATCTGGAATCATAGCTCGTACATTAAACTGGGAAACCTCGCTATCAACCGTATCCTTCTTAACTGTAGAATACATAAAAATTCATAAGAGTGAGCTAACTAGCTCAGCAAGTCATGATAACGATATTAAGATTAAACAATGATCAAACGAGATGATTCAGAGGAATCAAGTTTCTTGTTAAACAATTATTAGAATTGGATATTTATTTTGAATTTTGAAACCAAGGTTAGGCTGTTGATTAGTCAAACACTAACCCCGAGCAAGGCATACAGCTCTGCTCCATAAACTGGATCCAAGGTGCACATTGGCCAAATTCGACCACGAATCTGGTCTGACCACGAATCTGGTCCACATAAAGAAAACTATCCAATTCTAAAGCAGTTCAATATGATAAATGGTATAACTCAATGAAATAAGTTCATCATTAACAGTAATAAAACATTTGCATATAAAACATTTGCATAAGAGCATGGTGCAATGCATGGGTACCACTATTGTATATCAAAGTATGTAAAAGAAAAGGCCTCCATCCTGTAAGGGAATCAGGTATTAGATGAATCAAGGATTTTTCAAGGTTTATCTCTTTGATGTTATACAAAATGGTTGGGGTATAAAAGTTTTTGTATGTTCAAACAATTCGGTTCCAGTGTTTGGTAGTTATATGTTTGGAGAGTAGTATCATAATTGTGTGGTTTCGTATCTGGAAATCAATAAGGGATGGTTAACAAAGAATAGGGTTTACGGCTCAAAGACCAAATGATGTGATCCGGGTTCAAGGCTGTATGATTCAAAGTATTCACAATATAAAACAAAACTATTTTGAATACTTAACAATATGTCACAAGAGAATTTAGAAATGTTTGCACTATATCTCGAGAAAGGTTTAGAAGTACTTGCCTTGCAGGGCTTTATAACTATTACTGATCGACTCTGAGCCGACTCTGTCACTCAGGCTTTATTGTCTATCCACTAGATAACCCTGGATCCGACCTCCACACTTAAGTCCTTTAATTGGAACCTTACTGAGCTTTTCGACTGACCATCAAATTATCTTTCATCCAATGCCAATTCTTGGGCCTTCCGACTAGAACCTATTTAGTCGAAATACCCTAATTTAGACATTCGATTATGCTTGACATATCCTCACTAACAATCTACCTGAACGTTAACAAAACCCGACTCGTAACATACTTCATAGAATAATACACATATCAATTAGGGTTCACGTTCTCAAAAAATGATTTTAGCAAAGTATTTCATCACAACACATAATTAGGTTCCGTATAGAGTATTCTTATATAATCGATCGACGTTCCGATAGTCATCGGGTACGACCTTGCGTTTCCGTAATTTAATTTTCCGGAAATCGGGTAGCACCTCCTTTGATTATCGGCTAACCCGTCGAATACAGTCGACGTCAATTCAACAACAACAACCAATCAATCCTACAATCCAGAACTTTACAAATCCCAATTGCAATCACAATTTAATTCAAGCACCAATCAACAATTACAACTCAAAATCCAATAACCTCGAATAAAAATATTCATCTACTATTTTGCATCGACTTACAAATAAAATTTATACATTTATTATCTATTTATTTTTAAATATTAGGACTCAGAATTGATTCATCACGGTCCACCGTCGGCTCGCCGAGGCTCATCGCCGACGGCTGCAAAATTCAGGGAATTTCGCCGATAAGAAAAATTTATGCAAGTAATTATAATTTACTTCACAAATTTTACTCAACGAATTCCCTGTAGAAAATAAAATAAATAATTTAACAAGTATTTCCACAAATTACAACCGGAATTATTCAGAACACAAACAATACACGCACGACCTTGTGGCCGGAAAATAAAACAGCCACAGAGAAGAACTATAGAAAGGCAGGCGGCAACATCAAAGAAAGAAGCTACCAATCCCGACTCCCACACTCACATATGTGCACACACGAAAATACACACATATATACGGAAGAATAATCGAAACCATCGGTAATAGTTACCGGAGAAGCAGGCGGCGCCGGAAAATACAGCGGTAGAAAGAGCAGGAAACAGGGAAGACTCACAGATGAAACAACAGGAAGAGAAGAACAAAGATATGAGAAGGGAAATCAATCCCGTCCGAGAGAGAATAGAGAGATTAAGCCCCCTTCCCTGACTGCTTTTATTTCTCTGTTATATTTTTCTTTTGTTGTTTTTGTTTTTTTTATTAACTAATCTGCAGCCAACACGTGGCTCTCACAATCTTATTTGACTGCCACATGTCTCGTAATTTGGGACACGTATCAATAAACGTACTGCAACCCCTTTTCTGGTTCGCTATCTCACAATTTATCGAGCCAAGTTGCACATAAAATAAATTCAGAAAATTATCAAAATAGTCTCAAAATATTACAAATATACCGAAGTTAATTAAAATATAAATTTCATTATTTTAAAATCATTTCTGAAACGCAATTTATACCCGCTTTTATCAGTTAAACGAATTAATTATTTTAAAATCATTTCTGATCAGTCACGCACAAACCCCGAGCAAGGCACACAGCTCTGCTCTATAAACTGGATCCAAGGTGCACATTGGCCTAATTCGACCACGAATCTGGTCTGACCACGAATATGGTCCACATAAATAAAACTATCCAATTCTAAAGCAGTTCAATATGATAAATGGTATAACTCAATGAAATAAGTTCATCATTAACAGTAATAAAACATTTGCATATAAAACATTTGCATAAGAGCATGATGCAATGCATGGGTACCACGAGGGTATATCAAAGTATGTAAAAGAAAAGGCCTCCATCCTATAAGGGAATCAGGTATTAGATGAATCAAGGATTTTTCAAGGTTTAGCTCTTTGATGTTAACAAAATGGTTGGGGTATAAAAGTTTCTGTATGTTCAAAAAATTCGGTTCCAGTGTTTGGTAGTTATATGTTTGGAGAGTAGTATCATATTTGTGTGGTTTCGTATCTGGAAATCAATAAGGGATGGTTTACAAATAATAAGGTTTACGACTGAAAGATCAAATGATGTGATCCGGGTTCAAGGCTGTATGATTCAAAGTATTCACAATATAAAACAGCCGACTCTGTCACTCAGGCTTTATTGTCTATCGACTAGATAACCCTGGATCCGACCTCAACACTTAAGTACTTTGATTGGAACCTTACTGAGCTTTTCGACTGACCATCAAACTATCTTTCCTCCAATGCCAATTCTTGGGCCTTCCGACTAGAACCTATATAGTCGAAATACCCTAATTTAGAGATTCGATTATGCTTGACATATCCTCACTAACAATCTACCCGAACGTTAACAAAACCCGACTCGTAACATACTTCATAGAATAATACATATATCAATTAGGGTTCACGTTCTCGAAAAACGGTTTTAGAAAAGTATTTCATCACAACACATAATTAGGTTCCGTATAGAGTATTCATATATAACCGATCGACGTTCCGATAGTCATCGGGTACGGCCTTGGGTTTCCGTAATTTAATTTTCCGGAAATCAGGCAGCACCTCCTTTGATTATCGACTAACCCGTCGAATACAGTCAACGTCAATTCAACAACAACAACCAATCAATCCTACAATCCAGAACTTCACAAATCTCAATTGCAATCACAATTTAATTCAAGCACCAATCAACAATTACAACTCAAAATCCAATAACCTCGAATAAAAATATTCAACTACTATTTCGCATCGACTTACAAATAAAATTTATACATTTATTATATATTTATTTTTAAATATTAGGACTTAGAATTGATTCATCACGGTCCACCGTCGGCTCACCGAGGCTCATCGCCGACGGCTGCAAAATTCGCGGGTACCCGTTACTTCGGGTTTCCGACGCGAATTTCGCCGATAAGAAAAATTTATGCAAGTAATTATAATTTACTTCACAAATTTTACTCAATGAATTCCCTGCAGAAAATAAAATAAATAATTTAACAAGTATTTCCACAAATTACAACCGGAATTATTCAGAACATAAACAATACATGCACGGACTTGTGGCCGGAAAATAAAACAGCCACGGTGAAGAACTATAGAAAGGCAGGTGGAAACATCAAAGAAAGAAGCTACCAATCCCGACTCCCACACTCACATATGTGCACACACGAATATACACACATATATATGGAAGAATAATCGAAACCATCGGTAATAGTTACCGGAGAAGCAGGCGGCGCCGGAAAATACAGCGGCAGAAAGAGCAGGAAACAGGGAAGACTCACAGATGAAACAACAGGAAGAGAAGAACAAAGATATGAGAAGGGAAATCAATCCCGTTCGAGAGAGAATAGAGAGATTAAGCCCCCTTTCCTGACCGCTTTTGTTTCTCTATTTTATTTTTGTTTTGTTGTTTTTGTTTTTTTATTAACTAATCTGCAGCCAACACGTGGCTCTCACAATCTTATTTGACTGCCACGTGTCTCGTAATTTGGGACACGTATCAATAAACGTACTGCAACCCCTTTTCTGGTTCACTATCTCGCAATTTATCGAGCCAAATTGCACATAAAATAAATTCAGAAAATTATCAAAATAGTCTCAAAATATTACAAATATCCTGAAGTTAATTAAAATTTAAATTTCATTATTTTAAAATCATTTCTGAAATACAATTTATACCCGCTTTTATCAATTAAACGAATCAACGCGCGGGTAAAATTAATCCCAAAAATTTCCAAAATAATTTTAAAATTCTCAGAATATTCCAAACTTCAATAAATATAGGTTTCATAATTTTTGAAGAATTATGGAATTAAATGCGGATTTTACAATTAAATACAATCAGAAAATCATATAGGGCTAAATAATTGATGAAATGTTGATTTCTAAATTTTATAAAATCCCAAAAATAATTATTGTAATTATAGGACCATAAAAATAATTTTAAAGACATTCCAAATATTTATGCAAATAAATTTGCACTAAATCCACTTTTGAAAGTGAAAACAATTCAATACGACTCCATAATTAATCACGCGGACAACCCGGTACACAATAAATCACACATATATAATAATCAAACAACACATAGCGGTCAAAACCAATACATATATTTTATTTATTTAATAATTTCTATAATCACATATTTAAATGATTTAAAAAAAATACACGGGTCGTTATATCATTCCCCCCTTAAAAAGATTATGTCCTCAGAATCTGGTCTAACTAAATAAGTGTGGATATTTGTCAAGCATATATGACTCTAATTCCCAAGTAGACTCATCTACTCGAGGATTTCAAACATATTCACTATAGATATACACTCATTTCCAAGGATTCGCCTTTAACGAATAAGAATTTGAATCAATCACTATATGCAGAACAAACTTGGACAAAAGCCCATTGGCTCCTAATCACTCACTTGATTCGAATCAGATATTATCGCCTTAATATTGACACTTAGAACATATTATATGTACATACTGTTGTAACGGTAACATCAACTCATGAATAGCTTTATCTATATTTATCAATACCTCGAATGGTTTACTAAATTTAGGACTCAGCTTGTCCCCTCTATTTAGACCTATCCAACCTCTTTCAAGGTGAAACTTTTACTAACACTACTGGTCCTATTTCTATATTCATACTCTCTCTTAATATAATTCCGCCTTCTTTTTTTGTCTACTCCGAGCTGCTTCAATCAATATCACTATGCCCTTGGTGTGCTGAATTAACTTAGAATTTGACAACTTCCTTTGTCCCATTTTATCTCAATAAAGTGGGGACCTACACTTGTGTCCACATAAGGCTTGGTAAAGTGGCATTCTAAAGCTGACATTAATGATAAATGATCATCCTAGTTTTCCTTAAAACTCAACCTCTCAGCATATCTTATATTTCCTGAATCGTTTCCTCACTTTGACCCTTCATTTAAGGATGATAGGCGGTGCTCATTTTCAACTTTAGTTTCCAAACATTTAAACATCTCCTATTCATTTTTATCCGTTAAGGTTGAAAAGTAATTTCATATATTCACTTATTATCACTTTTAGGTATTTGAACTTCATATTCCACTCTTTCCAATTCATTTATTAATGCCTCAGTGGTCTTAATTACATCTAATCCTTTCTTTCTGCACAAGGCATCTGTTACCATACGGCTTTGTTTAGGTAGTTGTTAATGGATTAATTCAGAATCTTTTGTTAATCCTCGGTCAAAATTTCATACTTGAAAACTCAACGTATAGTTGCTTACCTTCTAATCTTTGGAGAAAAATCCTTGGGCATCCCACACAGACTTTCTTATTCTTTCAATAGCTGAGGATGTTATCAATAAATATAATTTGCTTATCGAAGTACTCCTTATACACCATGTTCCTTATAAACAACTGATACACTTCTTATTTCATATAATATCACCAGAGCTTGCAATGCTCATAACTCATTTTAATCATAATCTCTGATTTGTTCTCAGATCGGATCTTAAGTTAATCCCCGAGACATAGCACACTTCTTGAATTAGGTCTTATAAGTAATCAATTCTTTATAGGGGTCACTTATTCTTATTCGTTATTTTGTTAAACTCCCGATAATCAGTACATAATCTCATAATTTCATTCCTTTTCTCCCTCAACATCACTGGTACACTTTACGATTCTCTTCTTGTAAAACAATTCCTTGGTCTGCCTTATCCACTAGGCCTCCGATACTTCACCTTAATTCTTTGACATGTCTAACACTTCTTAATCCATTTTGAAATTTCCTTCTTATACCTGGTTATTACTATTTTTCTTTAAATTTACGTATATCTTGGCATTTCTTAAATAAATTAAATACTTTATATTGTGAATTCCCTATAAGATCTCATTTCTTAATTCTTTTAATTGTAGCATCCAAGTGCTGGAAGAGAACCTGAAAATATCGTGATCGTTCTTTTGGGTGCATAAATTTCCTCTTAGTAACTGTTAACGTCGTGATCCATTATCTTCTTTTGACATCTCTTTATCTTTTCTTAACAGCTCTGACTGAAAGGTCATACTACCCATCCTTGTTTCCTTGAGATTATATATCTGACTTCCAACTCCAACTTCTGAAATTTCATAGGTAATTCTTTTCGGTATTTTTTTTTGCTTATCGCTTGCCACTACATTTTCTTTTCCTTGTAAATACATACTTCAAACTCTTATGGTCCGTATAGATCTTACATCTTCCTCCATACATGTAATGTTTCACAATCTTTCAAAGCGAATATTATTATTACTGCTAATTCCAAATTATGAGTAGGGTACTTCTGCTCATAGGGTTTCGGTTGTCTAGATGCATATACAATAACTTTTATTATGCTGCATCAACACACCTCCTACTCCCTTATGAGAAGCATCACTATAAACTACAAAATCTCCTTTATACTTTCAAAGTGATAGAGAGGAGGTGCTGTAACCATTCCTTCCTTTAACTCCGCAAAACTTTCTTCACCCTTCGCCATTTCATATAAACTTTTTACTTTTCCTGGTTAGCTTCGTCAAAGGTATTGCAACTTTCGAGAAATCTTGAACAAACTTCCGATAATAACCGGTTCATAATAAAACTTCTTACTTTTGCTGGTGTTTTTGGTCTTTCTTTATTCATAGTAACTTTAATTTCTGCTGGATCCCCTTTTGTCTTTTCTCATTGACTAATTATGCTAATAATTATACTTCATACAACCTTTTTCTTCTCCAACTCCCCAGTTTTCATTAAAAGCTTTGCATGGTCCTCCGTTGACTTTAAGTAACATAAATACAACATATCCATATATTCCTTAAAGATTCTGTCCATCAAGTTTAAATATTACTGGTATATGGGTTAATTTAAATGACATTACTAGAATTTTATAGCAGCGGTACTTAGTTCTGAAAATTATCCTTGATATGTCCATAGGTTTAATATTCAATTGATAATACTTAGTTTGAGGTAACGGATACTTGCTCCTGATTGTAAACTTGTTGAGCTTTCACTAGTCGATGCATAATCTCATACTTCCATCTTACCTATTAACAATTCGTACTGGTGCACCTTATAGGGTACACTAGGTCTAATTGCTCTTTCTTCTAACATTTCTTGCATTCGCTTTACTAACTCCTTTATTTTATCTGGCGCCATTCTGTGCGGGGCTTTGAACACTGGCTTCATTTCAGGTACTAAGTCAATCATGAACTCAATTTCTCTATCTGAAGGAAATATTGGTAAGTCATCTGAAAACATATCTTGAAACTATAAAGTCTTCAAATTATGTTTGCTCCTGACTTCTATTCATAATCACCATAGTGCTTACATCTCGGTCACCATAACCTCTTAGCTTAAATTATTGTTAACAAATTCTTTACCTTCCTTCATCCTCTAAACCTTATTATATTCTCATTTGACATCTTCAGAACTATTGTTCCATCACGACGGTCTACATGGGCATCACGCTTAAATAGTTAGTTCATTTCTTAGAATAATGTCAAATCCTTTTATCTTAAATGATATCAATTTTTCACAACTTATCGCCAGAATCTCAATTCCACCATTGGTACTCACTTATTTAACAATTACATGTTTTTGATTTGCTAGTCCTTTAGTCATAATCTTATCAATTCAACAAGTTAATTCATCTTATCAACACAACCTGGAGAGATAAACAATCAAATTGCTCCCACACCTGTCAATACTTTAACGTATAAGGTATTCACAATAATCATTCACGTCACCACATCCGTATTCTGAATAACATATTTCACAGACAATTCATAAACTCTCATTCTTGGAGACGTATTCCTTATTAGAGTAGATTCCCTTGGCTCTGAGTGCATCCCTGACTGGGGCTAGTGATTTTCAATCCTCACCATATACCCTTGTTTTCTTTCCATGTGTGAGAGGTAGAGGGAACTTCTGAAAGAGATATGTCCTAAGTCCAATCACGTATGAGGATTTAGGAATAACTTTTATGTAATCTGTTTTGATTTCATTGATATTAATAAAAGACTTGTTTTGTTTTTATTACGGGCTCTATCTATTTAAGTGTTTAAATAAGATATACCATAGTTTAGAGTAAAGCTTTTTATGGATTATGATGAGATCATAATAGTGAGACCTAAAAGATGATAACTCTAAACTTAAATAGTTCCTGGTCATATGATTACTAACTGGTAATTAATAATCCGCAAAGATCGGTACATACTATGTTTGTTTCATTATGAAGGATGTCTGTTCTCATAGATATTTGTGTGGTGACACTATAGCTAGTATGTAGGTGCTTATTATAGAATAAGTTCACTGAACATGACTCGCACAGCTGAACAACTGATGGAGTTCACTCACGTGTCAACAGTTGTTCACATAGTGATAGTTGTACAAGTATCCTTAGACTTGAGGTCATCATAGTCATCTTGTGTACACTGAACTATGCTTTGGTTTAGTTCTTAGTCTCCAGGGATAATTATTAGGGCTCTACTGGGTATAGGAATTTGTACACGAAGATAGTGTATGATCAATAAAGGATCTACCCCTTCCAGTGAAGGAAGAGAATGTTCAAAGCTGATCCACTTATGCTAGTTCAGGAATCTATGGCCAGAGTGAATGAAATTAGAAAGGAGTTTTTAATTTACATAGAACTGAGCATAGTGAATGGGAAAGCAAATGATTAAATTAGATAGGCTTGACACAAGATCCATGCCTTGTATTTAATCAGGACATTGGAGGGTAGAAGGAGTTAATTGTACGGTAACTATTCACTGAATAGGTTCTTGGTATTATAAGCAGTGAATTCATATTATCCGGATAGTCGCGATATGTTGAGAAGCATCACTCAAGATGTAGAATAAATATAATTAATCAGTTAATTATATTTAGTGAATTTTAGTATTCATGTAAATAATTAATAAAAGTTTATTATTATTTATTTCTACTACCGGCATAATATTGAACCTACAGGGTCACACCATAAAAGAATATTTTCTTTGATGAAATAATGAGAGAGAGAATTATTTTCTAAATAGTTAAGAAAAAGAAATAATGATTAAAATAGTTTTAATTATTATTAAAGCATTTTATGAAGATAAAATCTGTGGGTTAATATATATAAAGATATAATATAAAACCCTAGGAGAGCCCTATAAATAGAATGAGATGGATGGCTCATAAGATTTTTACACACAATTTTGGTTTTGTGAAAACCTAACCTCCATATTCTTCTTCTCTCTCTCTCCCCCAAAACTCCATTTTATAAAAGCTTAGTTTTATAAAAAGGTTCATCGAAGCGGATCGTTCTTGGTGGATACCGGTAGAGTGCTTCACACACTGAGGAGCAACTGCTAGCACTCCACTTTTATAAAGCTTCGATTCACGAGGTATGATTTCGATTCCTCAGTTTTTCCCTTTTATATGTTTTTTCTATATGTGCGGTATATGGTTTTTACGGAATAAATGTTATTTCACGCTTCCGCTCATCCGTAAATTCCTTCATTGGCATCAGAGCTATTCGATTCACAAGGTATGATTTTGATTCCTCAGTTTTTCCCTTTTATATGTTTTTTCTATATGTGCAGTATATGGTTTTTACGGAATAAATGTTATTTCACGCTTCTGCTCATCCGTAAATTTTTTCATTGGCATCAGAGCTAGGTTCTACATATAGAGATTCATATAAAAAAATTCAGATTTTTTTATGCATGTATGGATTTATTATGATTTTTGCAAGTTTATTTGGATTTAATTATGAATTAATTCGAAATAATTTTTGCATGAGATTTTGACTACTGATCTGGGTTCTACAAGTATTGTAGATTATCTAGGTATTTTTTTCATAATTTTGTGATGTGTAGATTATTTGTTATGAATTTTTCAAAATTATTTTAATTAAAAATTCATGAAATAATTATGCATGTGAATAATTATGATTAAAATTTGCACAAGGACCCATGGCTGATTTGGTATTTTTCTGCTACTCCCTGATTTAAGAAATCATATTATTTTGATTTTTATTAATTTATTAATTAACTGTTAATTAATTTATTAATAATAAAATTAAAATAATAAATTAATAAAGAGTTATTAAGGAAGGGAGTAAAAGGAAAGGGGGTTAGTTTTTTATCTTGTAACGGCTGACTATTCACACGGCAGGAGAAGAAGGAACTGACAGAACAAGAAAAAAAAACCTGATGTTGCCAACGGTCGGCCAGGTGCGGGCGCGTGAGTCGCACGCGCGGGGTGTGTTGCGCATTCCGTGAATGTGTTACACACTGTTGTGCATTTACGGAATGCGTTACACGCGTAAATGGCTCAACAGTGTTGTACGCATTACGTACATGCGTTACAGCCCGTATATCCACATTAAATTTGATTTTTTTGGAGTTTCGTAACTCCGTTTTGGGCGTGCAATATACCGTTGGATTCGTTTTTCCGAGACGGATCTAATGGAATGGTCAAATATTTTTTATATAAAAGTTTTGAACTGTTTATATTCCCGAAAGTGTTTTAAAGCATGTTTTAATTGTTTTAATTGCTTTTAAATGCTATAATAAATCCATACATCATTATATCAATGTGTGACATGATATTACTTGCATGCTTACTTGTTTATTCATTTTTATATATGAGATATATGCATGTGTTTACCATGCGATGATAGATTTAGGTGAACTTAAATCAATATAAGGCGTGCTCTAGAAAATCTAGAATAGGAATCGTTTCTTGCCTTGACAATAATATTATGAATACAATCATGAGATTCTTGTGTTTATGAAACACGTAATTAAATATGAATTTTCAATTTTGAGAGAAAGGATGATTCTGTCAACAACAGATTTCTATCTGTAAGAAAGGGTTATTAAGTGACGCCTCTTGACAATGCTCCACCCGATCTGGGAATCATCTGATTATCGATTATTGATTTGAAATATTTAATTTAAAAGGAAGAATCTCTTTATAATATGATTATGATTGTAACGTAATATAATCCCTCTAAAATTAAATAATATCAAGTAGTAATTGGCTAATGACACAACGGGCTTGTGTCGGTCATAGCCTTCCAACATGATAGAAAGTGGTTCTTATTTTTAAATCATTGTCGTTTCGTGCTACAGCCGAGGGCTTTGATTTCAAAATAAGGAATACTTGTCTATTACATAGAGATGTATATATTGAATTAGAATCTAAAGGTCGTTACGTGCCACAGCCGTGGGCCGTTGGAGACTGATTCAATTGTACGAAATGTTGGGTTAGACTTGACTTAGAATATTGAGTTTGTCGTGCTACAGTCGTGACTCAATTATTCAAGAGGCTAAAATTATATTAGGGAATAACATAAGATGTAATTGACAAGAGTTTTCTGCCTATTGAACATCACATGACGTTTCGTGCTATAGCCGAGGTTGTGTAATGGAATGTAGGATCCCTATTCCCACTAGCATTATGAATGCCTAATTTTCACTTAGGGGGTTGTATAAATTAGATAAACTAGTGGGAGCCACTTATGAATAAAGACCCGATTCATATAGTGTTTTGAAATGAAATTGAATATTTGCTAAGTGTTGTTATGTGTTTATCATTTACAGATTTACTATATTCGTTATGTCTTATGCACTATCACTCCGGAGTATACTAGATGCTCACAAGTTGACTGGTCCTAATTTTGCTGACTAGCTTCGAAACTTGAGAATTGTTCTCAGGGTTGAGAAGCTGGAATATGTGCTTGACTCACCTAAGCCTACTGAACCTGCTAACGATGCACATAATGATGAATATGTTGTGTATTGTAAGTGGATAGATGATGCAAATGTTGCTCAATGCATCATGCTAGCTTCCATGAACATTGAGCTACAGAAGCAGCATGAGCATATGGATGCTCACACTATCCTTATGCATCTACAAGAGTTATATGATGTGGCAGGGAGGACAGCTCGATATGAGATATCGAAGGAGCTGTTCGGTTGTAGGATGTCTGAGGGATCATCCGTGAATGACCATGTACTTAAGATGATCAATTTGATTGAACGTCTTTGTAATAACCCCAATTTTTTATTTTTTTTTGGAAATTTTTGAAACCCTTATGAATAGTGTTTTTGCTGAATGAGAAAACTTTTCATGCCACACTATGTAGGGGTTCTGTTATGGATATTCTGAGATTTTATTAGTACTCTATATGGTATATAAGTGTATGTAAAGATCGTCAGAATCCAATTCCGAACACTTTGATTTTTCCCGAAAATCCACTAGATACGGAAATAATTGAGTATAAGGTAACATGATTAAAAGGATTTAAATTCAAGGATTATAAGAGAGGATCATAAAAGGAATATAATGTATGGAGAAAGGTTAAGGGAACCCAAGTAATAAGATCCCGGGTATGATCCCTCAAACGATAAATGAGAACGAAAGTTAAGCGAACCGTATAACAGATCAGCGGTCATTAGGCAAACAATTAGGAAGTTAATCAAAGAGATTAGAGGGGATGATGTCATCCAACCAATAGAAAGAGGACAAAGGAGGGGTGATGGCATCACAAAGTGATGCAAGCATGACATAAGAGGGAAGGAAATGTGGTGGAATATTAACCACACAAAATCAAGGGTAAATGGGTAATTGACCTAAAACAAAACAAAAACAACCAACCAAAAAGCAAAACAAAGCAAAACACAAAAATCTCTCTTTCTTCTACATCTTGCTCTCGGCTTTTTGAAGAAATGCAAGGATGGGAATTCCAAAACCCAAGCTCCACTTAATCATAATTCAACAGGTTTGTTTCTTTAGCTTCCATAATTCATAACTAAGATGAGCCATAAGTTTAAGCTCAAGATTCCATGTTTAACATAGCTAATTAATTCATCAAAGTTCTCGGTGAATAGTGTTTTCAAGAAACTAACTTTGTGTTTTCTTATGTTTCTTCAAGATCCAAGCTTAGTAGAGATAGTTAGTGGCTATTTAAGGCTTCCTAAGTGATTCTCCACTCTCCAAGGAAGGTATAAACTACAAACCCTAGCTTTAGTTTTGAGTAATTAGGAATGAATATGTTTGATATAGTATAAGTGAAGCATGATGCTTGATTGTTTGAAGTTTGGTTGAGTTGTAGAGATTAGTTGGTTTTGTGGTATTGTTGGAGTTGTAAATCTTGATAAGTAGTTAAAGAACCTAAGTAAAGCTTTTAGTTTATGTGGGGAATAAGTATAAATGGTTAATGTGGAGTTGTTGGGGCTGTTATGATGTGGTTTGGATGGATGTTGGTTGTATGATTGATTTGGGGTTGAATTGTGGTTGGTTTTGAATGGTTTAAATTTGGGAAATCGCGTAAACATAGCCGTCGTAACGTCCGATTTTCTTTAGACTGTTTTTGTGCATAACATTAGGACCCGAGAACCCCCTGCTAGATTATGACCATTGCCATGTCTAGATAGCTCGTGTTACGAGCTTCGTTTTGATATGTAGTTCGTTCGATTCCGATGCACGGTTTAGGAGAAACGACCGTTTAGGAGAAACCTTGGTTAAGGACCTTAAATGACTAATTGGGGTAAGAAAAATTTATGGTAAGTGTGTTAGGCAGTTGGTAAGACACTGCGAGTTCATCGCCTTAAAACTCGTAAAGGTTAAATTATTAAAAATGGTGGAGCCGAGGGTACTCGAGTGACTTAAGAGAATCAATAAGCGCAAAACAAGCGTTAGAGTCTAAGTTAGTTAAAGTATAGATTTACAAGTGACTTTGGTTTAATTCCAACTTACTTGTTGTTTATAGGTTACCAGACTCGTCCCGAGCCTTTTTTCACCCCAAGTCGCTCAGGCAAGTTTTCTACCCGTTATACTGTTGTTGTGATGTATATATGTATATGCATTATCTTGCGGTAGATGCATGTTGGTTAATTAGAAAATGTTGCGATATATTGTAGCATGTTATATGGTACATATGCATGCCTGTTTTGTATTCTTGCCATATATATCTGTTGGTTCAGTTGATAATACCTATGCTAGAGGATGACAGTATTTTGCATATACCCTTATTATAAGGACCCAAAAGGTGAAAACATTTTCTAAAACCGGGAGTCGAGGATCCCGAGTAGATTTTGTATATATGTATATATATATATAATTATATATATATATGGTTATAGTTTTCAAAACTATTAATCGAATAAGGGTTATTCGATAACTTTATATTATTCATTGAATATTATTTCGAATATTCATCCGAGGACTTATGACTCCTTTATTTTATTATTGAATATTATTTCGAATATTCATTCGAGGGCTTATGACTCAGTTTATATTATTTAATGATTATTAATTGGATAGTCATTTGAGGATGTATTGACTCCTTTATTTTTAATGAATATTATTTATAATATTCATTCGAGGTATTATGACTCCGCTTATTACTGAAATATATTCTTTATGTTATTAAAGAATAAGGTGTCAATAATCAAACTTATTTTCGATTATTCAAATAAAGATAGTACTTTTATATAAGTATATCTTTGGTAATTTAATATCCATTTCAAGTATAAGTTTTAATACTTCTACTTCGATTATTTTTATAAGGATTATCTTTATGAGAATATTATTTAAATAATAATATTCAGACATTTTCTAAATATATTGGGAATGATTTACTTCATTAAATCAGCATTACTCCAAACACTCTTTAAAGTGTTTTCGAGTCTTCAAAATGATTTTTAAAAGTTAGAGCGGATCCCAAAACTCATTTTTATATTTAAGATCTTCCTTTTAAAAAGGGGATTTAAATACTCGCTCAAAACCTGAGGGATCCGGCTGTATGGTGTATTTTATATTCGCAACAAGGTTGCAGTTTTTGTAAATGAATTGATTACTTACCCAACGTTCGAGAAGTAAGTCCATCTATTGAGTCGGCATAAGCAACATGGGCTCAGTGGGCGTCCATGATAGTGTAAGTGGCTCAGTGGGAGTCCATCAAATGCATAAGTGGCTGAGTGGCAGTCCAGCATAAGGTCCTATTGTGACCAGGGTGATGACCAGTGGGGAATTCGTCCATCTACTAGTAGAAAAGGTTACTTATTGGTATCTTTGCCTGATCAGCGAGATATCTGGTTTATGCCAAAATTCTTTTCCTTTCCAAAATTCATTGGATGTTCCAAACTCTGTTCATACTTTACATGACAGAGGTTTTCAGGAAATGTATAAAGAAGATGTATATGTGGATATATATATATATATATCAGAACTTAATGAAGTATATCATAACTTCATTTCCTTTAATAATATTTCAAAGATTTAATCTATTCAAATCTTGTCTTGTAGTCTCATCTATGTGATGAACTGTTGAAAGCTCATTATACTTTGAACAGTGGTAGTTCAAGTAGCTTTATAAATGATATAAGCGTAGTGAAGTATTTGGTAACTTCATCCCTTGTTTTTACTTATATCTAGTAAGTAATTATCTTACACATGATAAAAGATTCTAGTAAGTATCCATTTAGATACTTATATTATTGTTATCACTATATATTATCTTGCGAGCTGTAAGGCTCACTCTTGCTTTATTTCTTCATCACACAACAACAGTTAGGAAAGATGGCCAGACTCCAGCAGACCCAGCGCAAGTGCGTGGGAAGCGTCCCGCGTCTTCCCGATGATGTTGTAGCTGCTATAGCTGCAGAGGTAGATCTATTGGTAGACCAGGCACTCTACTTTTGAGAATCAAATTATGTATAATTATAACTTGTGGCAGATAATGGCAATTAACTGTAAATTATCAAGTAATCATTTTGGGTTGTAATAACTTTTAAATTATGGATTCAAAGACTTGTACTTATTTCAATTTCATCTCTGAGACTATAACGGGTTGTGGCGTGTGTTAGTGTGGGGTCACAGCATAAGGTTATTTATTATTAATTAAGTGAAGTGATATTGTGGAAAAAAAGACCGTGATGACCCGGATCCCCGACCCCGGATCTGGGGGTGTTACAGAAATGGTATCAGAGCTAAGCGTTATAAACCTCAGAGATGATGTGACGTTAAGATAATAAGTTCACTAAGATAATAAGAACTCTTGCCAAGTTCATAGTCGGGCTACCTAACGTAGCACTGACAGTTAAAACCCTTATGGGAACCCTTATAAATATCGTGATAGAAGCGTAGTTCGTTATCGTAGATGGTAGCGGGACTTCGAACCCTGAGGTTGAGGAGCAACAGCGCGATGATGGTTATTACTAATTGGAGATCGGATTGTGGATCCGATAGAGTGTCCTAATACAGGACCGGATGATGTTGATATTGAGGATGTAGCGGTTGAGGATGTTTTCCTAGAAGGGATAGTTACTGAGGAGGATCCCATGGAGGATCCTGACAAGAATGAATAAAGGACCACTGATGAATTGATGACCATGGTTAGGTCGACTACCAGAGGTAGGATTGGTCGGTCACTACCGGAGGTTCGTTCAAGTTTGTAAAGATAGTAGCCCCTTTAACGCGGCTTACTCATAAGACTGAGAAGTTCGAATAGACAGAGAAATGCGAGAACAGCTTTTAAGAACTGAAGCAAAGGTTGGTGACGGCCCCTATGTTGGCGTTGCCGGATGGAAAAAGGAGATTTTGTGATTTGTAAGTGACGCTTCGCATAAGGAATTAGGGTGCTTCTTATATAGCACAGCAAGATAATCGCGTCTGCGTCAAGACAATTAAGGGAATATAAAATTCGATATCCCCACCCATGAGCTTGGGCTCGTGGCAATAGTTTTGCCCTAAAGATTGGAGGCAATATTTGTATGGAGAGGAGTGCGAGATTTACCTAAGCCATAAGTACTCTAGTACATTTACCCGTAGAAAGAGCTCAACATACGCCAGAGGAGGCGGTTAGAGCTAATCAAGAATTATGAGTGGGAGATTCTTTATCATTCGAGGAAAGCCAATGTGGTGGTTGATGCCCTTAGTAAAAAGGAGAGACTCAAGATGATAATGTCTTTGGGAGAGTTTATAAGAGATTTTGGAGATAGAAGTGAAGGTAACCGGAGCCGGTACCGAAAAGCTGTTTGAAATTGCAATACAGACCGAATTATTGGAAAAGAACATATTGTGCCAGAAAAAGTGATGAATGAAGGCAGAGAGCCAACAAATAGATATGAGATTAATACCGAGAAATATGATAAGGGAATAATGAGGTATTCCTATAGAATTTGGGTTCCAAATGTTTAAGAGCTTAAAGATGAGATCCTAGATGAAAGTCATAGTTCAAGGAATAAGATTTAGGGCAAACTCTGAACGTGATAGTCAGGGAGGTCGCCATCAAGATAGAAGGAACCCATAACATAATGAAGTGGAAAATGAGGATTTTAACGTATAAGATAACCCCAAGTATGGGAGAAGGATGAAACATTTCACACTAAGGAAACAGAAAGTCGATTAAGGAAAGGAGACCCGAGACGGTACTCCTATACGGCAATTCATGGACCTGTCTAAAAAGGACTTAGACTATTATCCCCAACCACCACCCTGAGGAAACAATGCGGTGAGAAATTCTTTCAGGACCTTTAAGTCGCTAAGCTCTCCGAGTTCTAAGGAACAAGCTGACCCAGTCGAGGCAAGAGCCTGGCTAAAGGAAATATAGGAATCATTTGAAATTCTAAATGATTGACGAATCACAAAAGACTGTTTTGTCACTTACCCTCCTAAGAGAAGGGCCACCACTGGTGAAAGACCAAGAAAGGCACGGAGCCAGAGGTTAGAATAAACTGATTAAAGTTCAGTCAATTGTTTCGGGAAAGTAATTCCCGAGGTTATGGAGATAGTGTAAAAGCTTTAGAGCCAGAACAAAGGCAGACGAGTATGATGAATTATGAATCTAAGTTGTAAAAGTTATCAAGATTCGTTCTGAGGACACGAATCCAGAATGACGGGATGTTTGAAATCAATGCTTATGTTGTGTTGGTTCATGAAATAAGGATAAGAGAAAGGAAAATAAAAAGGAATTGAAGTGGAAAGGAATATAAAGGCAAGAGAGTTTGAGAAATGATAAGGGAGTTGGGTTTGAGGAAACCCTAAAGACTCGTAGTAATAGAAATAGAAAAGTATGTAATCGTCCGGATGAGGGTGATTCACTATGAGTTAAATTGATGGTTGAAGGTATAAGAGATACATATATTTTATCCCCTGTAAGTTGGGAGGATTCGAGGAAACCTTGAGATAGTTCGAAGGATAAATAATGAGACGCGGATAGACTGGGGAGACAAGGAAGTAAGAAAATTAGGAAAAATTGGATGAAGGAAGTGACCTTCAAGAATGTGAAGTGTAAGACCGGTGGCTTGATACCCAGAAAGGGAGACGCCATGTATGAAAGATATCCCAACATTGAGGTGACTGTTGAGATAAACAACAAAAGTAAATAAGGAAGTATTAAGAAGAGGTTCACGTTGAACACGGCCAATATCTTCCAAAACATCCTTGTTATCGTTACCAAATTAGGCAAGAAAAGCGGATAACCGTTGTTATCTTTTGGAGGCCATATTGATTGACCTCATTTTGAATACAGATGTTATTGTGAAAATTAGGCATATACTATCGAGGTGGGAATGATTGAACAAGACACCCTTATCAGGGATATATGACTTGATTTATCCATGGAAGGATGCGTGTACCTTTTTAAAGGTGGAATTAAGGATAGAACATCGGTAACTTAAAACGAATCCTAGGGGAATGCCTAAAGGTTGGCATTTCACCCTTAATAGGGATAGTATGAGTTTTGACAGTATGAATTGGAAAGGATTAAGGTATTAATAACCTTTAAGGATCAGTGGAGAAATTTTTCAGAAGTATATAGACAATGGTTCTAGTATTAGTAAATGGTATTTTGATATGCCCTGTATATAGGGAATACAGGAGGAACGATTCAAGGATAACCTTAGAGGTTTTACAAGGAGAAAGGTAATATTCAAAATTCTCAAGAATAGAAATGTTGATAAAGGAAATGTGTCGTAATTATAATGATGCCAAGTGGGGCACGTGTTACACCACGAGAAAGTATGGATCGAACCAGTAATGGTCGAAATTGTTCAGGGCAATTAGGACTTAAGGTAAAAGATGTTCTAAGTATGATTAAGAGTCAGTCGTGACAGTGATTAACCTCTAAAGACTGAGGCAATAACTTATGGAAAAATGGTGATATTTTTTTTACTTATCAGATTTTAAGGAAAACATCTTCACATAAGCTGTGATTGAAATGAGGTAGAAAATTATTTGGAGGTGGTTAAAATGACATTGACTGTAAGGAAATTTTACTATCAGGAAAGGCCAAAGAGATGGCCGACACTTTAAAGGTAAGAGGATAATTATAGGCGCTTGTGCCAAAAGAATACAGTGATGATGGTTAAAGCTGTGAAGGTTGTATTATGGTTTGGAAGATTGACATTCCTTCTGATGACTGTGCAATACCCAACCGTAATAGTAGTTGGTAAAGGTTTAATTCGTGTAATCGCCATGAATGGGCTATCTATCTTAGAAGGTCCTATCTTGAGATAAGCCAGGACCATGTTTCAAAAAGGACTAGACGAACCTTTGAATAAGTCTTCTATTTAAGGCATATGATTTAGAATGGTATTAACCTGCTATCGTTGCTTTGATTGAAACTCTTCTGCAATTTTATCTGCTTCATGTCATATATGTATGTCAGGATCAGGAGTGTTCTTCATGAATCAGGAATGGTGATTATGTTACCTCCTTAGAAGGATTTGATACGACATGTATGGACTCCATATGGTTAGATATTAAGATTTCATGGAACGTGAATGACGACTGTAGGTCAGTAGTGGACCATAGTAATGCAACAATGATTCTGCGAGTAATGAGCTGGTTACAACCGTGAGAGTTGTATTGGAATGGATGTTGAGATTGAGTACCGCTAATCGGGTCGTGGTAATGTATAAGTTATCATTCATAGACTAATTAAGTAGAGTATCTACCTATTGAATATTTATTCCTTCTTATGAAAAGAGAGTCGTATTACTATATGAGGAAGGTTGCGGTGCAAGCATAGAATTCTAGTAACGATGATGTCTAGAATGAGATCCCAGGTTCGATTTTTGATATCGAGGGAGTTTCAAAGGTGATTGTGTATAAGCTCGAGGAAGAGCATGGGCCCATAGAATGACAGACGGAATAGCAAAAATATTTAGGCACGTGAAATGCGATGCTATAATACTTGATGTTGATATAAATACATATATGTTTTGTTCTTCTATGATAAACCTCTATAGTTCAGAGGTAGGTTCCAAGCCAGATATTTTGTGGCAGTATATATTTTTTTTTCATATATACAATTCTCTTCAATTCGTTCTTTTCTCTTCTTTTCATTTTGTATAAGCTGAGAAGAACAACCCTTCCAGAAGGGGAGGTATTGCCGAATGACTATCTATCTGTGTGATAGAAGCCTAGTAGGATACCAGCTATTGTTTAATTGCTTGTCAAGTACTAAAGGCTGGCCACCTTCTGTACTAACTATGCGATATAACAAGTGTTCATGATCATAGTGATCTCTCAATAAATTCTTTTACTTTTATATGAAGGATGAAGCTTTCGATAATAGAAACAGCTGAAAAAGGAGTAGTAAAATTTTGGTGGTATTCGGAATGGAAACACATTCGTGATACTAAGGTTGACGTGGTTATTAAAAGGTTATAGAACGCTAATGAGCAAAAGTGTAACCAGTATAATATTAGGAACGGAGGGCAGTAGCGATTACGAACTGGAAAAGAATGGGTATTGAGAAGCAAAAGCTCTAATGTTAAAAGCTATAATGAGAGTCTGTGCAATAGACTTGAAAGAAATTGGAATGATCACTTAACACGGATTGAGTTTTCTTACGACAATAGATCATATGTCATTATCGAGATGTCGCCTTATGAGATCCTTGAGAGAAGACAATGTCGATCTCCCTTATGTTAGGATGAAGTTGTAGAGCGCAAGATGCTCAGACCCGCAGTAGTCCAAAGGACCAAGGATATAATAGATCTAATCAGAGACCGGCTGGTAGTAGCCCAAGATGGACATAAGAAGTATGTCGATTTGACACGAAAGGACAAGGAATAGGAAGTAGGGGACCTAGTGTTGTTATAGGTATTCCCTTGGAAGGGGTTAATGAGATTTAGAAAGAAAGGAAAACTAAGCCCAAGATACATTGGACCTTTTGAGATACTAAGACGGATTGGGAAGTTGGCTTACGAGCTAGCCTTACCCCCGAACCTGCAACAAGTTCATAACGTGTTCCACGTATCAATGTTAAGAAAGTGTAATTCGGGTGCCAGATAAATAGGGGCATATGAGCACATAGACATGCAACCCGACGTAACCTATATGGAGCAATCAGGAAGGGTTATAGAGTGAAAAGGAACAAGTGCTTAGGAGAAGGATTATCAAACTAGGCAGAGTTTGGTGGTAGGACCACAATGTGGGAAAATTTACTCGAGAGTTAGAAAGTGCAATGCTAAGAGAGTATCCCTATTCATTTTCTATCTGATTCCGGGACGGAATCCTTTTAAGGAGGGGAGACTGTAATAACCCCAATTTTTTTTTTTTTTGGAAATTTTTGAAACCCTTATGAATAGTGTTTTTGCTGAATGAGAAAACTTTTCATGCCACACTATGTAGGGGTTCTGTTATGGATATTCTGAGATTTTATTAGTACTCTATATGGTATATAAGTGTATGTAAAGATCGTCAGAATCCAATTCCGAACACTTTGAATTTTCCCAGAAATCCACTAGATACGGAAATAATTGAGTATAAGGTAACATGATTAAAAGGATTTAAATTCAAGGATTATAAGAGAGGGTCATAAAAGGAATATAATGTATGGAGAAAGGTTAAGGGAACCCAAGTAATAAGATCCCGGGTATGATCCCTCAAACGATAAATGAGAACGAAAGTTAAGCGAACCGTATAACAGATCAGCGGTCATTAGGCAAACAATTAGGAAGTTAATCAAAGAGATTAGAGGGGATGATGTCATCCAACCAATAGAAAGAGGACAAAGGAGGGGTGATGGCATCACAAAGTGATGCAAGCATGACATAAGAGGGAAGGAAATGTGGTGGAATATTAACCACACAAAATCAAGGGTAAATGGGTAATTGACCTAAAACAAAACAAAAACAACCAACCAAAAAGCAAAACAAAGCAAAACACAAAAATCTCTCTTTCTTCTACATCTTGCTCTCGGCTTTTTGAAGAAATGCAAGGATGGGAATTCCAAAACCCAAGCTCCACTTAATCATAATTCAAAAGGTTTGTTTCTTTAGCTTCCATAATTCATAACTAAGATGAGCCATAAGTTTAAGCTCAAGATTCCATGTTTAACATAGCTAATTAATTCATCAAAGTTCTCGGTGAATAGTGTTTTCAAGAAACTAACTTTGTGTTTTCTTATGTTTCTTCAAGATCCAAGCTTAGTAGAGATAGTTAGTGGCTATTTAAGGCTTCCTAAGTGATTCTCCACTCTCCAAGGAAGGTATAAACTACAAACCCTAGCTTTAGTTTTGAGTAATTAGGAATGAATATGTTTGATATAGTATAAGTGAAGCATGATGCTTGATTGTTTGAAGTTTGGTTGAGTTGTAGAGATTAGTTGGTTTTGTGGTATTGTTGGAGTTGTAAATCTTGATAAGTAGTTAAAGAACCTAAGTAAAGCTTTTAGTTTATGTGGGGAATAAGTATAAATGGTTAATGTGGAGTTGTTGGGGCTGTTATGATGTGGTTTGGATGGATGTTGGTTGCCAGACTCGTCCCGAGCCTTTTTTCACCCCAAGTCGCTCAGGCAAGTTTTCTACCCGTTATACTGTTGTTGTGATGTATATATGTATATGCATTATCTTGCGGTAGATGCATGTTGGTTAATTAGCAAATGTTGCGATATATTGTAGCATGTTATATGGTACATATGCATGCCTGTTTTGTATTCTTGCCATATATATCTGTTGGTTCAGTTGATAATACATATGCTAGAGGATAGCAGTATTTTGCATATACCCTTATTATAAGGACCCAAAAGGTGAAAACATTTTCTAAAACCGGGAGTCGAGGATCCCGAGTAGATTTTGTATATATGTATATATATATAATTATATATATATATGGTTATAGTTTTCAAAACTATTAATCGAATAAGGGTTATTCGATAACTTTATATTATTCATTGAATATTATTTCGAATATTCATCCGAGGACTTATGACTCCTTTATTTTATTATTGAATATTATTTCGAATATTCATTCGACGGCTTATGACTCGGTTTATATTATTTAATGATTATTAATTGGATAGTCATTTGAGGATGTATTGACTCCTTTATTTTTAATGAATATTATTTATAATATTCATTCGAGGTATTATGACTCCGCTTATTACTGAAATATATTCTTTATGTTATTAAAGAATAAGGTGTCAATAATCAAACTTATTTTCGATTATTCAAATAAAGATAGTACTTTTATATAAGTATATCTTTGGTTATTTAATATCCATTTCAAGTATAAGTTTTAATACTTCTACTTCGATTATTTTTATAAGGATTATCTTTATGAGAATATTATTTAAATAATAATATTCAGACATTTTCTAAATATATTGGGACTGATTTACTTCATTAAATCAGCATTACTCCAAACACTCTTTAAAGTGTTTTCGAGTCTTCAAAATGATTTTTAAAAGTTAGAGAGGATCCCAAAACTCATTTTTATATTTAAGATCTTCCTTTTAAAAAGGGGATTTAAATACTCGCTCAAAACCTGAGGGATCCGGCTCTATGGTGTATTTTATATTCGCAACAAGGTTGCAGTTTTGGTAAATGAATTGATTACTTACCCAACGTTCGAGAAGTAAGTCCATCTATTGAGTCGGCATAAGCAACATGGGCTCAGTGGGCGTCCATGATAGTGTAAGTGGCTCAGTGGGAGTCCATCAAATGCATAAGTGGCTGAGTGGCAGTCCAGCATAAGGTCCTATTGCGACCAGGGTGATGACCAGTGGGGAATTCGTCCATCTACTAGTAGAAAAGGTTACTTATTGGTATCTTTGCCTGATCAGCGAGATATCTGGTTTATGCCAAAATTCTTTTCCTTTCCAAAATTCATTGGATGTTCCAAACTCTGTTCATACTTTACATGACAGAGGTTTTCAGGAAATGTATAAAGAAGATGTATATGTGGATATATATATATATCAGAACTTAATGAAGTATATCATAACTTCATTTCCTTTAATAATATTTCAAAGATTTAATCTATTCAAATCTTGTCTTGTAGTCTCATCTATGTGATGAACTGTTGAAAGCTCATTATACTTTGAACAGTGGTAGTTCAAGTAGCTTTATAAATGATATAAGTGTAGTGAAGTATTTGGTAACTTCATCCCTTGTTTTTACTTATATCTAGTAAGTAATTATCTTACACATGATAAAAGATTCTAGTAAGTATCCATTTAGATACTTATATTATTGTTATCACTATATATTATCTTGCGAGCTGTAAGGCTCACTCTTGTTTTATTTCTTCATCACACAACCACAGTTAGGAAAGATGGCCAGACTCCAGCAGACCCAGCGCAAGCACGTGGGAAGCGTCCCGTGTCTTCCCGATGATGTTGTAGTTGTTATAGCTGCAGAGGTAGATCTATTGGTAGACCAGGCACTCTACTTTTGAGAATCAAATTATGTATAATTATAACTTGTGGCGGATAATGGCAATTAACTGTAAATTATCAAGTAATCATTTTGGGTTGTAATAACTTTTAAATTGTGGATTCAAAGACTTGTACTTATTTCAATTTCATCTCTGAGACTATAACGGGTTGTGGCGTGTGTTAGTGTGGGGTCACAGCATAAGGTTATTTATTATTAATTAAGTGAAGTGATATTGTGGAAAGAAAGACCGTGACGACCCGGATCCCCGACCCCGGATCTGGGGGTGTTACAGTCTTGGACAACTTGGTTTTGCCATGGATGGGGAGCTGAGCCAAGACTTGGTCTTGCAATCACTTCCGGGTTCATTTTCGCAGTTTGTTGTGAACTTTCACATGAATAAGCTGGATATCAGCCTGGCTGAACTCCACAACATATTGAAGACTGCGGAATCGAATTTTCCCCCTAAGAAGGGTTCTGTTTTTCTAATTGGTGAAGGTTCCACTCCTAAGATAAGGAAGAGGAACCCTTCCAAGAAGAAGAAAGTAGGTGAAGAAAATCCGGTTCCACCAAAAGCTGAAGACCCCAAGAGCAAAGTTGTTTGCTCTCACTGTAACAAGGTGGGGCACTGGAAGAGGAACTGCAAGGTTTACCTTGCAGAGTTGAAGAAGAAGAAGGGGAGTGAGACTACCGCTTATGATTCAGGTATGTTCATGATAGAAATGAATATGTCATTAAGTCAAATTTCTACTTGGGTATTAGATATCGCCTGTGGTTCTTACATCTGTAATTCGTTGCAGGGACTAAGGAGAAGTAGGACTCTTGAGGAAGAGGAGGTGATTCTACTGATGGAAAATGAAGCAAGAGTTGCTGCTGAAGATGTACGATCATTTCATTTACATATGCCTACGGGCAAGACTATTGTTTGAAATAATTGTTATTTTGTTTCCTCAATTGTAAGGAATATTGTTTCTATTCCTATGTTGGATTTGGATGGTTTTTCATTTTATTATTAAGAATAATGAATGTTCTATCCTTAGAGATAATATTCTTTATTGACGTGGTATTTTAAATAATGGTCTGTATGTATGTGACATAATTTACTTCAGATTGAAATAACTAATAAAAGAAAAGGGATGATGAAAATCTCACTTTCTTTTGGCACTGCAGACTTGGTCATATTAGTGAAAATAGACTGCGGACATTGCATAAGGAAGGGTTACTTGACCCCTTTTGATTTTGAATCATATCCTACATGCGAGTCTTGTCTATTGGGTAAAATGACCAAATCTCCATTTAGTGGACATGGAGAGAGGGCTGCAGATTTGCTAGGATTGGTACACATAGATGTATAAGGACCAATGTCTACGCAAGCCATGGGTGAGTTTTCATACTTCATTACTTTCATAGATGATAGATCTAGATTCGGATATGTGTTTGATGAAACACAAGTCTGATGCCTTTGAAAAGTTCAAAGAGTATAAGTAAGAAGTGGAGAAACAAACCAAAAATGGTATTATAACTCTTCGATCAGATCGAGGTGGTAAATACTTGAATGGAGAGTTTCTGGATTATCTCAAAGAAAAGGGTATAGTCTCCCAGTGGACTCCTCCAGATTTAGACATGGTTCGGTCCATGATGAGTTATGTGAATCTTCCAGTATTCTTATGGGGTTATGCATTGGAAACCTCAGCATATTTACTGAATAAGGTGCCTTCCAAATCTGTCCCTCAAACTCTATATGAGATATGGAAAGAAAGGAAACCGAGTCTTAAACACGTTAAGATTTGGGGATGTCCAGCTTATGTCAAGAAAGTTGACCCAGATAAGCTGGAATCTTGATCCGTAAAATGTAATTTTGTGGGATATCCTAAAGAGATTTTGGGGTATTACTTTTGCACCGATCATCGGGTGTTTGTCTCCAGACATGCTACCTTCTTGGAAAAGCAGTTTATCATTAAAGGAAACAGTGGGAGCAAAATTGAACTTGATGAAGTTCAAGAAGCACAAACTACTACGAATCAAGTGGAAACACCTGTTCAGACTGAACAACCTTCTGTGGAACAGCCCATTCGTAGGTCAGGGAGAGTGTCTCGCCAACCTGAGAGGTATTATGGCCTTGTCATTGAGAATGACAATGAGTTGTCAATCATTGATGATGACGACCCTAAGACCTATAATGAGGCTATGAGTAGTGTTGACTCAGAGAAATGGCAAAGTGCCATGAAATCCGAAATGGAATCTATGTATACGGTATACAAAAGAAAGATTAGAGCAGATGGCCAGGTGGAGACCTTTAAAGCCAGGCTTGTGGCAAAAGGATTCAAACAAAGGCAATGGATTGACTTTAATTAAACCTTTTACCTGTAGCCCTGTTAAAATCAGTTCGGATTTTGCTTGCGATTGCTGCTTACTACGACTATGAGATCTGGAAAATGGCCAGATGGTTTTCTTTCCAAGGGAAATGAAAACCTAGTGTGTAAGCTGCTGCGAACCATATGTGGTTTAAAGCAAGCTTCTCGTAGATGGAACATCCGTTTTGATGAGACAATCAAAGAGTTTGGTTTTATCAAAAACATAGATGAACCATGTATCTACAAAAGGGTTAGTGGGAGCGCGGTAACATTTCTTGTATTGTATTGAAAGAGAGTTGACACACATAACAACATAGCAGACCCACTCACTAAGCCACTTTCTGAAAGTCACTTTGATCGTCATAAAGACAAGATGGGTATTAGATACCAGAGTGATTGGCTTTAGTACAAGTGGGAGATTGAAAGAGATATGTCCTAAGTCCAATCACGTATGAGGATTTAGGAATAACTTTTATGTAATCTGTTTTGATTTAATTGATATTAATAAAAGACTTGTTTTGTTTTTATTACGGGCTCTATCTATTTAAGTGTTTAAATAAGATATACCATAGTTTAGAGTAAAGCTTATTATGGATTATGATGAGATCATAATAGTGAGACCTAAAAGATGATAACTCTAAACTTTATATAGTAATATCTTGCATTGGTTCAAGAATTTGAAACCTGAGATATGTGAGTTGGACCATCTTCAGAGATTGCTATGAAAGCAAGATATTTATTATTCTCGTCATCTGATCCATCCCAACTCTTTCCCGTGCACTATAAGTTTTGACTGGCTTCTTCCCTAAGAAAATATTCCACCTTTGTCTCAACTCTTCAACTGAATCCCTACTCATCCATGTTTGTCAAGCTTCTTGTTCTGTAGTAGCAAAACTCCTGATAGTTACTTGACACATAATACTTGTCAAACCTGTAGCTATCAAATCTTGTTTATGTCCCAATCTCAGTCTTGAAATCACCTCTTGAATTGAATCTATAAAAGTCTTTGCTTTAGAATAGATAGGCTTGATCCTTGGACATAGCTTATGTATTCCTTGTGAATGTGATACGACCAAACTTCCTCGACATGTGAAACACTGCCCTAACGTCCAGTCCCTCAAGTAATTCTACCTAAGCTTCCTTTGATTCATCTATCAGTAACTCTTACATTCTGTCCTGAGGTTCCAACTATACTGCATGTAACTGAGATGTTTGTATGTCCCCACTATTCTCTCTTATCTCCACAATTCCTGCCTGTATGATCTCATTGATTCCCGTATAAACATAGCATTGGTACAAACCACTGTGTGACTGTATAATCTGGAATCAAAGAGTTGTTCCACTTTAAAAGCCCGGAGGAATCCTGAGTCTACCAATACTTAAAGTACCCTTAATTTAATATTTAAGAGAAATTTAAATTTTCAATATTTTTAATTTTCTTAGAAAATAAATTAATCAAAAATAAATATTTACGTAAAATCTAATTTTCAAGATTTTCGAATTTTTTTAAAAATTAAATAAAACATAAATTATTATCTAAGAAAATTTAAATTTAAGAATTTTAAATTTTATGGAAAAATGAATAAATCAGAAATAAAAAATTAAAGAGCTAAATAAATTTGTTTTATGGCGACTCTGGCAGCTCCCTTGTATATCTCTGCGGCGACCACAGGGCGTACATGTTTCTCTTAGCCAAATATACAATTCCCCTGTGGCGACCTCTTTTACTTCTATACGCCGTCTTTGCGCCATCTTTATTCGTGTGTGGCGACTAGGGAAGCAACAAGGCTGTGGCGACTAAATTCTCTGTGGCGACCACCCAATTGTCGTGCGTGTGCACCTGTACGGTTCCCGCGCGTGGCTTCTGTTTAAACAAATTGCCGTAAGTCTTGCGCGTGGAAAAAGGCGGCAACATCCGGCTGTATTCACTTCCTGCGCGTGTTACAACCTTGGAGGTACATGCGCGTGAACTAACCGAAGCTGAAGCCGCTTCCTGATGTTTTGTTTAAATATAATCCAATAGAAGCTGCCATTATTAACTCAAGATGTTATACTTATGAGATTTGGCAGCTAATAAACAACTAGCAAACCATTATGCCAATTTATTTTCGAATGAATGAATGAATAAAAAAAATGGCAGCTAACAAATCCCGAAAACTGATTTAAATTAATAAATTTTTATTTACTAAAACTTACATAATCAATTAATTTAATAAAATTTATAAAATAAATTTATTTAAATTAAGTTCATATAAACTTATTTAAATTAAATTTATAAAATAAATTTGTTAAATCAAATTTATAAAATAAATTTATGTAAACGCAAATTAATAATATAAATAAATTTAGGGATCCTGATTTGTGTATCAATCAGTAAGCTCTGATACCAATTGTTAGGTCCCGAATTATCGTAGAAGGGGGGTTGAATACGATAATCACTAAATTAAAAAAAAATTGAATCTTTAGCGGATATAGATTTAGTGCTCGGTTAGTGGTTTCGTGTTCTTGAGAGGAATGGTGTTTGTAACGATAAAAACAAGGAACACAAGATATTCAGGGAAGTATATATTTGTATATAAATCCTTGGGGGGTGTTGCTATACTCCGGTAAATAAATTAACCGGCTATAATCTAAGAACAAAAAAATTCCTAGCTTCTACAAAGATTTACAAATTAAATCCTATACAATGATCTAGATTTTATTTATACTAGGATTTAATTACCGGGTAACGATTATAATGCCCTTATGAATATACAAGAATTAAATCAGGCATTATAACGTTACTCCATTGAGAAGTTAAACGGATATAGAAAAAACTTGAACTTCTCTAAAAAAAATTGCTGCTATTTTTCACCTCTCTTGGGAGAGAAGATGAACAAAAATAATTCCAAAATTGCTAAGTCCTTCTGCTGTAAATGTGTAGTCTTTATATCCAATAAAATTGTGTGGTTGAGGAGAGGAGCATTTCTGTGGTGACCAAGAGTACAGGGGGCTTAGTTTATTTGTGTGGCGACCAGGGAGGTACAGGAGGATTTATTTGCCTTGGATTTTCTTTTACTCAATACACCTATGGCGACCAAGGGGGAAAAAGCTCTTTGGCGACTAGCTACTAGTACTAGTATAATATTTGATTTCTAATAATCTAACTCCCCTGTGGCAACCACAGGGGCTGCTAGCATATATAAATATACTTGATCAAAACAAACTAACTACAACTTGTACACGTTTGTTTCAATTCTTTTATTTCCTTTTTCTTTTTCCTTTTTCTTTTTCTTTTTCTTTTTTCTTTCTTTTTGTTTTTCTTTCTTTTCTTTCTTTTTTTTGTTTTCTTTCTTTTTTGTTTTTCTTTTCTTTTCTTTTCTTCTTTTTTTTTCTTTTCTTTTAGTTTAAATTATAACTAAATTAATTTATAAAATTAACTTAAATATAACTTATATAAATAAACTAATTTAGATTTATAAAATAAATTATTTAAAGTTTATAAGATAAATCATTTTAAGTTTATTAAATAAATTATATTAAATTCCACTACATAAATTTATTTAATTTAACAATTAAACTTTGAGTTTCGCCAGTCCCCTGAACTGTTTAGTTGTATACTCCGCGCACCTCTTCTCGTACTTTAACAGATAAACGTTCAATCCAAGTACGTTTCTTAACTTAACAATCCTTCTATAAGTAATACCCAGATTCCTTTCACGAGCTGTTGACGCCTAGTGCAACTGGTCTGGTTCACAAACGACTAACCCCGATTCAGGTCTTCGTATTATGGCCTTGATTAAATTGTTAAGCTTGCAACAACTTTATCGCTTCAGACACTGACTGTTAATAAACAATTATACTTTCATTGGAATGCTTTATAGTACTTTAGACAACGTCTTCATTAACCTCTGTCTATACCCTATCTTCAATTCTTCAGATTCCTATACTTCAAACACTGTCTATATTCAATCAATGCCAATACACTAAAATCTTCTGGTAGCATTTATAAACTGAATCTTCATCATTTCTGAAACCCTGAAAGTCTTTAGCCTTTGTTCTTCACTGAGGCATGATAATATTAATGAACTTCTTTCAGTGACCTGTAGACAGACTTCCAGCCTTCTTCTAATCTTCTAATTCTTTGTATTTGCCCTGTCTTTGTTCTTCCTGATTTCTTGTGTAGACATAGTATTATTAACCTGTTCTATTCTAGTATTGTTATTGTGTTGAGTTATCACGTAACTGTTTATACAGCTACGCAGTCTCACCAATAACATGTAAATGGAAAGGAGAGTTGTGGTCAACATCAATGATGTTGGGGTTGACAGGTGTATGCAGGTCTCCTTAGCATTTCTGAAATCTAGGATAGCCTCAGAACTGGAAATCTTCATCAATAAAGTCAAGGTAATGATTCCATAAGACACTCTCTTGCTAAAAGAACTCAAATCAGGACAAAGAATGAGCCTTTACTGAAGCTTATCTTATGCCTAGCAAGGGAGTGGCTTACATATGCCCAACCACCAGAAAATGCAGAAACTTCCTGATTCCAAAGCACTACGTGATGGAAAACAAAAGAGTATTAATGATGACACTAGAGACAGAGTTGAAGCTCAAAAGAAATAAATATGTGGAGGATGTTGAAATGGTCAAGATTCTGAGAAGGTATATTGAAAATGTTGAGAGCTAGCTTCCTAAGACTACTATCAATACCCAAGATGAGGACAATGATGATGATGAGAAAAAGAAAGAGGAAGTTAAATCTTTTGGCTCAAATCCTAGTCACTCTAGAAAAAGTAGTGGGAATAGCAATAATGTCAAGAAAGGGAGTGAGAAGGGTGATGAAAAGAAAGGGAGGAATAAGGATGATGAGAAGAAATGAGATGATAAAGAAGGGATGGACACCAAAAAGACACTTGTGAACCAAAAATCTCAAACCAGAAAACCGTGAACCAAATCCCTAGTCAATCAAAAATTCCAACTCCTCAAACCCTCAAGCCTAAACACTTTTACAAACTCACAACCAACTCTCTACTCAAAACACCTATCCTAGCCAATCAAACCATATTGAAGAAACTAGTCAAACCTCCATCATTCAATCCACCAGTCAAAACATGGTTTAATTATATTGAAAGAAAACCAAAGGAAAACAAAGTTAAAATGGGAGCATTGTGGGCCTGCTTTAATCAAGATAAATTTCTATCAATCTCAGAGGAAGTCTCAGAAGATGACTACAATAAACAACAAACAGAACTCATATTTAGAGTCACTGTAGATACTCTGGGAGAGGTGAGAATCTATTCCAAAAATGGCCTTCAACATATTCAAGAAATAAATAATGGAGAACTTCTCAATAGTAGAACTTAAAAGGGTGATAAGTTTAATGACTGAGAATGATAAATTCACAAGAATGAGGAAGGTTCAGCTAGCTGAAATGTTGGTAAATAGAAATGAAAGAATGGCAAGGGAGAAGGTTGAGATAGAAGAAAGATCTATTAGGATGGATGATGAGCTAGAGAGATTGAAAAGAAGATCAAATAAACTCAAGGATAGATGATTAAGAAGGGTTTCTAAAAATGGTGTGTTCCTGAACATTAGAACTCATAAACTATCAAGGTACAGAGTTGAGCATCTAGGTAGTTACTCACTAGAAGAATGGTTGAACCTCATAGAAGCACTAAAAGGAACTGAGATCATTAAAGAACTTGATCATGTCTTGTTAGACTAAAGGACTTGATTAAATCTTAGTCATAATATGAAAACTTCAGTCAATTCTGTAACTCAATTTTCTTTGTAATAGCTAAATGATATTTATGTATAGAAGAATGTACTTTGTATATCTCTATTATTTTTCATTTTTAGCTTGGGTTAATCTTGTTATCAGCCATGAATTTGTGACAAGTGATCTTCTCATAAATTGGGGAAGATTGTTGTGCAAGACATGTCTTGATATAACAAGACTAAGTCATATTGACAATCCTAAGATTTAGTTGACTTGTAATTTTTATGTAATCTATAATGTTATTCCTTGAGTCTGTAAGAATGTTAAAGAAGACTTGAGTGGAGTAGTTTTTAGTAAATAGCCAATAAGCTAGGAATAAATCTTTGGAAAAAGATCAAGCCTGATCATGACTCAGAATGAAGATATATAACTTGGTGAAGAATAATGTTGTAGATTGAAAAATGTGTTATTCCCTAACAATACAACAAGAATTACAGAAGGGGGTTTGAATGTAATTCTGGCTACTTTTTCAAATTTTAAAATAGTTCTAACTTGATAAATATAACAATGTTTGATTAGCAGTTGTGCGGAATAAAAAGATGATAGAAATCAAAACACTAAGTAATAAAAATGAAGGCTTTTAAAACTTTCTGGTGGATTTGAAAGTATCCACCAGATATATATATATATATATATATATATATATATATATATATATATATCAAATGAGAACCCTGTGAAGCTTGAATAGCTCACAGCTGCTTACAAGTTTGAACAACTAAACTATAGAGAAATGCTTACAGGATATAGCTTGATATGTTTCTCTGAAAATATATCTGCTTAGTAAATTGATCTACTTGCTACACTTGGTTTATATATCACCAAGTTTACATTACAATAAGACAAGATAATAAAACAAAACATATCTAGTCTAATTTCATGCTACTTCACTACTCTATTCCAGCATCTTTGAATATCTTCACAATTACATGGACATGGTAATGCTTCTTTGTTCTCAAATTCCTGCTTAACAGGCTGCCACATTCCTTTTGCAAACACCCAACGCAAGTGACTGTGTTATCACTGTCAACAGCTATTTGAATTTGATCATTCGTCGGGTCTATGCCTGTCATCCATGGGGCAGCTTTGTTGATCATCTGTTGAGAGTCTTGTATATTATCCGTCGGGTGTCTATTTGTCACTTGACTCCATTTCACTTATACAGAATTATAAGACATCTCATATTTAAAATTAATCAACCTATTCTCCATATCAATCTAGTAGTCAACATAACTTATAGAACCCTAAGCAATCTACTTGACTAGTACATATTGTTTGCAGAAATGTGCTACAGTTCTTATTATTACATAAGCTACTCACTCGATGGATCTTAATCAGTTATCCGTCGGGACTGTAAAGTTTATCCTTCGGGACTATATTAGATCATCCGTCGAGTGCTACAAAATACACTAAGTTAAATCTACTAAGGTGATTTGTTTAACTTATCATCAAGTTCAAAACATATTCCTAACAATCTCCCCCAATTTATGTCTACTGGAATTGTAGCCATAAATTAAGAGAAACTTGATGATAACAAAACACCCTAAAAATACAGATTGAAAAATAGTAGATAAAACTGATAAGTGCTACAATAGTTATTAAAAATTGAATAAAGAAAAGTGTACAAAGAGTTACTCAAAATCAATATCAAGGTGTTCCTCTAGTCTGAGCAGATCAATCTATTTCCTTGATTGTCTGGATTTCTTCCCAAGCCTCCTGTTGTTCTCTTCTATCTGATTCTGGAGTTGTCTGTGGAATTCAAGTTCATCAGCTTCAGATAAATCCAACATTTCTTGCATTTCCAAAAGAGTCTCATTGCTAGAGATACTCAGTTGGTCATCCATTCTGAAGAATCTTCTAACTCCCTTATCATCCATGAATTCCATCAGCCAATAAGGCCTTAAATGTACTCTCTTTCATGTGAAGGGAATAGACAGAGTTTTTGGAAGTGCATCTTTGGCTCTATTACTCCTTAGCTCCTCTAGTTTCTTTAGGACTATTCTCTTTGCAGTCACATTAAATCCAAAGTTTTTCTTGAAGGATGAATAGACCTTTATCAGTACAGATTGGCTTTCTTGAAGAATCCTGTGAAGTGGCCATGTCATCTCTTTCCCTCCATTGTACTTGAACACTAGGCTTTCAGGAAGATGCCTGTAAGCATCAAAACCTCTTACTTTTTCCAATTCTTCTAAGTAGAGGTTTATTTCAGAGAACTCCTTGATGTCACAGATATATAAGAGATCTTCCTTGTTGACTTTGGGTTGAGATTTGGTTAGAGTCTTGGATCTAAGAGTCACAGGCTTCACTTTCTTGATTGCTCTAGTCTTTGTTTTCATTGGCTTGTTGAAGATAGGAAAGTTTAGTTCAGGAATTGGCAAACTATCCCATTCTACTGGCTCATCCTTTGGAATTATGGGCTCACCATGAATATTCCTAGTTGGAACCAACACCTTGAATTCTTCAAATACCATTGAGGGTTTTGATGTCTGAGTTGAAGTTGTAGACTTTTTGGGAATGTAGTCTTCCATTTCCTCATCACTAAAGTCCAATTTTCTTTTGGAGGGGAGCTTGTATCTGAATCTTCTTTTCTGTTGTGGTTCCTGTTGCATTTTCTGATCTTGAGGTTCAGCGATCACAGATGGTTGTGCAGAAATCTCAGTTGTAGTCTTCACAGCTTGAAGTTTGGCCAAGATAGCAGCTTGCTCCTTCTTTTGTTTGAGCTTTTTAGCATCTAAGGCAGCTTGCTTCTTTTCTTGCCTGATTCTTTCCTTCTCTTACTTTTTAGCTTCTACAAATTGGGGGTGTCCAGCCACCACACATATTGTGGCGCCCTTCAAACTCGGGTCAGAAGTTTGGGGTCCATAACACAAACACAATATATCAACCTGTATAAGAAATATTATTAGTAATGACCCTGCTTCACAAAACCATGGATCGCAACAGGTTAAAGTATAAAAACAAGCCACAACCTTAATTTATTACATCGTGCCAAATCCCAACTAATTTAACTTACAATTAATGATAAAGTCATTCTTACAATCTGACTATCTCTTTACCGCATGAAACTTCTGCAAGCTCGATCCAACTCGACTGGAACCTTAGCCCGCACTTTGGACTGAGGAACTTCACTATCATCCATATTCTTTTCAACTATAAAATATATGAAAGAATCGCAAAGGTGAGCTAACTAGCTCAGCAAGTCATGATAACGTTAACTGAGGTTAATCAATGATCAAATGAGATGATTCAAAGGAATCAAGTTTCTTTTTAACTAATCATTAGAATTGGATATTCATTTTAAGTTTTAAAACCAAGGTTAGGCTGCTGATCAGTCACGCACTAACCCCGAGCAAAGCACACAGCACTGCTCTAATTACTGGATCCAAGGCACACATTGGCCTAACTTGACCATTGGTATGGTCTGACCACGAATCTGGTCCTCATATATAAAAACTATCCAATCCTAAAGTAGTTCAATATGATAAACGATATAATTCAATAAAACAAGATCATAATCAATAATGATTAAACATTTGAATAAAACGTAAGGGAACTCATGGATATCACAAGGGTATATCAGGGTATGCAAAAGAAACGGTTTTCAATCTGTAAAAGAATCAGGTATTGAACAAATAGTGATTTTCCGAGGTATAGTTCTTTGATATTATAAAGAATGGTTGGAGTATAAAAGTTTCTGTGTTTTCAAACCATTTTCTTCTGGTATTTGATAGTTAAACATTTGGGAAATAGTATCATATTTGTGTGGTTTGGTGTCTGAGGATCAACAAAGTACGGTTTGCCAAGAATAAGGCTTACGGCTCAAGATCAAGAAAGAATCAGGGTTTAAGGGTAAATAGTTTGAAGCATATGCATTGTAAAACAGGAGTTATGTTTAATGATAACAATATGTTATAAAACAGTTCAAAAACATTGGTAATATATCTTGAAGAAAAGTTCAGAAATACTTGCCTTACAAGGCTTTACAACTATTACTGATCAACCCTGAGCCGACTTTGATGCTCAGGCTCTAACGTCCAATCACTAGATCCCATTGGATTCGACTTCGACACTCAGGTCTTTCTGTTGAAACTCTACTGAGCTCGTCGACTGACCACTAGGTTATCTTTAGTCCAACGTCCACTTTCAAGTTTCCGGCTATAACCTACAGGGTCGAAATACCCTACGTTAAACGTCTAGGTATGCTTGACATATCCTCGATACTAATTCTCACCCAACAATATTCAAACCCGACTCGTAATCATTCATATTAGAATAACACAGACAACAATTAGGGTTCATATTCTCGAAATCGATCCAGTGTTCGTTTTTACAAAATACGCATATTCGTCATTTTACGAAATTAGGGTTACTGGATTTTTGACCGAACATTCACCACAACATACAATCAGGTTTCGCACATGATACAAGTATATACTTATATACACTCGTTCGATGTTCCGATAATTACAGGGTATGTCCCGAATTTCTGAATTTAATTTCCAAAAGTTCGGGCAGCACCTCCTCTATTTATCGGCCTACCCGTCGAACAACTCGACGTCAAATCACAACCAAACAATCAATCCAGTTATGCATTTCAATCCTCAATACAACCTTTATATTTTAAATAAATATTTTTCTTCCGAAAATAACTTCACGGATTAAGTTTATTTATTTTATAAAGATAGGACTCAGATCAAAATCATCCTTGTCCACCGCCGACTCACCGAAGTTCATCGTCGACGGCGGCGAAATTCTCGGGGCACCCGATAGTACGGATTCCAACCCAAAATTTCACCAATATTCGAAACATTTTTCGCGCAAAATATTCATATCACGAATATCATTCAAAATTAATTTCCAGCAACTAAACCCAAAAATTCAGATTACAGTACGCATAACAGATTGCAAGCCAACAGAACCAACACACGGCGCAGGACACACACGCGCCACCTCCTCCACAGAAAACGGGGATGGCGGCGATAGAGAAACCGAAAACGCAACACAGCAGCAGACACACGAGTACATACTTACACATACACGCGAATACAACCCTGCAGACCAGGCCACCACCACCCCGCCGGAAAACCGAGGAAGGGCGGCGTTACCCGGCCACAACCGAATTACACAATACATATACACAAGATTGTATATGCATGTATAGATAATTTGAATAATCAACCGAAACCAGGACATCAATTGAACATGAATGGCTAGAAAAACGGCAGTGAGCTCGTTGGAGCAGAGAACAGATGGGGGGTAAGAACGATTGTGTTTATCTCCCTCTTTACTATATTTATTATTTTTTTTTATAAAAGATTTGTGAACTGTAAACATTTACTCTGCTGCCACACACAATTGCAAATTGATACGTGTCCCCCCTTTTTATAAAAACCTGACACGTGTCCTGATATTCCCGTAAATCGAAATCTGATTCGCTTTTCTCTTGACTTAACGACCCAAGTTGTACATACAACAATTTCAGAAAATTACGAGAATAGTTTTAAAATGTTCTAAATATCCCGAAATTTATAAAAACATAAATTTCATTTTTTTCTAAAATAATTTTTGAAATGCAATGTATACCCGCTTTTAACGAATAAGCGAAACAACGCGCGGGTGAAATTAATCTCAAAAATTCCTAAAATAATTTTAAAATTCTCGAAATATTCCAAACTTAAATAAATACGAGTTTCATAATTTTTGAAGAATTTTGGAATTAAATATGGATTTTTCAAATAAAAGAAATCAGAAAATCATTTAAAAATAAATAATTAATAAAATATTGATTTCTCAATTTTATAAAATTTTAAAAATAATTAATGTAATTATAAAATCATAAAAACAATTTTAGAGACATTTCAAGTATTTACGCAAATAAATTTGTACCAAATTCACTTTTGAAAATGAAAAAAATCCAATATGATCCCATAATTAATCACACGAACAATCCAGTATATTACAAATCACACATTAATAGTCAAACAACACATAGTTGTCAAAACCAACACACATATTTTATTTATTTAATACTTTCCATAAATACATAAATAAATAATTCAAAAATACACGAGTCGTTATATCCTTCTCCCCTTAAAAGGATTCTGTCCTCAGAATCTAGTCTAACTAACTAAGTGAGGATATTTGTCAAGCATATCTAACTCAAATTTCCAGGTAGACTTTTCTATTCAAGGATTTCAAACGTATTCATAATAGATATACACTCATTTCCAAAGACTCGCCTTTAACGATCAAGAATTTATATCGATCACTATATGCAACACAACTTGGACCAGAGCCTATTGGCTCCTGATCAACCACTTGGTTCGAATCAGACACTTATTGCCCTAACCTTGACAGGTAAAACACACTATATGTACATACTGTCATGATGGTAACATCAACTCATGAACAACTTTGTCTATATTTATCAATACCTCGAATGGTTCACTAATTTTAGGACTTAGCTTGTCGCTTCTACTCAAACTTATCCAAAGCTCTTTCAAGACGACACTTTTACTAACACTACTGGTCCTATTTCTATATTCAAACTTTCTCTCAATACAATTTTGTCTTCTTTCTTTGTCTACTCTGAGCTGCTTTAATCAATATTACTATGCTCTTGGTGTGCCGATTTAACTTAGAATTTGACAACCTTCTTTCTCCCGCTTTATTTTAATAGAAATGGGGAACTACACTTGCGTTCACATGAAGCTTGATAAAGTGGCATTCCAAAGCTGACATTGCTGATAAATGATCGTTCCAGTGTTTCCTTAAAACTTCACTTCTCAACATATCTTACATTTCCTAAATCATTTCCGTACTTTGACTCTCCGCATAAGGATGTTAGACGGTGCTCGTTTTCCACTTGGTTTCTAAACGTTTAAGCATCTCTTATCATTTTTCATCAATTAAGGCTGAAAAGTAGTCTTATATATTCACGTATTATCACCTTGAAGTATTTAAGCTTCAGATTCCACTCCTTCCCATTCGTCTATTAATTTCTCGGTGGTCTTAATTACATCCAATCTTCTCTGTCGGCATAATGCATATGTTACCCTACAGCTTTGCTTAGGTAGTTGTTCGTGGATCAATTCAGAATCTTTTGTTAATCTTAGTCAAAATTTCATTCTTGAAGACTCAACGTATAGTTTCCTGAACAGCTGAAGATGTTATCAATAAATATAATTCACTTATCTGAGTACTCCTTATACAATATGTTCCTTAATTCCTTATAGACAACTGATACACTTGTTATTTCACATAATATCACCGGAGCTTGCAATACTCATAACTTATTTTAATCGTAATCTCTGTTATGTCCTCAGGTCGGATCTTAAGTTAATTCTCAATACATAACACACTTCTTGAATTAGGTCTCATAAGTAATCAATTCTTTTTAGGGTCTCACTTCTTCTTATTCATTGTTTTATTATATTCCCGATAATCAGTACATAATCTCATAATTTCATTCCTTTTCTCCATAAATATCACTGATAACCTTCACGATTCACTTCTTGTAAAACCACTCCCTGGGTCTGCCTTATCTACTAGGCTTCCAATACTTCGCCTTAATTTTTTTTTTTTTAACATATCAAACACTTCCTAATCCATCTCGAAATTTCTTTCTTATACATGGTTGTTACTATTTTTCTTTCAATTTCCGTATATCTTGACATTTCTTCAATAATTTAAATACTTTATATTGTGAATTTCCTGTGGGATCTCATTTCTTAATTCTCCTACTTGTAGCATCCAAATGCTGGAAGAAAACCTGGAGATATCGTGATCGTTCTCCTGGGCGCATAAATTTCCTCTTACTAACTGCTAACATCGTGATCCATTATCTTCTCTTGACATCTCCTTATCTTTCCCTTAACAAATTTGACTGAAAGGTCATACCATCCATCCTTGCTCTTTTTGGATTATAAACTCTAACTTTTAATTCCAACTCCATAGATAATTCTTCTAGTATAGTTTCTATGTTCGTTATCTCCTTTCTGCTTATCGCTTGCCTCTACCTTTGCTTTTCCTCGTGAATACATATTTCAAACACTTATGGCCCATATAGATTTTACACCTTTCTCCATACATATCATGTTTTCCTCAATCTTTCAAAATGAATATTATTTCTACTAGTCCCAATTTATGAGTAGGATACTTCTGCTCATGGGGTTTCGGTTGTCTGGATACACATACAATAATTTTATTGTGCGGCATTAACACACATCCTATTCCCTTATGAGAAGTATCACTATAACTACCAAATTTCCTTGATACTTTCAAAGTAATAAAGTAGGTGTTGTAACCATTCTTTACTTTAACTTCACAAAACTTTGTTCATCCTTCTCCATTTATACAGCTTCTTGTTTTTCCTGGTTGGCTTCGTCAAATATATTGCAACTTTCAAGAAATCTTACACAAATTTTTAATAATAATCGGTCCATGGTAAAACTTCTTACCTTTGCTAGTGCTTTTAGCCTTTCTTTATTCATAGTAACTTTAATTTCTACTGGATCTCCTTTGGTCTACTTCTCACTGATTACTTATGCTTTCTATCATAAAAAATTTCACCTTGTTAACTTTACATACAACTTCTTTCTTTTCTGATTCCTCAGTTGTCATTAAATGCTTCGCGCGGTCCTCCGTTGACTTTAAGTAACATAATTACAACTCATCCAGATATTCCTTAAAGATTATGTCCATAGGTTCAATCTCTAATTGGTAACACCCAAATCTTAAATTAATTTTAGAAAATACTTTGCTTCTTCTGTTTGATCAACAAATCAGTAGTTCGAGGTACCAGATACTTACTCTTGATAGTAAACTTGTTGAGTTGGCTTTAGTCGACGCATAATCTCATACTTCCATTTTCTTATTAATAAATAGTACTGGTGCACTTCATGGGATACACTGGGTTTAATTGCTTCTTCTTCTAGCATTTCTTGCATCTGCTTTGCTAACTTCCTCATTCTAACTGGTGCCATTTTGTGTAAGGCCCTGGTCACTGGCTTCGTTTCAGGTGCTAAGTCAATCGTGAGCTTCACTTCTTTATCGGGAGAAAATATTGATAACCCATTTGAAAACATATCTTGAAACTCTTTAATCGTTATAAAATCTTCAAATTTTGTTTGCTTCTGACTTTTATTTATCTCATGACTACCATAATGCTCACATCTTGATCACCGTAATCATCATTAACAAATTCTTTACTCTCCTTCTTCCTTTATATCTCATCATATTCTCACTTAACGTCTTTAGGACTATTTCTTCATCACGACGGTTTGTCTGGGCATCATGCTTTCAAAGTTAATCCATTTCTTAGAATAATATCAAAACCTCTTATCTTCCAAGATATCAATTCTTCACAACTTATTGCCAGGAATCTAAATTTCACCATTAGTACTCACTTGTTCAACACTTTCACATTCTTAACTTGTTAGTCCTTTGATCCTAATCTTATCAACAAAACCTTGAGAGATAAACAATTAAGTTTCTCTTACATCTTTTAATACTTTAACGCATAAGGTATTCACCCTAATCATCCATGTCATCACGTACGTATTCTGAATAACATATTTCACAAGAAAATTGTATATTCTCGTTCTTGAAAATGTATTCCTTATTGGAGTAGATTTCCTTGACTCTTAGTGGATTCTTCACTGGGGCTAATAATTTGTAATCCTCTCCAGGTGCCCTTATTTTCTTCCTATGCATAAGATGTAGATGGAACTTCGTCCGCTTGATTCAGGATACCTTGATTTCTGTTTGAAAACCTCTTGCAAAGAACGACAACATAACGAAATGACTAGAAGGATTCAAAATTCAACAAAATTTAGAGTTGGAAAGAAAGAAGAAGTAAGAATTTAAATATGAATGAGACAACCACATTGGTACTTAAGATGGCCAGTCTTTCGTACCATATGGCATACAACATATGATTAGGTGGCGTCCCACCCGACTCTTCGTCATTTTGACAAAGTGTCTCACCATAACACTGTTTGTCCCAATCAGAAAGCAAGACTTGAGGGAAGCAAATAAATTTGAAAGGAATGGAATATCTTCCTTTTTGATATCATAGAAAGGAGTTTATTTAAGAAAAGAAGTTCATACTTATTTAGGAATCAAAAAAAGAATATACGTTGTAATATTGAAGATAAAAACGATACCATTGGTCACCATCCACATTTCACTTGTATTCATCTTTCGAGCTTGTTCAATCATAACTCCGTTGTTTCATGTAATAACTTTAGAAAGTACGTTGAAATGCCTTCGCAAATTAAGTATTATGGTAGATTCTTACTTGTCACATCTTGCGTCTTTAACATCACACCTCTATATATAATACTTTAACAACTCGATCATAATGACGTCCCTACCAGACAACCTCGAGTTTCCTTTTTCAATTTAGAATAACCCCGAAGCATTCAACATAGCGATCTTTGTGTTAATAATATTCTTCTTTTTAGGAAATCTGGAAATCTTCTCAATCTCCTTCAGTCATACTCAGACTTCTGTTAGATCAGTGAATTCCTTAAACTTGGATAATCCTGTAATTGGATGAGTAATTGCTCCGTACACTGATTCTGTTATTAATCTTATCAAATAATATTTGTACCTTTCTGTTGAGAATAACCAACTTCTTCATAATTGCGGATCATTTTGTCCTCTGAATTAACAATACTAAGTCTGAAACAGCATTCTTCCAGGTAATCCAGGCTTTCTAACAAATAAGAAGCTCAAGTAGTAACTTGATAACCAATGTTTAAAAATCATTTTATTCGAAAAGGCTTTTAGAAATTTGAAAAGGAAAATCTTTTTCGAAAACTTGTTTAAAAAGTTTGAAACATCACAAACCTGGTTGTCCTTACTATATGAGTTAGTTGTTGTCCTTCCGACCTATAACAAGGTACCATATTAAAGAAACAATTACATAAAAGTTCATTCACTCCAATCTACCTTTTCTCCTTTATCGGATCCATTTGTCTTTCTTAATCGACGAAAACTTCAATTGTCGTTGCATGTTATCTTATTCGTAGTTTCACGTCAAAGCTTCCATACTGGTAGTACTCCCGATATTACCGTTACAGTAGTTAAGTAAAACAGGTTATTCAATAGTCAATAAGTCTATTTCATAGAACAAAGTTTGCTCGTATCACATCACATTACTACTTTACATATCGCATTTATCATATCATCATCATTTAATTTCACAAAAATCCCAGGTTTATACTTTTCTCTCTTACCCTTTCAAAATTCATCTAGTTCATCCCATACTTATTCACGGGTGGCTTAGTCACTAAGGGCTTCTTTTAACTTGATAACAGCTATCCTCTGAAACACTTAAATCTCTTCTCTAAACTTCGTCTCACCTCTATTTATAACTCAAGCGCTCACCATTTACTGTAGCTCTCCAATCCATCCTCGTAGGTACAATCGCTTCATAGGACAAGTTCTAAACTGGGGGTATAGAACAAGATGTAGAGTAAATTAAAGAGATACGCTCACAGCTGAATGTCCAGTGAAACAAGAATAAACAGATGGAGGTTCTTGAATAGGTGATCTCATATCAAAAGGTGGAAAAATAGCATAGAATAGCTTGAAGATGTGCAACCGTTATAACCGAAGGTAATACTATTAATATTGACGGAAGAACAAGGTACAATTCAAATCTGGAAGAAGATGACGATCCTCGAACGGAAGGCTCCAAACGATCAGATGATACCAAGAAATCAGAATCTGCCATTGTCGTTGTCTGGAAATCACATCGCAAGCTAAGAATCCCGAATTGCAACACGAACCGTGCCGGAGACCTACTATGCAATCGCACTCAACCTCACAACGTCTTATCTTTCTATTTACTATTCCTATTCCTCTACCCAATCCCGACAATCTAGGCTTGTTTCAGTGACTTATAACCTGTAGCTCTGATACCAACCTGTGGCGCCCTTCAAACTCGGGTCAGAAGTTTGGGGTCCACAACACAAACACAATATATCAACCTGTATAAGAAATATTATTAGTAATGACCCTGCTTCACAAAACCATGAATCGCAACAGGTTAAAGTATGAAAACAAGCCACAACCTTAATTTATTACATCGTACCAAATCCCAACTAATTTAACTTACAATTAATGATAAAGTCATTCTTACAATCTGACTATCTCTTTACCGCATGAAACTTCTGCAAGCTCGATCCAACTCGACTGGAACCTTAGCCCGTACTTTGGACTGAGGAACTTCACTATCATCCATATTCTTTTCAACTGTAAAATATATGAAAGAATCGCAAAGGTGAGCTAACTAGCTCAGCAAGTCATGATAACGTTAACTGAGGTTAATCAATGATCAAATGAGATGATTCAAAGGAATCAAGTTTCTTTTTAACTAATCATTAGAATTAGATATTCATTTTAAATTTTAAAACCAAGGTTAGGTTGCTGATCAGTCACGCACTAACCCCGAGCAAAGCACACAGCACTGCTCTAATTACTGGATCCAAGGCACACATTGGCCTAACTTGACCATTGGTATGGTCTGACCATGAATCTGGTCCTCATATATAAAAACTATCCAATCCTAAAGCAGTTCAATATGATAAACGATATAATTCAATAAAACAAGATCATAATCAATAATGATTAAACATTTGAATAAAACGTAAGGGAACTCATGGATATCACAAGGGTATATCAGGGTATGTAAAAGAAACGGTTTTTAATCTGTAAAAGAATCAGGTATTGAACAAATAGTGATTTTCCGAGGTACAGTTCTTTGATATTATAAAGAATGGTTGGAGTATAAAAGTTTCTGTGTTTTCAAACTATTTTCTTCTGGTATTTGGTAGTTAAACATTTGGGAAATAGTATCATATTTGTGTGGTTTGGTGTCTGAGGATCAACAAAGTACGGTTTGCCAAGAATAAGGCTTACAGCTCAAGATCAAGAAAGAATCAGGGTTTAAGGGTAAATAGTTTGAAGCATATGCATTGTAAAATAGGAGTTATGTTTAATGATAACAATATGTTATAAAACAGTTCGAAAACATTGGTAATATATCTTGAAGAAAAGTTCAGAAATACTTGCCTTACAAGGCTTTACAACTATTACTGATCAACCCTGAGCCGACTTTGATGCTCAGGCTCTAACGTCCAATCACTAGATCCCATTGGATTCGACTTCGACACTCAGGTCTTTCTGTTGAAACTCTACTGAGCTCATCGACTGACAACTAGGTTATCTTTAGTCCATCATCCACTTTCAAGTTTCCGGCTATAACCTACAGGGTCGAAATACCCTACGTTAAACGTCTAGGTATGCTTGACATATCCTCGATACTAATTCTCACCCAACAATATTCAAACCCGACTCATAATCATTCATATTAGAATAACACAGACAACAATTAGGGTTCACATTCTCGAAATCGATCCAGTGTTCGTTTTTATAAAATACGCATATTCGTCATTTTACGAAATTAGGGTTACTGGATTTTTGACCGAACATTCACCACAACATACAATCAGGTTTCGCACAAGATACAAGTATATACTTATTTACACTCGTTCGATGTTCCGATAATTACAGGGTATGTCCCGAATTTCTGAATTTAATTTCCAAAAGTTCGGGCAGCACCTCCTCTATTTATCGGCCTACCCGTCGAACAACTCGACGTCAAATCACAATCAAACAATCAATCCAGTTATGCATTTCAATCCTCAATACAACCTTTATATTTTAAATAAATATTTTTCTTCCGAAAATAACTTCACGGATTAAGTTTATTTATTTTATAAAGATAGGACTCAGATCAAAATCATCCTTGTCCACCGCCGACTCACCGAAGTTCATCGTCGACGGCGGCAAAATTTTCGGGGCACCCGATAGTACGGATTCCAACCCAAAATTTCACCAATATTCGAAACATTTTTCGCCCAAAATATTCATATCACGAATATCATTCAAAATTAATTTCCAGCAACTAAACCCAAAAATTCATATTACAGTACGCATAACAGATTGCAAGCCAACAGAACCAACACACGGCGCAGGACACACACGCGCCACCTCCTCCACCAGAAAACGGGGAGGGCGGCGATAGAGAAACCGAAAACGCAACACAGCAGCAGACACACGAGTACATACTTACACATACACACGAATACAACCCTGTAGACCAGGCCACCACCACCCCGCCGGAAAACCGAGGAAGGGCGGCGTTACCCGGCCACAACCGAATTACACAATACTTATACACAAGATTGTATATGCATGTATAGATAATTTGAATAATCAACCGAAACCAGGACATCAATTGAACATGAATGGCCGGAAAAACGGCAGTGAGCTCGTTGGAGCAGAGAACAGATGGGGGGTAAGCACGATTGTGTTTATCTCCCTCTTTACTATATTTATTATTTATTTTTTTATAAAAGATTTGTGAACTGTAAACATTTACTCTGCTGCCACACACAATTGCAAATTGATACGTGTCCCCCCTTTTTATAAAAACCTGACACGTGTCCTGATATTCCCGTAAATCGAAATCTGATTCGCTTTTCTCTTGACTTAACGACCCAAGTTGTACATACAATAATTTCAGAAAATTATGAGAATAGTTTTAAAATGTTCTAAATATCCCAAAATTTATAAAAACATAAATTTCGTTTTTTTCTAAAATAATTTTTGAAATGCAATGTATACCCGCTTTTAACGAATAAGCGAAACAACGCGCGGGTGAAATTAATCTCAAAAATTCCCAAAATAATTTTAAAATTTTTGGAATATTCCAAACTTAAATAAATACGAGTTTTATAATTTTTGAAGAATTTTGGAATTAAATATGGATTTTTCAAATAAAAGAAATCAGAAAATCATTTAAAAATAAATAATTAATAAAATATTGATTTCTCAATTTTATAAAATTTTAAAAATAATTAATGTAATTATAAAATCATAAAAACAATTTTAGAGACATTTCAAGTATTTACGCAAATAAATTTGTACCAAATTCACTTTTGAAAATGAAAACAATCCAATATGATCCCATAATTAATCACACGAACAATCCAGTATATTACAAATCACACATTAATAGTCAAACAACACATAGTTGTCAAAACCAACACACATATTTTATTTATTTAATACTTTCCATAAATACATAAATAAATAATTCAAAAATACACGAGTCGTTATACATATTTCCTTACCATTTCTGTAGATCTTGGTAATCCTTCTTTTAAGTACTAAATCAGCTGGATCTTTGAAAAATGCAATTGACCTAGCCAACAGCTTCTTCTCATCTGGCCTAGGTGTTTCATACACAATATCCATAGGATTTTTGTCTGAAAACTTTGAGTAGTTTCTTTTAGACTTCAGGACCAGATTTGCCTTGGGAGACTTTATGCAAGAAGTTTGACCCTTTTCCAGATAATTCAAACTCTTTTCATTCACATAAATCTGCTTGACTTGAGAGTGATGATTAAAGATTTTGTCTGCTTTCTGAATTGGCCCAAAATTCTGTTGAATTTCTGCATCTATTTTCCTCCATTTTTCTTTTAGTTCCTTCTCAGCTGCTGCTACATCAATCTTTAGCAGTGTGTCATTTGATTCCAGTTTTTCTGCTGCCAAATTGATGATGTCAATGATGTCCATGGCCGGTGGCTTAGTGAAAGCAATTGTTGGCACAATTACTTTGCTGACTTGAATGTTGAGCTGTTTCTCCCCCTTACTTGATGAGCCTTTCTCCCCCTTTTTGTTAGCATCAAGTTGTTGAGTGGAAGGGAGTTGAGTAGCCACCAACTGTTGTAGCAAAGCAGTCTGAGTTTCCTGATTAGCAAGTATCTTGGCCAGTGACTTCTCCACATCAGATATTCTAGAGTCCATGACCTCAACCTTTCTATTGAGATCAGCTTCCTTCCTCAGTTTCTGAGTTATCTCAGTCATGGTGGTTCCAGGAAGTCTAGCATCCAACCTTGCTATGAAATCATGTTTTACTTTAGAGACTTCTTGCTTTATTTCATCCACACTTTAACTGTGTTGGAGATCTTGAATCTTGTGCAGCTGGAGAGCTTCAAGATGTGATGTAAGTAATCTCTCTGTGCTGGCATTTGTGGATGCTTGAATGGATGTTTAGGTGTCATGAATGAGCTTGAATAATATGGATTGAAGATGTGAGTATGAACATTCTTTAGTTAGCATCCAGGAAGGAATTTCTGCATCTCCCCCTATACTCATGTTGTCTTCCTCATCATCCCTACCAGCATCCCCAAAAGAATCTTCAGCCAGTTCAAAATCACTGCAAGTATTGGATGGCATGGCAGTGATTGCATCATTTGCTCTTTGTAGAGAAGTAGTTGTGTGCACTAGATTGAGCATCTTTTCAGCCTCCTCATTACCCTGTACAACTAGAGTTTGATAAGCTGTAACAGGATGAGTAAATGTCTCAGCATCTAGGGAGATAGAATCTATGACAGCTTGATATTCTTGCTGAAATAGTCTCTTCCTTTCTGCATCACTGACATTCATTGACTCACTAGCAATGGTGTCCACCCTTATCAATCCTGTACCTGTATTTCTCTCATAATCTCTCTTTTATTGCATCAAGGTCTCCCCTTGGCTTCCCACCCTCACACCCTCACCTTCACCATATAAGGTAGGACTCCTCTCACTCACTTTTGCCAAACCTGAAGAAATGGTCTGCATTGGTTCACCCATTTTCTCTCATTTTACCTGGGAGCAACCCAGCCTCTCACTCAATTCACTCTATGCCCTCAGTCCTAAGAGTGATTGCACTACTACTAAGTCATCTGCACTTGTGACAATTGTAGTTATTTTAAGTTGTACAAAGACTCCCGACGAATGAGGAATATCCATCGGGATAGTAGTTTGGCTAGCCGACGGATGACAGCTGTTAGGCACATCCGTCGGGATACAATCACTACTCGACGGATGAAGAATATCCACCGGGATAGAAGAAATGAATGAGTTTGGAGTGGAGACTATTGTAGACTCTATGCAGATTGATGAATATTTGGGCAAAGATGTCTCAATAGACTCAGAAAGGATTGGCAAGTGAGCCAACAAATCATCTAAAAGCTGATGCTCACTTTCTTGGATTTTTGGCTTCTCCAATAGAGTTAAAGATGGAGAATTTGGAAGTGATGTATGAATCATGTCTATATCCAATGAGTGTGTGGGTGAATTTGGTATTTCGGGTGCTTCAATTATTAATGATTTTGGCTGTGACTCCATATTTATTAGAGCCACATCAATCTGAGTTTGAAAAGGTGCAGTGACTGGGTCTTTAGCACCAGTTTGCACTATGTGTGTTTCCCTGTGCATCCCCAAGGGTTTTAGATCTTTTCTTTCTGGCATAAGTATATGGTGAACTTGTGTCCCTAGCCCTCTTGGTATGTGCTCCTGGTTGGGAGCTTGTTTCAATAGTAACATCCTTTTGGGAGGATGAAACTAGAATTAAGCTAATATCCTTATTAACAACCACAGTTTGTTGGGAAACTGTGGAGTGTCTAGGCTTAGGTACACTAATCTCACCAGCCTTATTCTTAGGGTTTCTTTGATTTTCACCATGTCCCTCACCTTGCTCACTCTCCTTCACACTCCCCTCTTTGTGTTTAGTAGATTTTGCAACTGATTTCTTTTGAAAGAAACCAGAAAAGGCTTTCTTAGCTTTGGATTTTGAAATTGTTGTTTTGGTAGCTTGGGTAGGCATATGTTGGGTCAATGACACAAATGCCATAGCTACACTTGAAGGCAAAGAAATGTGTGAGGTTGGAGGAGTGGAGACAGTGGTGCTTACCTCACTTACCTGAGGTCCCCCCATGATTGGAAAGTAGAAGAGGGGCACCTCCTTTGTGGTAACTTGTCCTATTAAGATCATCAATGACTCTCCTTTCTTGAACCTAATAATTCAGTTTGTTGGTTGGGTTCTCAACAACAATATTCTCAATAAGATGGTTAGCAAGCATCATAAAGAATCTAACATAATAGACACTTTTACCTCTCTTATTAAGTTCCCCTAACTTTTAACCTAACTCAAACATGATCAAGTCACTAAAGTTAAAGTACTTATCAGTAACTAGCATATAAAGCATGTTAAGCATGGAAATGTTAACAAAATCAAAATTTCTTATTTTACCAGAAAATATCTTAGTCACAACATCACACAGATAGCTCCATTCCTTTCTAAGACCTAGCCTCCTAATTTCACTTAACTTAGAAGCTGAAAGTGCATAGCCCATAGAATTTAACATGTTAACTATATCAGTATCTGTGTGTGGGACAGTAGAGGTGTTATATGGAATTCTAAAGAATGATTTGATAATGTCACTATTAATGCAAAACTGCTTACCTTTAAGTTTCACGCCCCAAACAATTACAAAAGACAATATACGAGTAATTATATTAGTTAACAAAAAGAAGTAAATACATCTGAATCCAAGATCTTTACAGGTTTTAGGGTTTGTAATAGCCCAACACTATTAACTATTACAACCTGATTCCAATATCGAGTCCTCACACACAAAATCACTAACTACCTGAGCTCGAACATACGAATCGGCATCACAAGTCTTACACGCTGTCTGCTTGAATCTAACCATATCTGCTAGTTGTAATATCAGGGTAAGCAAGTAGTGAGCCAAATGCTCAGCAAGCGCTAAAATATACATAAACAAGAATAATACATTAACAATGAATTGAAAGATTCAACAATACAGTATCAAGAGATAAACTTTCAGGGTGATGGCATCTTTTAATGTAATAAAACCATTCAAAACCATTTCCTTATCAAAAACCATTTTATGACGCTACGGATTACAACCTGTGATCAGCCACGAAGTAATCCCGAACCTCGCTGGGTTCTAGAATATTAATGGGATCCCTAGGAAACTTTTAAGCCTACAAATTAAGAGCGGAAAGGACTTGCGTCTTAGTCCAGATCCACTATCTAAAGAAAATATGTGTCCCCCTTTGGGACTGGAAATCCAAATTTTAACTTTTTATTTTAAAAAACTGATGCCAAGTGACGGTTAATTTCTTAAATAGTGAGCATCTTTATCAAGGGTTCTAGATCAACTTTGAAGCACAAGGAATAGGTCCACTAAATTTCAAGGCCATGATCAACTAGACTATACTTTATCAAGGGAATTGCAAGGTTTCTATTCACAAGGAATTCGACAATGAGATTTAGCAGGGTTATCAGATAGTATGAAGGAACTAAGTCAAACTAGGTTCAAGGTAATGGTTCCAGATAAGACATAGGTATTGAAATATAAAGAAGGTGAGCATCAGTTCAAAGTATAACAAGGTATCATGTTTTAGGGCTAAGAATAGGGTTATCAAGAAATTATGAACGACTTTTAAGGTATAGCTGACTTTTAGGTATCAAGATAAGGTTACTGAGTATAACTTGCACAGGGTTCCACATGATAATTACTTGGTATATTAGCATGGTATGACTTTTAAATTACTTGCATAGAAATCTCCAAGCAAAGTTAAACTACTTGCAACAGATATTTGAGGGTTCATGGAATTTGTATATAATATGAAAGATAGATTTGAAACCATTTGGATCATATATATCAAGGTGAATTAGAATACTCGCATCATATATAAAAGCTGGGCTAACACTATCTTGCAGTATAAACAAAAAGGTAGGTTGAAACACTTGCTTTGAGAAAGGTTTGACTTGACTGGCAGGTGGGAGCAACTGGAGCTTCACTCGACTTTAATGGCAATTTTACCCTTATCTCGAGAGCCTACACAAAATAATAATATCCTCATTATAATATATACTCACTAACTCAACCTAATTATAAACCGAAATTACTCACATTGGCACTTAGGCTTATATACACAAACACACTTATAATTACTTATAAGTATAATAGTTCACATAACCATATATGTTAAAATAACACATTTAAGTACATAATAATATATCCATACATATTATATTGCATCACTAGGCTTGGATGATCTCACTTCACTTACTCAAGTCACTTAGTTATGCTAAACTAGCCAAAACTCTTAATATCGTCCTCATAACTCGAAGTGCCTTTTCTAAACCATCAAGTTCTTATGGACACTGACTTAGGCCTTACATCTACTGACCTCATACTATCTTACAACTATGGTGGTCAACCTAGGCCTCACTCATAAGTTCCCTAAAACTAAAGGTTAAGTGATTTTGCTCATTATAGTGATTTCAGGGTGACACCAATGGGTTTATGAGTACAATTGACACCCTTACACTTCAATTTAACTCTCAAACTTCTACACTAGACTATTCTGATCATAAGTCAACTCTCAAACTTGGTGTGGCTCAAGGGCCTAGCTTGGGCCTACCTGGGCCTAAGCTTAAAGTCCAATGTTCCCCTATTTTCTGAACAGAAAAGTGTCCAGTTTTGCACTAACTTATGACACATGATTCTAACTCAATTCCTATGAACTATGGCTGTAAAAACTCCTCTAACACTCCCTCTAACTAGGTCTAACCAATGCCTAGTGAGGGCCTACCCATGACATGGTCGAAACTCCTCATTTCTAAGTTGCAACAAAATTGTCCCCTGCTGGACAGATTCTAAATTTTGGTGTGTGCACCTCACTAAATGGTTGGGTTTCTCTAATTTGTGACTTCTAGGCTCAATTATACCCCAAGTATTAACTGCCCGTGGCTTGGGCCTAACAATGCCTAAGAAATGCCCATTCAAAATCAACACAAAACTCACATGCAAATCTGGAAAAAAATTCAGGATTCTATCCTAGCCTCTCCACCTTAACTCCCACTTCAAAATCAGTTATTAAATCTCAACCAAGGAAAATTTACTACTATAAGACTCTAAAATAAGGCCTCAACCAATAATGGAGATCATCCATGCCCTATAGTACCAACATGCAAAATAAAACTTAACATGCAACTCAAGATGATCACTAAATCAAGTTCGACTAAACAAGAGGGTTATTAGCTCATAAATTTGACTTAAAATACTTAACTACTTTAAAAGATCATGCACACTACCTTTTAACAACTAAGATCAAGCATAATATCCAGGAAACAATTCGTTTTAAGCACATATAAGGTCGAATTTAACACAAACTAAGCATGCATGTACATTTTCGAAAAGAAGAGCATATATAACATGATTATACTTGAAAATAATGCCCTATCTCTAACATGCAAAGTACAATATGACTTTACAACTAAAGTTCAGTAGCATGCAAAGGTTTTAAAAGAGTTTTATTCAGGGAAACATTTAGTTTATGCACATAAAAAGTATATCTCATAGAGAACTCTTTAATCCACATGAATTAAGAGTTTCTCTTTGGAGATCATATAAAATCAAGACATGCAAGCATTAAACTTCATCTCGTAAGCATGGAACTTCTTATAAAGTGTATATTATATGAATGGGTAATGGAATTATACTAGAATGGCAAGGATTTGATGAAGAAAAATTGAAGGGAATGGGGGAAGGGCTTCGGCCGAATGAAGAAAAAGAGAGGGGGAAGAGAGAAAATTTGAGAGTGAAAATGATGAGCTTGAGTGGAGTGTGGTTTTGGGTTAACTCCTCTCTTTATGGTTCATCATGCACTAATTCAATAGTGGAATTTGGAATGTACTAAAGTGCCCTTCTCCAATAACCAAGAAAAAGTGCATGCAAGGGTAGTTTAGTCTTTTGGTGGATAGAAGAAGGTTAATGGGGTATGAATTGTCTCTTATGCCCTTTTAAATTGAATTGGAGGGTATTTGCATGCTTGGGCAACTAAGTAATTTGCAATTTAAAAATCAACTAATTTATATAAAACAATTTATATATATATAAATGCACCTCCATAAATTACAAAATAAATATCATAAAATAGCTTATGATTTTAGAAATTTAATGATATAAAATTTGAAAATTTATTGTTAAAAGATTTTTAAAATCGATTTTCATATAAAATGAAGTACTTTTGATTATCATTTAAAATACTAAATGATAAGATTTTCTTTTCAAAATTTTTTTATATAAACTATTACATTAAACACTTAGTTTATAGGCACTCAGTCATATAGATCATCCAAATTTATAATTCCGCACAATTTAAATTTTAATTATAAACACACAATTATATATAGATAGGGTTTAGAAATACCGTTCTTAACATCCTCTCCCCCTTTAAGGATTTTGTCCTCAGAATCTAGGAGAATAAGTGAGGTTATCGGCTACGCATATCCGACTCTAGTTCCCACGTTGACTCTTCAACCTTGAGATTTCTCCAAAGTACTATTACCAACTTGACCAACTTATTTCTAAGACTCTTCTCTTGCTAGTCGAGTATTTTGACAGGTTGCTCCACACATGACAGGTCTGCTTGAATCTCTATAGGTTCATATTCTATCACATGGTTGGCATCAGGATTATACTTCTTAAGTAATGACACATGAAACACGTTATGCACATGCTGATACTGAGACGGAAAAGCTAATTCATAGGCCACATTCTCTACTTGACTCGAGACTTCAAAAGGACCAATATATCTAGGTGCTAACTTCCCTTTCTTGCCAAATCTAGACAATCCTTTCCTCGGTGATACTTTCAGCAATACGGCTTCACCTACTTGAAATCTGATATCCTTACGTGCCGGGTCTGCATACTTTCTTTGCCTATCTTGAGCAGCAAGTAATCTCTTCTGAATCAAGTTAATTGTCTCATGCATTTGTTGCACCAATTCCGGGCCTAAAATATTTCTTTCTCCCACTTCATCCCAGCTGGTTGGTGATCTGCACTTCCGTCCGTATAAAGCTTCGTATGGTGGCATGCCAATACTGGTGTGATAGCTGTTGTTATAGGAGAATTCTACCAATGGAAGGTGGTCGTCCCAACTTCCCGCAAAATCAATCGCACAGCTACGCACCATGTCTTCAATTATTTGAATTGTCCTCTCGCTTTGACAATTAGTCTGCGGATGATACGCCGTACTCATATTCAACTTAGTGTCAAGACTTTCTTGAAATTGCTTCTAGAATCTCGAGTTAAATTGTGGATCTCTGTCTGAAACTATTGATACAGGTACGCCATGTCGTAATACGATTTCACGCACATACAGGTGGACCAATCGGTCCAATGAAGACCTCTCGTTAATCGAAAGAAAATGTGCCGAATTCGTAAGGCGATCAACTATAACCCATATAGCGTCATGTCCAGATTTCATTCGTGGTAATCCTACTATAAAGTCCATGGAAATGTTTTCCACTTCCATTCCGGAATCTTTAAAGGATGAATTAATACACTTGGTCTTTGATGTTCTGCCTTCACTTTCTGACAAGTATAGCACCTCGCAACCCATTCTGCTACTTCTCGCTCATATTTGGCCACCAAAAGTTCTGCTTCAAGTCCTGGTACATCTTGGTGCTTCCCGGATGGATTGAAAATCTAGAATTATGAGCTTCTTGCAATAACTCATTCTTCAATTCAGTCACATGAGGAATCCAAATTCTTGAGGAAAACCTTAATATACCTTGTTCATCCCTTTGAGTACAAATCTCTTCTCCGATCAGTTGATTATTCTCCTGTTTCATCACTTCTTCCTGATATTTCTTTATCTTTTCCAACAATGATGGCTGAAAAGTCATAGTACGATAAATCTCCTCAACTTGTCCGCAAGCACACAGTTCTAATTCAAATCTCCTGATTTCTCCAGATAATTCCTTTGATACCGCTGCCATATTCAACCTCTTTTTCCTACTCAAAGCATCAGCTATCACATTCGCTTTTCCTGGATGATAATTTATCGAGCAATCATAGTCCTTAATTAATTCCAACCATCTCTTTTGCCTCATATTGAGCTCCTTCTGAGTGAAAATATACTTCAAACTCTTGTGATCCGTGTAGATCTCACACCTTCCTCCGTAAAGGTAATGTCTCCAAATCTTAAGTGCAAATACTATAGCAGCTAATTCAAAGTCATGTGTAGGATACTTTAATTCATGTGGTTTTAACTGTCTTGACGCATACGCAATCACCTTGTTGAGTTGCATTAGCACGTAACCCAGGCCCTTATGTGAAGTATCACTGAAAATCACAAAGTCTCTTTAATCGTCTGGTAATACTAGTACCGGAACTGTAACCAGCCTCTGTTTCAATTCTTGAAAACTATCTTCACATTCTGCATTCCATTCAAATTTCTGATTCTTCCTAGTCAACTTACTCAATGGCGTGGCGATTTTCGTGAAATCTTTACCAAACCTTCTATAATATCCCGCCAATCCTAGAAAACTTCGCACTTCCGTCGGTGTCTTTGGTGTCTCCCAATTCATAATTGCCTCAATCTTTGTCGGATCCACTTTGACTGCTTCATTTCCAATAACATGTCCCAAAAATTGAACTTCCTTTAACTAGAACTCACACTTAGAAAACTTGGCATACAACTTCTCTTGTCGGAGTATCTCCAATGTTAACCATAGATGCTGCATATGTTCTTCTTCTGACTTTGAATATATAAGAATATCATCAATGAATACCACTACAAACTTGTCCAAATACTTTTTAAATACCCGGTTCATCAGATCCATAAATGCTGCAGGAGCATTAGTCCACCTAAAAGGCATTACTAAGAATTCATAATGTCCGTATCTTGTTCTGAATGCTGTCTTCAGGATGTCATCTTCTTTGATCTTTAATTGATGGTATCCTGATCTTAAATCAATCTTGGAAAAGCACTTAGCTCTTTTCAGCTGACCAAATAAATCATCTATCCTTCGAAAAGCACTTAGTTCCTTTCAGCTGACCAAATAAATCATCAGATCCAAATAAATCATCAATCTGGATGATTTGCATGCCTTAATCACTTCATATTCTCGTTCAAGCTGCTTCTTTAAAATCTCTTCTTTCTTTAAGGACTCAGTTACTTCATCCTTAGCAATCTTATACTCAATTCTCAATTTCTCAAATTCAATAAACTGAGACTCTAGCACATTATTCCTCTCACTTAAAAAAACAAGTTGTTTTCTTTGATTTTAGCATTTTCCTTAGTGAGGGACTTAAGTGTAACACGTAGGTGATATAATTCTGTGGACATGTCATTTATTGCATCATTACACTCAGCTTTAGATAAATGTGTTAGGTTAGTGGTGATTACCTGATTGCTTGAAGAACTTATTTCTGTTTCATTAGATTTAGCCATTAGGGCTAGATTAACATAGATTGTTTCTTCATCTTCATCCAATTCATCTGCAGCCCGATCATTCTTATGTGGATGAAAGCCCTTTCCTTTTGTTTGAGCAACTCAAAGTATTTATGTTTATAATCAACAGGCTCAAACTTCTTGTTAGAATCAGACTTTCTACAATCACTGGCAAAATTCCCTGCCAAGCCACATTTGAAACATTTGAATTTGGATTTATCCACCATATTTCTATTTGGCTTGGCTGCTCCAAAATATTTTTTGAATTTGAGCTTGGCAAATCTTCTGGATAGGAATGCTAGATGTTCATCAATATCATCCATGTCATCTTGGCTCAAGTGATCTTCATTTTCAGCTACCATCCCTTTACCCTTGCTTTCACAGACCTTTGATGTAGACTCAACAGCTTCTACCTTCATCTCTTTCTCCTTCTCTAACTCAGCAACCAGTTCTATGGACCCTCCTTTCTTCCTTCCTTTCTCCATCCTCTCATCTTGCTCTATTTCAAGCTCATAAGTTTTTAGGATGCCATACAGTCTCTCCAAGGTGAACTCCTTGTAATCCTGAGAATTTCTCAATGAGACTGTCATTGGCTTCCACTCTTTTGGAAGATATCTAAGGAACTTGAGGTTAGAGTCTTTTGTTTGATAGACTCTTCCATGCAACTTTAGAGCATTTAGTAGCTTTTGAAATCTACTAAAAATATCAGTAAGAGACTCATTTTCTTCACAGTGGAAATGCTCATATTGCTGAATCAGTAGCTGCATCTTGTTCTCCCTTACTTGCTCAGTACCATCACAAATAATCTGGATTGTGCCCCAAACCTCTTTGGTTGTTTTACAGTTAATGATGTTATCAAACCACCATCAACTCCATTGAACAATATGTTCATGGCCTTCTTATCTTTCATGACTTGCTCAATATCAGGGTCTGATCATTCATGCCTAGGTTTGGGAACAGATGGTTCATTGCCAGTTGCGGCTCTCATTGGTACATGTGGACCTCTCTCTATGCAATCCACATAAGCCTCATCTTGAGAAAGAAGATGGAGGTGCATCTTCACCTTCCAGTGGTGACAATTGTCTTTGTCCAGAAATAGAAATTTGACTCCAACATCCTTCTTGTTCATCTTGTTGTTTGTTGTGATCTTTATACTCTTTGTACTTCAAGAGCTTGCTCTGATACTGATTGTTTCCCTAATAATACAACAAGAATTACAGAAGGGGGGTTGAATGTAATCGTGGCTACTTTTTCAGATTTTAAAACAGTTCTAACTTGATAAATATAATAGTGTTCGATTAGCAGTTGTGCGGAATAAAAAGATGATAGAAATCAAAACACTAAGTAATAAAAACGAAGGCTTTTAAAATTTTTTGATGGATTTGAAAGTATCCACCATATATATATATATATATATATATATATATATCAAATGAGAACCCTATGAAGCTTGAATAGCTCACAGCTGCTTACAAGTTTGAATAGCTAAACTATAGAGAAATGCTTACATGATATAGCTTGATATATTTCTCTGAAAATGTATCTGCTTAGTTAATTGATCTACTTTCTACACTTGGTTTATATATCACCAAGTTTATATTACAATAAGACAAGATAATAAAACAAAACATATCTAGTGTAACTTTATGCTACTTCACTACTCTATTCCAGCATCTTTGAATATCTTCACAATTGCATGGAAATGGTAATGCTTCTTTGTTCTCAAATTTCTACTTAACAGGCTGCCACATTCCTTTTGCAAACACCCAACGCATGTGACTTTGTGTCACTGTCAACAGCTATTTGAATTTGATCATCCGTCGGGTCTATGTTTGTCATCCGTTGGGAAGCTTTGTTGATCATCCGTCGGGAGTCTTGTATATTATACGTCGGGTGTCTATTTGTCACTTGACTCCATTTCACATATACAGAATTACAAGACATCTCATATTTACAATTAATCAACCTATTCTGCATATCAATCTAGTAGTCAACATGACTTATAGAACCCTAAGCAATCTACTTGACTAGTACATGTTGTTTGCAGAAACGTGCTACATTTCTTATTATTACATAAGTTACTAACTCGATGGATGTTAATCTGTCATCCATGGGACTGTAAAGTTTATCCGTCGGGACTATATTGGATCATCCGTCGAGTGCTACAAAATACACTAAGTTAAATCTACTAACATGATTTGTTTAACTTATCATCAAGTTCACAACATATTCCTAACAAAATGTTCTAAGTCAAATATCGAGAAGTCACAGATCAAGGAATGCTGTAAAGTATATCGAGAAGTACTCAAGCTTATCGAGAAGTCAATTTGAATTGTAGAGAAGTCATTTCTCTTGTAGAGAAGTCATTTCACTTATAGAGAAGTCATATTCCCTATCGAGAAGTCAAAACGCAAGTAGAGATATGGAAATTTCGTCAAGTCAAAACGTATGTAGAGATATGGAGATGTCGATAAGTCATTTAAATATGTAGATAAATGAAGATATTGATAAGTCATTTATACATGCAGAGAAATGGAGATATCGATAAGTAATTTACACATGTATAGAAGTGGAGATATCGACAAGTCATTAAGACATCACGATACAAACATCTCTATACATTTTGAAGATCTCGATAACAGCTTCAATTACAGAATACAACTATCATGAAGATTCAAACTTATCAGTTAACAAATTGTTTTATCATTAAAATGAAAAGTCTACAAATCCCGCTTGAAGAGTGCAAGATCAAGGGTCAATGGACAAAGGAGTGTAGCAGACCTAGAAGATTGTATGTTGATATGCAACACTTGAAATAGAAATAGAGAAAATAGCTTTAGAAATTATTTAGCCTATTTTAGTGTAATCTATGTAAACTGTGCATGTTAGTCTATAAAGCATGTCACGGGTCTTTTGTTCAGTGATAACAAACAGACTAGCTTTTCTTGTATTTTCTCAACTAATAGACAAGTTCTTCAAATATCAAAAACTTAGATTTGTAATACAACATATTTGGTTTAATAAATGATCAAGTAAGTTTTGATAATTGTATTTCTATTTCTTTTATAATTAATATGTTATCACTACAAATTACTTAGCCGGTTGAGTCCTAGTAAGTCAAAATACTTAGCTTGATTTTCTTGAAAACAAAATACAAAGTTTTTAAGTAAAAATAAAGAAACACACATTCACCCCCCTTTTGTGCACATTTCATACCTAAAAACATGATCTTTTTTTTTATCGTAGGTAACCCGCAGCCGCTACCTTTGGGTTCGCACTGGGTAAACCCTACGGGCTCACGCAATAGCCTGCAAATCACGTGAACCAAGGTAAACCGCATTTAAGCGACAGGCTCTGACTCAGGAGGCATAATCATAAATTCTCCTCCCGTGGGATTCGAACTTGTGACTAAGAGTATAGTTATCCCCTCTTTAATCAACTGAACCAAGCCTTGCGGGCAACATGATCTTATTATTACTTATATGATTCTAACTCACTTACACTAAATTTTGTCAATTAAAATCTTTAGAATAAAATTTTAATTTTTTTTAATTTTAAAAACTCCCTATAAATTAATAGTTATTAATTTATCGATACGCTACTATTATAAAAGAAACATGATTTTATTTGATCGGTTATTTAACATTTTTTCTACAAATTGGTTATCACTTTCAAAAAATTAAAATGTATTTATTTATTTTAAAAATAAATAACGCATGTATCCAACATAACTAAAAAATATTAATATTTCAGTTAAAATCTATACTACTTACACTCAATTTCTTCCCAAATTCTTATGCTAAAAAGATCAAACTCTTTCAAAGTTATTCAAACAATCAAAATAATAAATAACAAATAGAAAAAAAAATCAAAAGGGTATAAGTTTAGGGATTTCAAATGCCAGCATTATTTTAAAAATAAAATTGATAACATAAAATAATTTATAATAAAATAGAAAATAAACCAAAATTCAATAATAAATAATATTATCATCACATGATTTCTAATTTAAAATGAAATTTCAATTTCAAATATAAAATTATATAATAATAGAATAATAAATATTAAAATTAATCATTGTATCGCACACTCGTATTAATTTACGAGAAATGATAGAATTCCCAAATATCTGTCCCTGAATAGGTACTAGATGACAATTGGCAAGATTTTTTTTTATTTTGACGACCAGGCGAAAAAATTATTGAGACATTAAAACCCAGTTAGAATAAACCTCCAAACTATCTACAATCTGATTGTAAAATAAAAAATAATATAAATAATTAACCATTTTGTTTTCAGAATGTTTAATATATAGAATATCTAAATTATTTAATCTAAAAGGTATTACAATAAAATCTAGAGAAATTCAACCAACATTAGTTGTGAAACTAGTTGCATCACAATTGACATTCACATAAGTGTCATCTGTAGCCCAATTTTCAAAACTATGAGTTGCATCAACAAATATTGGAGGAACAAATACCCTAAAATATGAACAATTTTTTGTTGTGAAAGATGAGCTCATGCGATATCCATCATCGTCTAAGATTCGTTGCGAGTCTTACGAATCTCTCAAAATACCATAAAACCTTTAAAAATACCACTGGAACCCGTAACAAGACAAACAAAAACATTAAAATATAACACTGGCATATCAGAAAAATGGGCAGGGCTAATAATCTTGATAACAAGATACTGAATAAAATTTCATCGAAAAAAGATTAGATCTTAATTTTATTAAAAAATTGATAAATAAAAGAGAATATAAAAGAGCAAGGGGAGAAGATGGACCAGAAAGTAGATAAATGGTTGCTAAAAGAGTCAACTCTCAAACTTGAGAGAAATATACAATTGGTAAATATAAAGCATATTTTAAGTAGAGGTAAAATGCGTGTCGAATCCTATGCACTGAATCTCTATTCCTAATATATACAATTTAATCCCCGTCCCTAATATATAAAATTTGTTGGGATGGGAGTAATAATAAAAATGACTAGTTCACCTTGGTTGCTAAGAGAAAAGTACAATTAGAAAGATTTAATTGGTATATATAAAATTTATGTAAAATAGAGCTCAAATGCATGCCGAATACCTTATCCGATATATAAAACAGTCCCCAATATATATATAATTTCTTTGGGACGGGAGTAATAACTTGTATAAAAATGCCGAAGCGTGTGTGTATTTGGCCTGGGTATTATTTTGTTAATTCTAATTAGCCACCGGTGATTTGGGAATTATTTTGTAATCATTTGCATTACTTCTAATATATTATTGTATATATATATACAGTTAATGATTGGTGAATCCACGTTTCAAACAACCATAATCACAAGTATAATTTTGACTAGTATGTTTAAGAATGAATCATCTAACAATTTCCACTCAGACATCCTTAACAACAACCAAATTTTAGTGTGTGTTTTATGTGAGCTTAAAAAAGATGAGTGTTCTAAGAACATGTTTCTCTTTGTCTTCTTGCTCTTCTTACTCACAATTAAGTAATCTTGAAATTTCATCGAACTCCTTCAATTCACTGCCAAATTCCAAGATTTTTCTTCCAATCCCCAAGAATTCTAGTCTAACAAATACCCATAATCCCAAAATCTTATCTTTGAGAAATGATGGTGCAGCTGTTAGTTCGAGAATTTGCTGTTCTGCTAGTGCTTCTCAGCTTATCAAGGTGAGAAACACTCAAAACTAAAAATTATATGATTATACATAAATATGTGTGTGTATATTGAAATGTGGATTTGTGCTGCTTATTCCTCTGTTAGCTCTAAATATTTCATGTTAAGACCATAATTGTTTCGTAGAATTATAATCCTGGACTATGGAGCTAATTTCATGTACTTGAACTGTATTTAGCATTGAAGCTAGCGTATTTATTATTTAGTTTATTTCTATATGAATAATTTATACCTAAGAAGAGGGGTAGGATCAATTAGTACAAAATGAAGTAACAAGTGATCATAATTAGTGAATAGGATTATTATCATCAATAATTTAGTATGACAAAATTGGTGCAAATTTTAGTTTTTTTGGAATTATAATTCGAGAATTAGTTGATAGACGAAGGGTCTGCGATAAGTGGTAGCTTAACATGTCTATTGTCAATTGATGGTATTAACTATTAAGTAATGTCGTCAGGTTTGAGATTACATTATTACTGTCCTGCCATTATTGTTTTGGACAGTACTTTTTTTTAGACACAATTATGTATAGAATTGTTAACCAGGACTCAGGAAAGGATCATAATTGCTAACAATCTGTTGGGGGTCTTTTTATAGGGTTCTGACAAATCTGTGCCGGAGAAAAGTGTTTCAGTAATTCTCTTGGCCGGAGGCAAAGGAAAAAGAATGGGTGTAAGCCCCTCGTCTCTCTTTCATTGTCTTTAAAAATTATGTCCAAATTATGAATGTATTACCTGCTTTTCATCTAACTCATAATGGCTTCGTCATACTTTGAGCATATAGGCAAGCATGCCCAAGCAGTACCTTCCACTTTTTGGGCAGCCAATTGCTTTATATAGGTATATATGATCTAAAGCTACTTACAACAATCTTCATCCAACTTGTTAAACTCAAGTTCTTTTACATTTTGACACCGTATAGAAGTAAAGGATATGCATAGTCACATATCAATAGAAAGATTGAGTTTTCATGTTTGTATTATTTTCTTGTTTATAATATTGGTTCATTTCCTAATAATAGAGGCTTGTATTTATTTTAAAACTGTCACTAAGTGGTTTATAAATGTTCCATAATTCGGGAACTTTACACATCAACTGATATTGTATTGGATCGCTTTTTAGTCTTCACAAGATCAAGAGTCTCTTGTACAGGTTTTATCTTTTCGGTCAGTTTAATCATGTAAACGGGATATATATTTTGTGTCAATTACTCTGATATGTTGAATAATTTTGTTACCGATTTTTTAGATGATAGTCAAAGGATATGATTACCACACAATCTGACCCCACAGAAAGTCCCTCCCCCCAAAAGAAGATTTATTCAGTGTGGTTTATTCATTGTTGTTTATTACAAGAATGAAAGGATAGAAGTATATAGTTCTCACCGTTCTCTTTTCGTCGTATTTATAGCCTTTTAATTTCATATTTATTCTGTGCAGTTTCTACACTTTCTCTCTTATGCCTGAAGTGAAGGAAATCATTGTGGTTTGTGATCCTTCTTACCAAGACATCTTTGAAGGTCAGAGGTTTCTTTCCTTTTTAAGTACATTGAAGTGATGCAAACTTTTACATCCATCTCAACTTACTAAGACAGTAATACCCTATTCTTTCTGCTCTTGATATAGAATGAAACTGCAAACAGAAAAAGTTTCTTTTTTGTTAGGTTGGTGCCGCAATAACGAAAAAAAACAATAAAACTAGCTTCATATCTTTCAGATGCTAAAGAAAAGACTCACGTGGACCTAAAGTTTGCATTGCCTGGAAAGGAAAGACAAGATTCTGTTTATAGTGGATTTCAGGTAGGTGGATGTTGCTTCAATGATGCTTCAGCTCTTCTAAATTAAGTATTCAAGGATGCGTTATAGGTATAAGCATCAAATAAGCTGTTACTAGGCAATTCTGCATAGGCTGCAATGTTGACAACTAGACTTGTTATAATCTAAATAGTAGCTTCTTTCCTGGAGATATTTCTGGTTGTGTTAAAAAAATGTACTTTGTGATGCAACACTGATATTGAAGATTTGGTAATACATCAAATGTAAATATCTACATGAGCTAATGAATATAAACAGAATTCTAGCAAAAGACAGATTCATGATAATAAATTGTATGTGATATTGTGCAACATAATTGAAAAGAGGAATCTCTTATACTTAGTTACCAATATTAAACAAAGTTAAATGACGCAGACCAACTTGGTTAAGAAAACATAGTGGTGAATCAACATACCCTTTACTTCTAAAACTTTAAAAGTTTCCAACCCATCCCTTATTGTGATTTGTAGATTATCCACGTTGATTGTTCTTGCATTTTCTTTGATTTCAAAAGGTAGTAAAGCTACATTTTCTAATGTATCCATAACGTTCTCCTACATGACTCTCCTTTATCTTGATTTTGTACATCTTTTATCTGCTCTTAATTTTGCTTTGCCAACTTCAATGGTATACAGATTAATCAAATCAAATTATTCAAGAATTATATCTCAGCACTGCAGAGTGAAAACTTTTACATGATCTGTTTGTATATTAATAGAATTTACTTTTGGCCCCATAATAGTACTGATACTAATACTAGTAATAACTTATAACCTTATACAGACGGATAATTACTCTATGTTGAAAAGCCTAAAAGAAACTGTTTGATATTTTAAGCTAATTTTTTATTTTTGGTTCAATATGCCATGATAAACAAATAGAGGCTACGGTGGCTAATGATAATACTTGCAATCTACATTGGGATGGTTTGGATGATGTATATTTTTTTTATTTTACCTTTGCATTTCTTGCAATGGTCCCCGATTCTTGTTCCTTGTTTGATTTCGCGTGGCAATATAAGTGATATATTACAGGATATATTTTCTGCAGGCAGTTGATCCAAACTCTATGCTTTTGTGCATCCATGACTCTGCAAGACCTCTTGTGTCATCAAGTGATGCGAAAAAGGTTTGTTTTATTAATGAACCTTTTTTTTTTAAATTTAAATACATCAAAAAAGGGGGGTCAGGTGAAGTGCAGATATTTGATGGAAATGGTAAAAATTCAAACTAGGAGAAATGCAGTGAAGTTTCATGATCCTCATAATATTTCTCATTGCAAATCATCAAAATGTTCATTTCAAATTGTCAGGATTAGTACTGTATTAGCACTTACTGTGTAGTATGGTTGTGTTTTACTGTGCTGTGTTAGTAATAGTATAGGGAAGGGTAGTTCTGTCTTTTCACTAGTCACTAGAATTAGCTAGGTATCAGTGCAGGTCTATAAATACTTGTAATTGCTTGTTGTGCTGATTATGTTGAATATGTGGAAAAGGCATTTGCCACCAACCTCTTTCTCTCTCTATAACTACTTTCTCTCTCTAGGGTTTCTTACTCTAAAACTCTTTCTTCTCTTGCAAGTTTCTCTCTGATTGTCTATCTCTGATCTATATTTCTGCTCTTATCTCTCTGTTTCTTTCTGAATCTCTCTATATTCTCTAATATATCTCTATATCCTAGTTGTTATCCTTACAATTCTGCACTTAAAAATCGGAAAACAACAAAAACAATCAAATATTCAGAAAACTCAAAGTCAGAAACCCTAGTTCCTGACACAAAACAAAATAAGCACATATATTCATTATAGAATTAATTTTCTAGAAAGTGATGGTGCTTGCAAACTTCTCTAAGACAGAACGACCAATATGTTTCATCTTAGATTTCATAAGCAGTTTGCATAGTTAAGGTTGTAAACACATTAAGTTTGAAACTTAAGCTGTGTCATAAAGAAGTCTCAGGTATATAAGAGCATCATAGTTTTCTTGTATTGGTTTCCTGTCAGGTTCTGATAGATGGTTGGCTAATTGGAGCAGCTGTCCTTGGTGTTCCTGCTAAAGCTACAATAAAAGAGGTGCTAGTAATGATCCCATGTTACATTACTTAATACAACCTGCAATCTGGGAGTCCTCATCTAATTTACTAGATGCCCTTCAGACTATCATAGTATAGTAAAAAGAAAAGCAAATACCCACTGTTCCTTGTTCAAAGTACAGTGTGGTAAACTATTTAAAGTGAAGTGAGGTACCAGGTTTTGCCTTACTGTATAAGAGTTTACACACCTTTCTATTAGATCACTATGGTAATGCACTTGGCAGGTTAAATGTGTAGTTCATTTGTAAAGGCGTAAATTTGGATTTACAGTTCTATTTTTTCAATATAAATGATCAAATGACAATAGCTTAATTCCATTTTTGACTCTCAAGAACAACTCCAATAAGGGGTGCCAACGCCATGTGGCATGACATGGCATGGCACCCTTGTCAGCACTCTATCGGAGTTGTTGGGATGCCAATGATGTGCCAAGTGAGGTGGCATGGGATGCCAAAAGCCATAAAGTAGGGTGCTAACTTAATTTATGGGTCCGATCACAAATAGAATATTAGGTTGGCATCTTTTGTTGGCGTGCTAACTACTGGAGCATTTTCAAACAAAAATGATGTGTACGAGAGAAAAATAAAATAGAATATTTTACATGATGTGGCAAAATTGGCACACCTTGAAAGGTGCCAACCATCGGAGTTTCTCTAATGACTACGAAAGATCTATATACTAATATCAGGCTGTTTGTCATTTTAAAAAAAGTACTTGTACAATATAATTATTTATTTTAAATGTAATATTGTAAGAAGTTTAATTCTGCTAAATATATTGTTCCCATAATATTATACTGGCTTCATTTCTGTTGCAAACTTTTCTATTAATAGAATGTAAGTTATATCAGGTTTCATCCAGAATGTATGCATGCAATATTTCTTGGCAATGTACAGAGACTGTTTCCAACATTTGCTTCTTTCGTATACAGAACTAGAAACCATAATGTTGCCTACTAATCTTGGAGATAAATTTGAAATATCTTACTTATTACAGTCTTGCAATTCGTACTTCATCTAAAACTGACATACAATTCATTTCTTCTTTGCCGTAAATTGTCTTCAAATATCTCTGCTGCTAAATTTTTTATTTTCCACCACATAATTGATAATATAATTTTACCTTTGCATAATCAAGCCTTCACGAAATGATGTTACTTAAACCTCCATCACATTTTTGTATATTACCATGCAGGCAAATATGAAGTCTTTTGTAGTAAAAACTCTGGACAGGAAAACACTCTGGGAAATGCAAACCCCGCAGGTTTTGTGACTGATAACTTGCAACATTAGACGGTGAGTTCTTAGAAGGGCTGAGATAATCATTCATGTTTTTTTGTTTCCCAGGTTATGAAGCCGGAGTTACTAAAGAACGGATTCGAGCTTGTTAATAGGTACTGCATATATATGTTGGGTTAAACGTCTGTTTAGTTTATGATCTAATCCAGATCCAATTGTTACAACAGATATGGAAGTCTGTTTAATTGATAATGATTGAAGTAGACGTAAGAACAAAGTGTAATGTGTGTAAGCAAGGTAGGTAGTCAGCTGCCATGAGCTCAAGATAACCCTACACAGCATATCATCTCACTAGTATGAGAGTAACAGCTAAAAACAAAATGCTCTATATTATATAATCTTTAATATTATTTACTAGTGAAATACACATATAATTAGATAAGGTACTTTGCCAGTATTCATATAGCATCAGTTATTCCTCTAATTTAAGTTGAAATAAGGGTGAAGGACAAATTTAGCCTATTTTTACACAAAATTGACCAAAATAACCAATTTCTGAAAAGTTGGCCAACTTTGGCCGATGGGATACCCAACTGTCAGTGGAGTATCCACTTTATATAAGATACTCAACTGTTAGTGGAGTATCCCATATATGAAATACCCAACTACCAGTGGAGTATCTTATACAAATTGGGATACCCAACTGACAGTGGAGTATTCAATCGGCCAAAATTGGTCACTTTTTTCAGAATGGCTATTTTTGTTAAATTTTTTCAAAAATCGGCTATTTTGTCATTTTTTCTTGAAATAATACACATAATTTTGTCAAGTTTATGATCTTCACGGGAAGAGACTATATCTTGGTTTATGCATGAATCAAGTCAATTATAAAATATATTTCATATGATAAGCACAAATTGATTTGTGTCGATTTTAAAGAGACTATTTATTAAGGAGTTCTTTTAATATCTCACTAATGATTAGGAATGTAGAATATATATCGAATCACACTCAGTTGTATGCCTGTGCAGGGAAGGTCTGGAAGTCACTGATGATGTGTCAATTGTGGAGCACCTTAAACACCCAGTTTACATCACAGAAGGCTCTTACACCAACATCAAGGTGATAATAATCTATAAACACAAAAGGATTATAAATAATTCCAGACAATAGCTAGAGAACCTTTTTTCTTATGCGCGTAGTACGTACCTCATCCTGAAATTAGTCATTGTTTATTGACAAGCCAGCATTCTGTTGTCTTGTACTTTGCAGGTTACAACCCCTGATGATATGATACTTGCCGAGAAAATATTAAATGCCACTTCATCTTGGTAATATTCCTGTCCTTCATAGTAAATTATTGCATATACATTGTCATCTTTAATAAGTCATATTTAAGCCACCTAAACAGGACATTGCTTTAAGAACATATATTATATGCTGAACTTTTCATTTTTAGAAGCAAACTTAGAAGTCTTACAGAGCAAAAATAATCTTTAGTTTGTGTTAGCATTTTGGTATTATTTTTTAATAAACTATGGCTGATCAGAGGTTTGACTTGTTATCTCAAATTCATTCTGGTGGCAGCGGCACCATTAATAGTGCTAAATCTTCCGTAAATGAGGCACCCCAGGCACCTGAGCCATCATTAAATCAGGAGTATGTAGTTCTAAAGAAAGAAGATATTGCTCGTCTCCATGCAATGCTCCCTCATCTTCCTCCTGAGGTATATATTTTCAAATTTATCCGTAGTTGTCTAAACTGTGTGTAGTGTGCATGCTCCATAATTATTCAAGCATTATGGTCAATTTGTACTATATGTATGCATTTTGAATAAATACATAATGTTTTGTTATAGCTATTTTCCAAGGAATCTTTTTACTCGAATATATAAATTTGTGGGTAAACAATAAATTATCCAATCGTGTTCTATACCACACACGCACACATTACACCTGTCTTTATTACTGAACTTCATTTCTGCAGCTAGCTGGAGTTTCAAACAGTTATATACTTCTGTTTAAAATTTGTTTGTGGCGGCACACATTTTTATTTCTTACTAAAATTGTACGTTAATTTATCAATGTTTGCAGAGTGGCAAGGCAACCATCGTTGAAGCAGCAGCAAACTATATTAAAACACTAGAAATCAGGTTAAGGAGCTACAAACTCTAAAACAAGTAGAGCTCAACAGTACTGAAACCATGGACGGTAGGATTCTCCCATTCAGCTGTTAATCAAGAAATGCCACATGCGAAAATGATGGAACCTTTTGTAGCTAATCAAGTACTTTCATCAAACACTAATTTATAATCTACTGTGTGTCACACCATACATGTATGTAAATATTACTGATGCAACCTCTGATACTAATTAGGAGGCTCACAGGGGTCTTTCCAAGACAATTCCGGTAGAAGTATCACAATGGCTGCAAATGTACTAGAGATTTATCTGTTCTGGTTGAGTTATTGAGTTGCAAAACCTTCAAAATCTTGCAGAGCAGCAGCTCTAAGAATGATTTTTTTTTATTATCTGTAGAAGTTTATTACAGTAATGCACTGTTTTGTTTCTGGAAGCAGTATATGAATTTCTATCCCTGGGATTTTAATATTTTAAGCAAACATTAAAATGCTTCTGAAAGTTCTCCAACCTGCAATAGGATTCCTTTGCAGTAACAATTATGCAGCTCATCTTCCATAAAATATAGTATAAAAGTGGGATACACTCATTTGAAAGATATTCATGACTATTAACAAGGTCCATGCGACCAATTTACATACATATCAATTTACAGATCCAAAAGTAGCATTGATTTATAATTATTAAAAAAAATATGTAACAAGTATTCCACAAAAAACCAACCACAAATCTTCTCTCACTAAAAGAGAATAGGCAATATGATTATTTCTTTCCCAAGATTGTTAAATTCTTTTGAAGAATACTTACATACTGAATATATAAGTGTATTCTAGATCATCAATCTAAAATTAATTCATCTGGAATAGAAGTTTAAGAACAAAATCACCAACCATACAAATAAGTTCTATAGAAAGCAACTTCCAAGCGACAGAGCATAGATTGTCACTCTCATTTGTAATCAAATGATGGAGGTCTTGGGGCATCAAAGCTCTCCAGAACCTCTGTCTTGCTTCCACTGCTTTTACCAGTCTCCTGCTTCTTTTCACCACCAAAGATTCCGCCAAACCACGAGGAAGAAGATGATGACAGAGGTGATGTTGCAGATGCTCCACTCCCCATGCCCTCGATATTAATTGGCGCTTGACCAGGAAGTTGACCCATATTATATCCAGGAATACCAGGCATATTAGGTAAAGGTTCTTCCATTGGAGGAAAGTTTTGTTGCGCATTACTCATAACTTTGTTCAGCATTATTCCAGCACCTTCAATCAAAGCAAGTAATACTCCACCAAATGCTGCAGATCTGGAAGCAGCACCGAGGCCTTGACGCATCTGCAAGAAACCCCCGGTGGCTGCTCCAGCAATAATAGAATTCCATGGATCTTCTTTTTGCCGTACATAGACCATCGTGCAATCAAAAGTGGAGAAGAGGCCACCCCATACAGCAAAACTACCACCTACACGAGGTGCATTCATACGCACAGCTTGAGTGCCTCCACTGAAGCGTTCTCCTTTAGGCGAGTTATAGATTCCTTTCAAGAAGTGAAAAGCTGCACCTCCAACAGCTCCCATGCCAAAAGCTCCACCAATGTCATCGAGTATACGATCAGGACAAGGTTCACGTGAGGTCTCCGGGGTGCCCATCAATCACTGAAGTAAAAGACAAGAGCAGAGAAAAAGTTGGATGACTGATTTAAAGTTTGATGGTGTGATTATGGAGCTGGTTGGATTATGGAGCTGGTTGGCTAAACCATACACACAACACATTGTTTTATTAAAAAGGTGGAACACTTAAAGAACTGACTATGCACATTCCCAATAATACAAATGTACATTAAGTACTAATGATTTTTTAATGGAATTAGCGTTGCACTTAAGTTACATTTCTATTGATATTTCAGACATGTGTCAAACTGTACTTCATTTTTTATGTGACTACTAAAACAAGTGTTACATGGATTCCCCTGCTCTCGAATAAGCCCTTATTTTTTGCTTTTGACAATTTACTACAAACCACTTTACAGAACTGTAATTTCTCTCTCAAGTCTCTTCCAATCTCCATTTCACCTATCCATGAAACTCTTTTACTACTAAATCTTCTAGATATACCTGTTAGCCTCTATATTTATCTTCGGACTCCGAAACAATATACTCGAGTTGCATGCATACACCTTCGTATCGTAACGACGAACTTTGACACAGACTTTAAAAGCTGAATTGCAGTAAGGTTACATAGTACTTTGTGAAGATTTCTTCTTCCCTATCATTTTCTTCTGCCATCAAATAACGTGTAACTCAAGAAATATAGAAGTGTGATCAGATCTGTTTTCCAATTATAAACAACGCATCTTCAGTTTGACATTTACGCATCAAACGCATGCATACAGGGGCAGTTATGAACACACTACTGATAGACATTAAAACAAATTTATGCTTTCCCTGTAGTCTTACAATAACAACAATAATATTGAAGAGGCAGTCGGTTGAACGGAATAAGAAATACTATCCATGTCATCCACTCTTGGTCTCCTACAACCAATATAACTACTTTAAATATATATCTGACTAATCATGTATATAAGATAATTCAAAGATACTTGCTAATCTCCTGAACCCATTTCCTTGGATACTTGCTTGATAACAGTAATATGGCTTCTAAAGAGCTCGTTGTTTACGCCATATGTTATGCATTAATTCTAATAAATACTTCACCAAGGTACTTCACAGTTCACACCAAGCACCAAGACACCGATCAAGGTTTAATCATTCTCAGTAATTTAACTTCATAAATCATACCAAAAACATTAGCTCACCCACATCAACTCTAAATAAACCACTAGCAAATGATATTACTAGAGACCTGATTTAATCTCATAATTGAAAACATGAATGTCAAACAACTCCCCCCCCCCACAAATCAATCCTTTCAATTTTTTTATATTCATACGCTATATACAAACTAGTTACAAAACTACACACGAGCCTTACTAATAAAACCTGATCTCCAGCCTTACAAAAATTATCAGTTATAAAATAACCATGTCCCAAATTTACACAGCAAAAGTAGTAAACTCAAATCCCTTCAATTCCATAGCATTCCATACATGCCTAACTTATACATTATAAACAAAAAAAAAATCCAACATTTTGCAAAGGACTGTTATACATGCCTAAATTAATATTTATCTGTTCCTCAAAAAAATTTAGACAAGTATTAAGCACATAAGGTAATACACAGATAAAATTAATACTCGTCATTCCCAGTTCAATAGGGTACGCACTAATGCTTACAAACTTCTAGGGCCACTGCTATAATGAAAGATTCAGACATACTAGAAATCCATCCGACAACACTATTCATGGGGCTTTCTGACTTTAAACCGACATTATTTATTTATATAGTTATAATAATCATGACCACTAATCAAGTTCCAATCTTGCTCTATCTATTCATCATAGGCTGTTTCTAACACGTGTTTTACAACTGCTATTTATTGCATATATCATCAAGAAATTAGCTTATTAATACCTGATCACTTAGTCTACTTATCAAACAATCTTAGCCTGCTTATCATAACAGAATTCTGTTATGCCTCTGTAAATACTAGTCTACACTTCTTCTTCTTCTTTGTTTTAGTTTTACTCTGTAATGATTCTGATCTTCTGGATTATAAAGTAGAGATTGAGTTCTAAATGAAATCTATCTACATTGTTTGATCGATTTATAAAAGCTTAAGATGGTATCAGAGCTTTCTTCCGCATCTACATTTGCCTTACGTCGCCTCCTTCAATTTCGTCGAGATCTGTAAGTCAGCTGGTTTTGTGCATCTCGTGTTTTCTTGATTGTTGTTATCGATCTTCGTTTTTCTTCCGTTTTTCATCAACAAAATCATAAATGTATGCATTACTTCTATTGATCGGTTATAATTTGTGTATTTTCGATCTTTTCTGCTTCTATGTGATTTCTGTTGATCTTATCTTCGCTTGATTTCGTTGATTCTATGTGATTCTTCGAGTTTCTCTCGAACTCGAACATCTACTATACTCGTTTTCTTCCAATTGATCATTCCGATCGATTCTTCTTGAATGAATCATCGTTTTTCTTATGCAAACGCTTTGATCGGAAATCTCCATATGGCTCGTACTCCGAACAATCAATCTACCAACCAAACACCTCCTCATTCCAATACCAATACCACACCTCATGATAATAACACTCAAACCGGATCACATTATCACACACAGAAAATTGATAACAACTCACATCCACTCTATCCAAACAATAAAGGTAAACGCCGCTATCCTGTTACTCCTAAGGGAACTAATGTTGCCAAACCACATGCTATGCAGATTTCAAGTTCTCAGCAATCTCCTGATCCTTCTGATCTAAATGAACATCACTTGACTTCTAAGATGGATGCCTTACAGTCACAACTAAACACTATAATGCAATGCTTGCATAAGAGTGGTCCACCTGCTAATATTTCTCAACCTACTACTGGACAATACAGCCTTGCTACTCACATAGCAGGTACTACTTTTGCTTTCACTTCACACCTTCCTGTTCATGCTTGGGTTCTTGACACAGGGGCTACAAATCACATGTGTTGTGATTTGTCCTCTATGCATAACGTAAATACATTATCTAGTCCTCTCATTGTTACTTTTCCTAACGGAGAAATCGCCACAGTTACACATATGGGTTCAGTGTCATTGCATCCATTATCCATAGTCATAACAGAATTCCTTTTTATTCCCAGTTTTACCTTTAATCTGCTCTCTGTTAGCAAACTATCTCAACAACTCAATTCTGTCATTCACTTCACCTCGACTGATTGTTATCTGCAGGACCAATACCAGAAGAAGGAATTGGTTCTTGGTAATATCATTGGAGGGTTGTATCAACTTCTCAATATTCCTGATGCATCTGCACTTGCTACTTCTCACAATACCTCTACCTCTACATTTCCAGTTTGGCATAGACGCCTAGGACATGTTCCTTCTGTAATCTTGGCTAAAATTTCTGCTTTAGACAAACATTGTACTAGTAAACAGGCTGGTACACCTTGTGATATTTGTCCACTTGCCAAACAATGCAAACTTCCTTTTTCATCTAGTTTGTCTCATGCTGTTGCACCATTTGATTTGGTACATTGTGATGTCTGGGGCCCATATAGGACCCCCACTTATACAGGTTGTAAATATTTTTTGACCCTTTTTGATGATTGCACAAGGGCTATTTGGACCACACTCTTACCTACTAAACAACATGTGGTTCAAACTCTTAAAGATTTTTTTGCCTATGTGCATACTCAATTCCATACAGTCATCAAGTGTCTTCGAACTGATAATGGTGGTGAGTTCATTAACAAAGAATTTACTTCCTACTTGTCTACACAGGGCACCCTTCATCACACAACTTGTCCGTATACTCCCCAACAAAATGGGCGAGTAGAACGAAAACATAGAAATTTGTTAGAAATGTCACAAGCTCTTATGTTTCAAGCACAGTTACCTGCCTCTTTCTGGGGTGATTGTATTCTCACTTCGACATATCTAATAAATCGAATACCTACGACTGTTCTTGGTTACATCACTCCATATGAGAAACTTCTAAATCAGACCCCATGTTATGACCATTTACGGGTCTTCGGTTGTTTAGCACATATGTCCATACATACTTCTGATAAATTGTCCCCACGATCTATTCGAGTAGTATTTCTTGGTTATTCCGTAACACAGAAGGGTTATAAGCTCTATGACTCACTTACTCACAAATTTCATGTTTCAAGGCATGTCACCTTTGTTGAAGATTATTTTCCTTTTGCCACAGATTTGAAACATTCAGCCTCACCTCTATTTCCACCTCCAGAGTCTGATTCATGTTCTAATAATGAATTTTTGTTTACACCCCTGGATGACGTTGCTTTTACTAATGTTTCTCCTAATATCTCCTCTACTGTACCACACATTGTATCACCCGTACCTAGTAATACTGAATTTATTTCTAGTGACTTGTCTCCATCATGTGTTGCACCTTGTGACCCTGTTATGGTCCCTCCACAACGTGATTCCCTTCGTCCAAAACTTAAACCATTGTGGCTAAAGGACTATATCACCTCTACTGGTCATGCCAAAGCCAACACCATTCTGCTTAACTGCCCCATTGATCCAGTTAAATATAATTTTTCTCATTATTCTCCTGGTACACAATTTTTTGCGTGTACTACTAGTTCTCAGTCACCGATTCACGAACCTTTTACTTATAACCAAGCTATTACTGATGACCGTTGGGTCGATGCAATGACCAAGGAACTACATGCCTTAGAAGTCAACAATACTTGGACTGTAGTGCCTACTTCTAATAAAAAGGTTATAGGTTGCAAATGGGTCTACAAAGTGAAGTATTTGGCAGATGGTTCTTTAGACAAGTTTAAGGCACGCCTGGTAGCAAAGGGATATACACAGATTGAGGGACAGGACTATCATAATGCGTTTTCTCCGGTTGCTAAAATGGCCACCGTTCGTACTGTGCTTGCTTTGGCTGCTGTTAAGCGTTGGGATATTCACCAGCTAGACGTTAATAACGCCTTCCTCCACGGTGATTTACCGGAGGAAGTCTATATGGAGCTTCCCAAAGGACATCCTTTACATGGGTCTAACTATGTCTGTTTATTAAACAAGTCCATCTACGTTTTGAAACAGGTTTCCCGCGTTTGGTTTGAAAAATTGGCCTCTGTCCTTCTTGACCTTGGTTTTACACAGTCTGTTGCAGATTATTCCATGTTTCTCTATAAGAATCAAGACACCTTCATCATTGCCTTGGTATATGTGGATGATGTCTTGCTTACAGGGACTGATACTAATTTCATTTCACATATAAAGTCTGTGTTAAATGATACTTTTACTATTAAAGATTTAGGTTTGGCCAAGTATTATCTAATAAAAGTATTATCTTGGATTAGAAATACAGAGGACAGGTGATGGATTATATTTACATCAACACAAATTTGTCCGTGATCTCTTGCTTGAAGCTGGGTTGGAACATGCCAAACCTCTCTCTCTTCCTATTGATCAGACTGTTAAGTTGTCTCCTACAGAAGGCGAACTTCTTGATGATCCGTCTTTGTATAGAAAGTTTGTGGGAAAACTTCTATACCTAACAGTATCTCGTCCTGACATCACTTATGCAGTGCATCATCTTAGCCAGTTTCTCCAGGCTCCTCGTGCCCCACACATGCTTGTTGTACAGCGTGTTTTACGATATCTGAAAGCCACTCCATTTCAAGGCTTGTTTTATTCTTCATCTTCCAAACTTAAGCTTGAAGCTTTTTGTGATAGTGATTGGGGTTCATCTTTTGACTCCTCTGGCATGCTCAAAAGCATCACTGGTATGTGCCTTATGCTTGGAAGCTCTTTGGTTGTTTGGCATTCTACCAAGCAAAAGGTGGTTTCACGTTCTACTGCGGAAGCAGAATTACGTGCTATAGCTGACACGGCCTGCGAGATCTCTTGGTTCAATTTGCTTTTTACTGAGTTGCAGATTCCACAGTCTCTTCCTACTGTGATTCACAGTGATAATCAAGCAGCTCTGGATATTGCTAAGGATCCTGTCTTCCATCCTAAAACAAAACATTTTGCTTTAGACTGTCATTTTGTTAGAGAACAAGTACAGTCTCAGTTAATCCAACCTCAATATTTGCCCAGTAATCTTCAACTTGCTGATATCTTTACTAAAGGTCTTGGTCGCCTTCCTCATTGGCAGCTGTTACACAGATTGAATGTGAAGTCACCCATTCAATCCGCGGGGGGACTATTGCATATATCATCAAGAAATTAGCTTATTAATACCTGATCACTCAGTCTACTTATCAAACAATCTTAGCCTGCTTATCATAACAGAATTCTGTTATGCCTCTGTAAATACTAGTCTACACTTCTTCTTCTTCTTCTTCTTCTTTGTTTTAGTTTTACTCTGTAATGATTCTGATCTTTTGGATTATAAAGTAGAGGTTCTATATTGAGTTCTAAATGAAATCTATCTACATTGTTTGATCGATATATAAAAGCTTAAGACTATTCCACTGTCGAATCCAGTCTCTACGAAAACAGCTTCATACAAAGTCTTTAAAACCCTAAATATCAAACATTTTTTTTACATTCTCACCAATTTAAACAAACAAACCTTGATCTTTGATCACAAAAACAAAAGGGTATTTCGAAATCTTCATTTCAAACATAACCCATGTTTCAAAAAATTAAACAGAAACATTCATAATTCATCTCTTGTAGCCCGTAAATTGGAAAAATAAACAATATAATAAAGCTAAAAGCACAAAATCTTGAGATCAAAAGCAGAAATAAACAGAGAATAAAGAGATTAAGGAAGAGAGTAGAGTTGTAAAATACGTACCAATTACTGTAGATGTCGCCGGAAAAGCGAAAGAGTTGTAGAGGGTTTGTGTAAATAGCTCAAGTAGGTAATTAGTACTTTCGCGTCACATAAGACATCGTTTCTTCTTGCGAAGATACTCTGCTTTTTTGGAATCAAAATATTAAATCATTTTGTTTTTAATTTGTTTTCCTAAATTTGAGTATTTGAAACCATTTAATTTTATGTCTATATTTTAAAAAAATTAATTAAATTTTTTTAGAGACTTTCTTCCTTGTATACTTGATTTTCTTATTTCGAACTTTTAATTATACTAGTTTTACAACCCTTGCGACGCACCGGTTTTTATTAATATTTTTATATTATTTATAATTATAGTAAATTTCTTTTTGGATCATTATCTTATTAGTATTTTTATAAATAATAATATAAATAGTTGTTATTGTAGGGATTCGAACCTGAATCTTAGGTAATGTATAAATAATAATATTTTAATTAAAAAGATCTGACGATCATAAATGGGGATAATCAAATCAACCAAAGGCATACCAAATTATACCACATTTCGATTATTATAATATAGTATAGATTTGTTTCGTTTCTTTATTGGAACAGTTTTAATTACATCAATGATGTTTGATATGTATTTGAATTTTTCAAATTTATGGGGCCTTATTTATTATTGACTTGGTTTATAGTTGGTATATACATGAATAATATGAGCTCGTGGTATTATTTATTTAAAGTAAAATTATATGTAAAGTGACAGTTTTTGGAGGATTTTGTTCCTGCGTGTCATATATGATGATTTTTTGGATTCAATATGGGGTATTTTTGGGTTGTTAATGATATTTTTGTTTTTAATTGACTTTTTGGTGTAGAAATTTTAGTTATTCTACAAAATTAAGGTTGTCGACAAGGCTGGTGGAAAACAAGTATTTGATTATTTTATTTATCTACTTAATGATAGTGTCTTAATAGTTATAAACATCCAATTATAAAATCTTTGGTCAAGGCCTTCGGTTTTTTACTAGTTTAATAATTCAATTATTTATATATCTAACTAAAAGATTTTCCTTTGGTTCGTTCTTTGGACAGAATCATAGTTGGACTAGGGTCGAAAAAAGATTTGGATCAATCAAGAGCTTGAACATATAATTCAGATTAGTGGTCTTGTTTGCATTTCATTTACTGCGGGTGTTTCTCTCTTCTGTCCTTAAGGTTTTATTATCTTCCGGAACTATCATGCATGATCTTCAGTTTGATAATAAACTTTATCATATGAAGGAAACTCATTTCTTTTTATATTGTTTCTCAGTACAAAATATACCTCTCCCGCAAAAAAAAATTAAATCATTTTTTATTTTTTCCCATAAGTTTACGCAATTTAAATTTTTTGAATTTTAACTGTTCTAGATTTACAATCTGTGCAATGTACAGGTCCATATAAATATGTTATAATTTTTATTTCTATTTTTTATAGAATTTATTTAAGTAAAAAAATATTAAAATTAATTAATATATAATTATAGTCTTATTACGATAATTTTTATTTTAATTTATATAATTTTTAATTAAGATAAAATATTATAAATAATAGTATGTGATTGATAAGATTTGAACTATTAGCCTTATTTATATTTTTATAAATAATAATATAAATATTTGTTGCCGGTAAAATTCGAATTTGGGAGCTTATTTGTAAATTTATAAATATATAAATAAATATTTTTCGTTGACGGAATTCGAACCTGCAAACTGTATATCCCTTTAATAGTTTATCTCTTTAATAATTAGATTTAATGGTCCTGATTAATTGATTAATAAGATCTGATGGTCGTGATTGAAAGAATAATCAAAACCAAAATAGGGTATACGAAATTATAACACATTATAGTTACTATAGTTTATTATAGATATCATTAATTAATAAGGAAATAAAATATTTAGAGTATAAGTTATAATTTAAAATAGTTGTCCACTTCAAGGGTTTTGAGAGTCGACCCCCAAAATTAGAGTTCTAGCCATCAATTCTCCATTTTTTGACCTTAATCAAAACTAGAGTTATTGAGAGTCGACTCTCAATAGTTCTAGTTTTAAAATAGTTGTCCACTTCTAGGGTTTGAGTGACATCCTTGAACCTGAGGAAAAATCTCTAGTTCTTATGTTAGTCGAGAAAATTATTTCATGTCAACTTGTCATTCTCAAGAACTATTGCATATAGAAGTTATTTGTGTTATTTGTCATTTGATATCTACAATATTAAAGTGCATAAAATGAATCAGTCTACATATAATCATTAAATTATGTTTCAGTGATCATTCATATATATATATATATGCAATATATATCTCCCACTATTTTTATCAAACTAATAGCCATAACTATCTATCCGAGAATAATATCTTCTATATCATATTAAGTGAGCAAAGATACATATTTCACCATGTCTTATGTCACTTTGGCTTTTTTTTCCCAAAACATGATTATTTAGGTAGACAACATTTGTCAATTATATCCAGTATATATCTCTTGGATAGTTTGGTGGAATAACATTAGTTCATATTTATCCAATAAATCTCGCAAAATTTCATGCTTCTAAGTTCATAATCTTATTGTGGTAACTTAGTTAAGTCAAATCCAACAATCAAAAAGTTTCAACATATTTTAACACATCTCCCACAATAGATGGGAGTATCTCGCTTTGGTGAACCCCCTCCTTATCGATCTAGAGGTTAACACATTGGACATATCGGAAGGCATCTGATCGACTTGATATTAACTTTAGGGTTTTATTAATTTTATAATGACCATGATCCCATCATGACGAGATTCCCAATTTTTTCCTTGAATAAATTACTAAAAATTAATATTCATCAATTGTTTGATTTTCAGGTAGTGAGCGAATCACAACGGTCTGGCTTAAAACCCACAACCTTACAAGTTCTATGAACTCGATTTTGACAAAATTGTCCCATATCAGAAATAATGAAAATTCGTATTTCATAAACACCAGAATCTCATGACCGTTTGATAATTTTAAAATTTTGAGTCGTTACAGATTTTATCTTTAGTCCTTACAGATTTTAACTTGTTAAGCAAGTATGACATAGGTGTCGTATCTAATACATACATCCTGAATCTAATTAAACATGCTTTTATAAACTACTTTATACATACATTAATCATATGCGCATATATATATATATATAAAGTATAATAAAATAAACGTGGTTGGTTATTAATTCATCCTATGTGATCTTTATCAAGCTAATGACAAATATCTAGGTCAATCTCGTGGAAAACAAATACAAATTAACTATTACATGTCTTCTTTCTTGAGTCGTCACTTCTTTATATTGCTTCGTCGGATATCCTCCATGTGTGATTACCTTTTCTTAATCTTTAAATCTTCATGTCTTCATGTGCGTTATAAATATGACATATAAAACTAATCTAATGAACTTACAGGAGAACTCGAGTTAATTCGAGATTTAATAATTACAAGATCAAATGACACGTAAGTTGTATTTAAAAAACCACAAACCATTAATCTAAGGTCATAAGGCGTAAACATCCACCATTTTCAATTAATACATAAGAACATGTAAGAACACATAATCTGATGTTAACATATCATACCCATCATGATCAATCATAAAAATCAAATATGACAAAAACCAAATTAAATCCGATGACATTAAATCGCAGATTACATGGCCTAAACAATGTCAAACGCCTTACAAGCGAGTCTATGATGGATTTATCCATCTGTTTTGTTCAGACACACGTTTTCCTTTCCGAAAAGGTACTCGTTCGCGAAAATCGGATATCAGTCCAAGATTTCTGCAAATCTGTTGTATTCGATTTAGAATCGTATCAAATATGATTCTCATAATAAAAACAAAAATAAATCATATATATATCAATATATATACAAATTATATGATCATCATATAATTATACAACTCTCATGAATATCATATATTCAAAACACACACACGCGTATATATATATATATATAAATATATAAGCGTAACATCATGCAAAATATACAAAATCGTATACATAACAGTTATGGAAGATTATATAGATATTATCATCTTAAAAATCAGTATACACATAAACGAATTACACATTTTTCGCAAGTAGCTCCGATGCTATTGAAAAGTTTCGAGGTATAAAACGCAACAGAAACTGTAATTAAAAATATGAAAAACCCAAATTTTTGAAACGCACCACATGATCCATGCGAAAAACACATATTTATTTCGCAGATTGTTTACCTTAAGAAATTTTAAAAATTGGTTGACTAATAGAGATCTAAAATTTGTTCAATCACCATGCATCCCGCTCTCACGATCTGCGCTCTATCGTTATCCACACTAATACTTGAACGCAAGGATTGAATGTATACTAGCACATAATCGTTTCTTGTTACTCTCTCCGTCTTCTCTCTTGATGTCTGGCTAGGATTTTTTAGTCAAAGTTTTTCATACAAAAATCAGTCACACAAGATATACTATATATATGGTAGAAAACTGAATTATAACTCTTAACTAATTAAAAATTATTATTGATTCAAAATTTTCATTTGTATTATAATTAAATCTCAATTAATTATTTAACAAATAAAGTTCATAATTAATATTAGTAAATTCGAATATCACTATTTATCTAATTAAATAAAGCCAAACTTAATTAACATTATATATAATTTTAATAATTTTAATTTATTTCAAATTCAATTTAAATTAAATAATTTTTCAATCATTTTTTGTGTCTAATCCTTACAGTTATTATTACGTTGACAAAAATTTTTAAATCTAATTTAAAATCGTAAATAATGAGCGACATATAATAATACATTATTGCTATTCAAGTAATAATAATAAAATTAAAAATTAATTAAACCTTTTTTGTGAATAGATTTTTTAAAGCAAATAAATTAATATACAAAGTATGTTGAAATTGCGTATGGAGCTTGAGAGGCTCGTTATTATACTAGCAAGTTAGAACTTGCAGATAATAATACAAATTTAAAAATTCATAACTTAAAATATGTTTATTTGTGTGCTTTGTGTGCGACCTCAGAGAGATTATCAAAAGAGAAACATACTTCTCTCTGATCATCATCTCCCCTCCAAGACATTTAATTGACAGATGACTCAACTAGCTAAACTAGATGCTACCTCAAGGTGATTGAATTTGAATCTCAATAACTTCTATACAAATTCGGAATTCGTAACTCGTAATTATGTAACCTTTGCTTTTATTATTAAGAGTTAGTTCTAAAGATGAATAGTTCGTTTGCTGTGTATTTTGTATTTGCAAAAATCAATTTTTTCAAAAAATTTTGCAAAATTATGATTTTACAACTTGATTTAAGTTTCAAAATGTTAATATTCAATTTCATATATAGTTAGGGGTGTATATGGATAGGGGGGTTCGTCCGCTTTGAAGAATTTATCAATCCAAACAATTAAAAACGGTTTGATAATTTTTTGATTCCAATTGTAACCCAACCCAATTTGTTTGGGTTGGTTCGGTCCGATTTAGACGGGTAATTAAAAAATTTAACACTTAAATCTTTCATCATTAATCTGCACGATCTTATATTCTCTTTAATATAACAAAAAATGATCTAAAAAATGCTTATATTAAAAAATGTAAAAAAACTGCAGTGATTATATATATTTATAATAAAATAAAAGAAGTTTATCACATGTCAGGTACAGAGACGATCTACAAAGAAGATACAAGCATTTATCAAAAAATGAAGTCCCCAAGTAAAAGCAACTTATTAAACAATTCAAAAAATTACTTTAGCAAACACATCATGTACAAATTTATTTGCTCCTTTGTTTATATAAAATAAGAGTATAAATTTTCCGTGTATTAAATATTATGGGTTAGGTTGCCTTGGTTAAATAAAATTTAAAATTGTGTCCACTCTATTAAATTGAGTTAAATCCGATTCAACTCAATTATATTACGATTTTTAATTTTCGAGTTGGGTTGGCCGGAAAAAGGGACAGTTTGGGTCGATTTATTTGATTTTGAAGAACAATGTACACCCCTGAATATAACCATGCAAAATTTAGGCAGTTTTCAGAAAATGTTAAAAATATTGCAAATTTGGTTAATTTTAATTATAGAATGCGTTTTTGTAAATACATTCAGAAATTAATAAAATCTTAAACAAATTTAGAAGAATATATTTGTTTAGTACTTTTTTTATATTATTAGTGGGTCCACTAGGATAATTGAGAAAGTAGATCAATACAAACAGGGCTCCGATGTTTTCAAGTGTATTTTAAATTCCAATTATAGGACTGAGTTCTTGAACTTTCCAGGCTCACCTTACCTTGAATAGAAGTCACATCTAAACATCTAGAGCCCAGTAGATAACTCCACTTAAAGACCATCTGAAAACTCTAGAGCTTTCTTTTTCATGCACATTAAACACCCTATAAAATGCCTCACCCCCTGCCTTTACCAACAGATCATAAGCCAAGCAAGCATTGCAAAACAAGTCTACTCTACGTTTAAAAAAAAATTAATCCATACCCTTGTCTACTTAACATTTAAATTATCGTAAAATGGCGATTTTAAGATCTTTTCCCATCACCCTTCTGATCCTAACAAGTCTTGCAACAACTTTCCCATTTCAAACAAATGCATTGACACCTTATTCCGGTAAGAGTCTCTTAGACATGCTAATGCTCCCAATGGAAGATCCTTTCAGAATTCTCGAACAAACTCCCTTGACCATTCCAAAAGGAGTTGTGGAATCAGTGGCAATGGCTCGAGCTGACTGGAAAGAAACATCAACAGCCCATATGATTTTATTGGACATTCCAGGGATCAAGAAAGAAGACGTGAAGATTGAAGTCGAAGATAACAGAGTGTTGAGAATAAGTGGAGAGTTAAAAGCAGAGGAAGAGATTGAAGGCGAGAAATGGCACAGAGCTGAGAGGACAAGCGGAAAGTTCTGGAGACAGTTTCGATTGCCTGGAAATGCTAACCTGGACAAAGTATCAGCAAATCTTGAACATGGGGTGTTGAAGGTTGTTGTGCCGAAGCTGGCTGAGGAGAAAAAGAAGGAACCTAGGGTCATTAGTATTGCTGAAGAAGCTGGTAGTTCTGGTGAGAGTATCAAGACTTCAAAAGCTGAGCTCTAAAACAAACCTTCTGTTAATCTGTCTGTTCCTTTGTTGTGTGTGTCTCTTAAAGAAGAGGAAAAATCTTGTACTCCTAGTTTAGGTGTGATTTGAGGTTTCACTGCATGATTTTGAGTGAATTAATGTGTGTAATGTAGTGTACTAATGTAACTGGTTTGTTATAGATAAGAGTATCATTTTCAGATTTTTCTGTCATCAGTCATTCTGTACTTGCACATTTTCTACTCCATTATCAGGTCACTTCACAACATACTTGTAGTATTGTACACCTTGGTCAATCAAATTTTCTGTGGCTTGCTGGCAGCTACAACTCTATATATATGTAAATTAAACAAGAAACACTAACTTGAGGAACTAAGTGTCACCAAGTTCTTTTCAAAACTCAGATTTTGTAGACTTAGGTAGATAATCTTAGCAAAAATTTTCTTCGACAATTGCTAAGGAGTTTTTTTTTTCTTCGGACAATTAGTTTTTTGTTCTAAAAAACCATGAGATATATACATCATTACAATCCTAATTACTTGTTAATAAAAATACATTTCCACTTGCAAAGTAAAAGATAAATTTATAAGGTATAGCCATGAAGACTTCTAAGTTTATTCTGTATATGGGCAATATTAACTGTATGTTATGCTCAAATCGAAGCTTCTGAAACAGGTTTATATACAACAGTTGTTACAGTCACAACAAACAGAAAGCTATACCTTTATGTATATGTTCTATCCGTTATTCATTTCCTTCCCTCTCTGCAGGTGGCCTATGAAGTTATGTATAGGATGGGAGGCTTCTTCATTCATTGCGGATTGAGCAGAACTTGTCCCAAAGTGTTGAAGAATTCATTATATTGTTCATGAGAATCCTGAAACTACGACAGTTACTTGCTCCACTGCAATGAATCCCAAACAAGTCAAAAGAATATTAGGCATCTTAAGTAGTCATTAAATGCATATGTTCGCAGAATGGTTAGGGGGATATGATATTTGCTTAAAAAGAGAGCACTTGAATTCATTCTTATACTTATTTCAACTAGAACAAAAATTCATCTGAATTTGCTAAGCAATATGACATCCTCGAAAACATTAAGTAATGTCTTCTTTTATTTGGTAAACGGGAATGTACAGTATTGTACAGTACACTATATGTTAGGAGTTCACATCCAAACCTTATTGTGTTTAAAGATGCAATTGCCCTAAGAGCACTCCGGATCATGTCCTCATTATAATCAAATTCCTGCTGTACAGCGACTTCTTGGGTCTTATAATTTATAGTTTTCTGTAGAGGACCGACCACCGAGTCTAACTCTGAAAGTAAAAGCTCAGAATGACATACTGAATATAACATAGCTGATAACATACATGTATGTACAAATCAATTAACACACTAACCGGCAAGCACAGCTGAACGACACTTGCCCGCAAGCTTTGATAGGATAAGATGGCAAAGCAATTTAATATCATAATTATCTGGAAAAAAAACAAAAACAATTCAGAGTGATGGGTTAATCAATGCCAACCATAAGCCTCTAAATCCTATTGAGCATACAAGTTAAACATAGTTCCCAAGAAACAACCCCTATCGTGGCTGTGGGGAAGACTCATAAGAACCTTGGAACAGAAGTACTATTCAACTAGCTTAAGCATGGTACTACACCCACACGGCCACATTACAATTAATATTTGAAAACGAAAGACAAGACATGACCAACTCACCATCAAGACCAGATACAAGATATGGTGCTAAAAAAGATGAGGGGTTCATTTGAAGCAGACAGCCGTCCAACAATGTGTCTATGCATTCAAAAGCTGCTTTCCTCAACTCACTGCCATCATCTACTCTGAACTTTTTATGACCATCGTCCACTTTTATTAAAACCTCAGGCTTTTTCTGCATGGAAATTGTGGGAAGTAGAAGAATCTCATATACTTTACCACACTAAATTTTCTTACATAAACTCACAGCAGAGGTTAGTATTGATAAATTTTCTTGGGAGTGGTAAAACAGATTGAAGGTATCGCAAGTGTTCAGACTTACGTATAAATGCCAAGGGTCCAAAAATATTTCACCTTAATCATTGTTTGACCATAAAGTTGTGGTAGCAACTCTGGAAGAAGGCCCTTGACAAGGGTTGGTTTATTTTGAGCAGCTGCGCTCAGAGTCAGAATAGCGGCACGCCTAACATTCTGACCGTTGAAACATGAAGATAACATTAATAATAGAATTCTTAAGAAAACAAAAACTATTATAACCAAATAAATTAAATATTTAGTTTCCAAGTTCACAAGGGCATAGAGAAATTGTAAATGTATGAATAAGAGAAGTGACAACTGAACAGCTTAGGAGAAATATTTCTTACCCAATCCTGATCATTGATAAGCATCAAAAAAGAAGAAATATCGGGGTATATAATTTCATCAATCTTCTCTGGACGTGCAGTTATAGAATATTTTACTGCAGCTACTACTATTGCTCTAGTAAAAGCTGCTGGACTAGATAATCTCGCCTAAAGAGTAGATATAAAGAAAGTATTAATAAGGTCTTCATACATGAAACATCAATGTCAAGAAAAAAATTATGCAAAGTAGATGATACCTTTAGTTTGGGAACAACTTTTTCTGGCATAATATGGGCGATTTTCCCTAGGTTCTCAGCTACAACATTGCGGATGTCTTCATCCTCACTTTCACAGTGGCTAAACAGCAATTTAAGTATCTTCTCCACACTTGAATCCTGAAAATCCGCTTTATCCACAGATTGTCTGACAATGGCCTACAATTAAATGTAACACAATGGAGCGATTTAAGATCGCAACTTCAGTGTGACATAAACATTTAAGTTCAGAGTGTATACCTCTTTCAGGGAATAAATAAGCAAATTTTGCTTTTCCTGTTGATTATCAATCTGGTCCAATATAAATGGCAGGTACCTTGATAAATTACCAACAGCAATATTCCCAAGTGCATAAGAGGCCGCAGAATTCATAGCTTCAAAAGGGGATTGAAAAAAACCAATAACAATATTTTCGATATGTGCATGAAAGCTCAAATCTCGCCTACGGCCAATTTCCCCCAAACATAGCAAGGAAAGGAGTTGATTTTCCTAAAAATGAAAAGAAAATTGGATGGAGTGGTAAGGGTAGATACTGTGGGTATGAAGTTCAAGCATTATACAATAAAACAAACAAACAGAAGATATAGAAGAGGAAGTGATATGAGGATGGCTTATGCCATTTGGAAATAGAATTTAAAAGAAATTCCGATTCAATGTCAGCAGAATGGTCAGAATTTAAAAAAAAAAGTAAAAAAAAAAGACAATACATTGATATATACTAGGTGCATAAGTATTTCTAATTTTTTTCTCTTTATCCTTTATTACAAAATGGTTGCAAAAGCTTACTGAGTATGCAGTGCTATCTGCTTTTAACATGGCTGCAAGCATTGCTACTGTGGAAGAACACTTCTGATCACCTGCAGCAATGCAAAGAACAGCAACACATTGTGCAGTAGAAAATAGAGCTTGTTTTGCAAAACTACCACCAGACTTAACAGATGGTATATCAGTTGATATAAGGGGTCCTAGGAGATCATCAAAGCTGGTAACTGCAGAATGAATAAGAGCAGCAAAAAAGCTTTGCAATTCCTGCACCAAAAGTAGAAAAGTTAACTTGTGAAAAAACACAAATTCTTCGCGTCAAATATCCACATTCTGTCAGCGAGGTTCTACCATGAGGACTTGTTCCTGGAGCAATGAGCTTCTTACTAAATTTAATACTTGTGGAAAAACTTTATATCTGACAGTTGAGCCAACTTTTGGTGCTAAATTTCTGTCAGCTAGCACGGTAGAGCAGAGCTTTATGGCGAGAGCAGCCACATGCAAGTCAGAATCTCTATCATGAAAAATTAAAATATGTGATTAGAAGATAATGAAGATCACCCAGACTTGATTAACAAAAATAGGAAGTAACAGGCACAAGCCAGATAATAAGTAAAATATTCAGATAGTGAAAATATGCAAAAGGAGAACTTCGAAAAAAGTAGTCGATAAAGAAAAACCTTATCACATTTGAAAGTTCCTCGATGATAACTCCATATGCGGCTGAGCCGACTTTGTCACTATTGGCAGAAATCAGTGCATTAAGCGTTTCAAGTGTTGCCTGTCTCAGTGCTTGATTAGCCTGTATTTGAGAAGAAACAAGCTAGATAAATATAAGTTCTTTTTTTGATAGAAGTCCCGATAGGATTTATTATTCAAAATATTTTAAACTATAGAATTAATCATTCAAAATATTTTTAACTGCTTATACCTTCCTTAAGAATGTAGTTAGCTCTTCAATAAGATGCTCGAGGACACATGATAGGTCTACATGCACTGGAGAAGTAGCAATTACAGAAAATGCCTGGAAAATAATCGAACTTATAATATTTAAATTTAAGATAAATATCAATTAGATACAAATGATTTATTTATGTCTACATCTAGGAAGCATCGACACTGATACGGCGACACGATCGTCAATTATCAAAGTGTCCTGGATACGGGACAGGGCAAAAAAAAAAGAGAAATAAAAATATAAAAAATATAATATTTGTATAGGTCAAATATTGAACAACTTCATTCATAATAATAATAGAGTTTCTTTCAAAATAAGTGATAAACTACTGTAAGATCTATTCTACATTTTCATTCAAATGATCATCTTGTATTTTATCGGATAGAAAGATGAAGAGGGATGTTATAAAAGACAGAAAGACGTGAAATTAGGGTTAATATAAGATGGTTTGGGCTTTTTTTATATGGGCCAGGTCGGTGGGCCGTGTCGGTCGCGTGTCGAACCCGCGTCGAATCCGTGTCTCGGTCGCGTGTCGGTCGCCTTTTTCTGTCAACACGCCACATGGCGTGTCGGACACGTACTCAGCCGTGTCGGTGCCGAGTCGCCGTGTCGGCTGTGTCCGACACGCATACGGCAGCCTTTTTGGAGTATCGGTGCTTCCTAGGGCTAGATTAATTAACAGCCTGTACAAAACTTATTTTCTTTAAAAAAGTTTGTAAAAATTGAGGAACTTTATTTAGAGAATATAATTGTTAAGTGTTGCTAATATATAGAAACCGTAACCATGTTTCAGCTGGGAAGGTTTACTGAAGTGCTCTCTAATCTCAATATATACAGAAAGATATTATGGAAAATTTTGCAGAAAAACAAAAGACAATATGGAAAACAAAGAATACTAAATCTAAAAAGCAAAAGGAATGCAGTATAAAAAAATTCGAAGGTATTAATTCTGAACAAGTCAGCATTGCTTAGAGATTGAACATATCACACATATATATAATTAAATTTTGCAAAGAATATAATAGATCAGGGCAGAGTTGTCAAAGGTGCTCTCATGCAAAAGGAGCACTAGCCTCTCCTCGCTTTCTCAAAGCACAGATGAGGCGAGCCTCATTAAAGTGAAGCGTCAAACTCTTTCAACTGCTACAATTGATGCTGTTGTTAGAATTATTATATTAATTATGTTAATTAAAATTTTAAGTATAAGTGTTCAATCATGTTCTAATCCTATTTGTCATCATTTAAGTTGTGCTGGGTTCATAGGTCACTTGTGAACATGATTTATATGTCAAATAGTGAGTGCATATTTCTTGTTCAAATCCATGTTTACATATAATTTAATTTATTGTAACTCTTTCGCCTCACTTCCATGAATTGTCCAACTTGCCCTGTGCCTCGACTCTTCCCATGTACAACTTTGGCCTTTGGACCAGACTTTCTGCGGAAAACACTCACCCAAAAATGGAAGTAAGCTTCTTTCCATGTATTGCCAGCCTCTTATACAATAGAACAGATCTCCCAATTAATTAAAACATGTTATATTTTTTAGGACTCATATTTTAAAAGTTTGTCCCCAAATTCCAAATTATGATATCTTTTTTCAAAGAGTAACATGTAAGTATTAAATGTTTGTTATACTCTGTAGTCTGAACACTAAAATGTAGTCAACCTAGTAACAAAGTACTAAAGGAGTTGCTCTGTAAACCACCTTTACAGCTGTAAGTCGAGTTATCTCATTTCCCATCCGATCAGCAAGAATAGGTAGGCATTCAGGTAATTCTTTCTTAAGATTATCGCCAAATGTTGAAACAACAAGGCCCATGCTGGAAATTGCACATTCTTTGACCTCCTGAAAAAACACTGTTAGTAAAAACATTGCACAATAAATTTCTATAACGGTAGGAATAGAAATTTTACTAACCTTATATTGACCTTTATCTTTTAAACATTCCTTGATGGCATTATAGATTGGATAAATGTACGGTGTGAAATCAAAAGTGTATTCCTAAACAAAGTACCAGTTTGTTACTTCCAAGAACTGGCCTCACAGTATCACAAATTAAGAAGAAGAAAGCAATCGGACCTCAATGTTTAGACGAACAAAACGAACAATCTCACTACATAATCTTAATGCCTCAGCTGTAACTTTATGAAAACTCTGACCAACAGCTAATAAAACAGGGCCAGTGATAGCCTGTAACAGAAAAGGAGATGAATTGAGGGAACAGAATTTGTGATCCATTGATATAGCGCAAACATCACAGAGTCATGTTTATTTATAATTGATGAAGACATTAACATGAGATCAGCCAGATCATACTCTAAACATGCAAACATATTAATTTACCTGAATGTAAGGGTAAAGCACAAGTGAAGAATGTGAAGCTAACACTAATCTTGTGAATACAAAAGCCTCGATTTTCAAATTTGAGGTAGAAGACTTATCCTGGTGAAGAAAATAGAACAAGTAAGACAACATCAAGCCCAAGTTTGGACTATTTACACAAAAAGCTATACTTACACACAAGGCCTTCGCTATATTAGGAATGAGATATTCAATATGGTCAGCTACACTGTCAGGCAAGACTATAGCAAGTTCTTTCAGAACTGAAAATGCACCAAACTGCAAATAAACTAGGCATGTAAATATGGGGATATAATATTGCAAAAGTTGAACATTACACTTCTCGCTGAGTACTACCTTTGCGTTGACAGATTTTTCTCGAAGCTGCATGTTAATTGATTCAATGAGATTGGGTACTTCTTGTATTAACAAGGATCTGGGACTGCAGTACATTTTAAATTTCAAGCTTCACTAAGAAATCATAATACAGTATTGTATACTTTTACCAAGTATTTTATATTCTAAAGGCAGAAACCAATAGCTGCCTGAAAGATGTTAACTAAACCAGCTGAAGTGGAGCAGGATATCAATTCACAAATAACACAGTTTACATTAAAGAATATTTAAGCACTTTAGGGACAGACACGAAATAAACCAAGCAAAATATAATTGAAAAAAAATATCAGACTTCTGGTGCATATGTTTGTACATAGAAACTGCCAAGTCTTAAAACCCACTGACTGATAGTACCTTCCATCTACAGACTACCAGGGCAGATGCAGTAAATATATACAATAATCAGATTTTGGAAATAAAATTTCGATGATACAGCAAAGGAAACAATTATAATCACAATAAAAACATGCCTGGACTCATTTATTTCATTCTGCCAATTTGTAACATTTCCTGTCTGACGCAGTAACCCAATAAATGTATTGAACACGTCCATCTACATAAGGCAGATCAGAGTATTAGATCAACATGAAGAAAAGAAGGTGAAGGATATAGTGTCTTCGTCCTAACCTTCACGCTCTCTTCTCTTTCTTTGAATCTTCCGATTAAATTGGGACAGGCCTGCAGGATTAGTAATTCATAATCACTTTACAGAAGGCTATCTACAGTTAAGGAAGTAGCAAGGCATGAAATCATGTGTATTAGGTCACCACGGTGATATTATTTACTGTTACGGTTACTGTAGCTAGAGTTGTCACCAAATTTTAGTTTCCTACATATGCGGTAGAAGTGTTCATTGCATATAAAGCAAGTACGAACATGAATTAATTTGTTTTTCATGTTTTCTCCTTTGTAGTATGCTGTAAAAGTTTTTCCTCTCTTCTGATTGATCCCCTTCTCATTTGATTTTTCTCTTAATCTGAGACATACCTTCTTTTTGTGAGGACAACAAGTACAAACTAAGAAGGAAACTTTTCATTAGACAAAAAAGAATGGTTCCCTGAAAACCCTAAACCTAAACCAATGAGTTATAACTATCACACAGAAGCTTCCAGAAGTGAAAAAATTGAATAAAAACACTTGAGTCTAACAGTTCCATTACCTCCACATACAGCTTTGCGAGCATCTCAGGACGTGAAATAATTAAAGTTGACAAACATTTTACAGACGCCCTTCTGACTTTCCAGCTAACGTCCTCATCATCTGTATATCCATTGTCGCTCTCACTACAAATTCTCAAAACAACACATTTGAATAAGAAGTATTGGGTTGATCTTAACAAGCACAAAAACATCTTTATATCCATTATACATGAATATAATTACATAAGGCACACAATGAATACAGAAGACACCATACTCGTACTGATCTTCTTCTTGAATATTATCATCAATGCTCTCCTCCATATTATCAGTGAAATTAGGATCATAACTGAGGAATTCCAGAGTAACATGTAGAATCTCATCGCAATACGAAGAAATGTCCCTCGGGCATCTTAGTAAGAAGCTCTCCAGTGACTGTGGTCAATTTAAAATTACATCAATTACAAACATGTGACAAACGAGGAAATGGGTTTCGAAAAAATACCTCAAATCCAAGACAGGGAAAGTGAAAATGTCAATAGTACCTGTAAACTAGATTCACAGAGTTCCTCGTTAATTTCTGATGCAGTGACACAATAGTTCATTAGTTCAGGAATTGTTTCACGAAGATGAGGGCCAAAACGGTGTCCAACAGCAAAGCTGAAAAATGAACAATAATGAAATTGCTGCATTTTAAATTAAGAACTATAAAGAAATTACCAAAAATGTCAATAAACTTTGCAACAAAGGAGCATATTACAGCGAGGCTATAAGAAATTAGTGAAGAACCAGAATAGGCTAATGTCAATTGAGCAGCTCACTGAAAATTAAGCACAAGTTAGTAATCTTTTCTATTTCTTTATTTTCGACTAGTCTATGCCATGTTTGGTACTCTGGTTGATTGTAAGAACACATGTGAGATCTATATATTTTATATACATGTATGAATTGCAGTAAATTTGTTGAGACAAAGTAAAGAGGGAGATATCAACAAGAAAGGAAGATGTTATAAGTGAGGTCGCCTGATTATTCATTGGATTTGCCAATTTTTCCAAAAGAAAGTGTAGTGCCCCACATAAGACAATTTGTAGAGCCCTGAAAAAAATCAGTTCCACACACTATATAGGAAAATAGATGTCACCTATTAAAATTTTTAGAACCATGAATTTCTCTGGGACAAGTCTAAAGCTTGAGGGATTAACTGCTACACATGAACTGTCTTGGGCGGGTTTCAAATGACCGAGTATACTTTTACTTGATTTATATGATAAAAAATAGCAATTTGGAATAACATTAACTGACAAATGTAAACATTGTACGCGGTGATGGAATCTTATATAAAAACACTAAGAAATACTATAAACACTGAGCACGATGAGATAGCTCAAGTGATTAAGGGCTTACGTCTTGTTGTCCCAGGTTTTGGGTTCAATTTTCGCTCACTCCGAGAATTGTTAGAACAGATACTCAAGTGTAAGGCATTTAAGCCTACTTACAAAAAAAAAAGAAATATGAACACAATCACACACGAAACAGCTGCACTACATACCTTAAAGCCCTTAGCATCTGAATGTTAGTACGAGATATTTCAGGTTTTACTCCTTCACTTTTCAGATGCCTAACAACCGCTGCTGTAGCTTTTGCCAACAAATTTTCTGACAGGTTTAAAGCTAAAGCGGCTGAAAGGAAACACAATAGTTTATTTTTAGAAATCGAGTGGGCCAAAACATGTAAAAAATAATCGGATAACAGAGAACAAGGTCATGAATAACTAATCAAGCTACTGTCCATCTTACCAATACATGACACACTGTCCTTCCTGACACTGGTGTGATTTAAACATAACTGCGGAAGCAAGGCATCTAATAGAAGCTCAGGATACAAATGAGAAGCAACCTCTCCATATTTATGCAAAACATCATGTAAGAAATCAAGGCATGCACACTTGAACTCTAGGTTCATTTCCTGGAAGTGAATAGGAGAAGTATAAATATCCGGAGAGTGAAAGAAGTTGAAAGGAATCACGCTCTATGAATTAAAAACCAGGTCTTGTCACAATTCACACACTTGGAAACATAGGCAGTGGAGGATCCAGAGCCTCACTTCTCTGGGGGCAAAATGTACTTAAGTAAATATGTCAAGAGTCGGTGGTAAGGTTAAAATTTTTCTTTGTCATTTTCATTAGACTTTTCTAATTTTTTTTGATATTGAAGTGCTAAAATATTAGTTAATCAACCGTTTAATCTCCAACTTATGATCATATAACTATAACTAAAATAAAACATGACTCAAATTATAAAAGATTTACTATCATTATAGGGGCACTTTACTTTTCTTAGTGGGGGCACTTCATACAATACACATTTATACCCTAAAATTTTATTAAAAAACCGCTAATTTTTGCTTCTGTAGGGGCACGTGTCCCCTACATAAATCCTCCATTGAACATAGTTAACATATTGATTACCGAGTCTCGACTACATGTAATAAATTTGAAACACTAACTTGTTACTCGTTACACAATGAACACTAAGGTACACATTAGTAACAATTAAAGCTCAGTAATCAATATATATATTATCTGATAAACATCAATAACACTCACAGTTTTGATAGCACAGAGATAAACATGTTGAAACAATTCTAAAAAAAGATAGTAAATAGCTACTCACAGAGGTTATTCCTTTTACTAGCTCCGGAGTGATCAAAACTATAGCAGACTTCACTGATATTGAGGGGACTTCACAAAGAATTGTCTTGAGGGATATTATTGGTATATGAAATTGCCTTTCTGTTCCTCCTTGTAATTTATTACAGAGTGCAACCACCAACTGTATTACATTTGCCTGGGGCAAGATTTTTGCCAATTCTGAAAGACTAAAAAATCGCAGAGCAATCTAAATTAGGAAGATGAAAAGCAAAACTATACATGGGTAAGGATTTCACTAGAAACGCAACCATATTGCTATCACCAATATGTTTATGGTTCCATCTACAATTTGAAAATTCACAAATGAGAATGGGAAGTAAGAGAAAATTGGGAATTAAGAGCAAACTAAACAAAATTCGAGCATACTGAGATGCGATAATAGCAATCCTGTATTTCTTTATGTAGGTATTATATCAATCCTGTATGCCCTTCTAATTACTTATATTCTGAACATAACGCATGAAAACCAATAACAAGATGTCAAATAAGAATTGCAATACAAATTTACTTCCTGTACTTCAGAATGCATTAATAATGATAACCTAATTGGTACAACTAGTTAGGGCATGTATTTTTCAAAAAGTTATAACACTACGAATAAATTGAATGCCGAAGTGCTTAAAGATATGTTATCAATTCGATACATTGGGCATATAATATATCATGTGAAGTATGAATATTTAGAGTGTTTTGATTATTGAATCTAATTAACACACTTATTTTCTTCTTGCAGCAAGTTCAAGTCAAAATATAATACATGCACTCCTGTATTTTTTACGCGGGCATTTTATGCAGCCGAGAAGATACTTAGGTCTGAGCTAGCATAGTGCGGCACTGTTGAGAAGTGAAAATTGGAAATTTGTGTCTGTTACCGCAGGATCTGTATACAACTATGCAGGTCATATAACACATTTCTTGTGAACAGAATTTGATTAGATACTTTCTATTAACAAATTTTCACCCTAAGTTTTCAGGAAACCGTTAGGCAATTATAACAACTCCGGATTGGAAAGAGGCCAAGTCCATGTACTGTTCTGAACGCTCTCCCAATTTTTCCGGCTTCTCTGAGAGCGCCTACAATGAAAGGTCACATAGAAGTGAAGGATAGATGTACAAACCATATATGAGCTAATTCAGAAACCTCGCAGGCTTCATCATAAAGCAGATGCAGGATAGCGTTTGACAACTTGGATAGCAGATATTGATCGAGAACTAAAGATTTCTCCTTTAATTTATGCAGCAAATCAGAAGTTGCCGCATATCTAATCTTTTTATTGTTCCCTGTCACCTGCATTAAAGAATTATATACAAAAATGGAAATTTCATCAATTTTTCATTTAGAAAGGCGAGTCACTTCACTAATTAAATTGGTTTCCAACTATGATACCTCTTCCAAGATTCTAAAAATGGGTAGATTGGCTGCATACATCTTATTTTTAAGGTATCCCTTTAAGATTTATCTGAGCACAAGATGGAGAAACATTCATGAGATGATAGAAGATAGTAAGACAAAACCTTACATAATCCATGTATAGCAACAGGTGTTAGCATGCATCATCAGTAAATACAACATCACATGTTTGCTAGATATTTCGATTATTTATCATAATATTTTACAGAACTAATTGACAAGTAAACATGATACACCTTTTGCTTTCTCCGCACGTAACTAGCGAACAGTTTAAGTACCATACACGATCAGCATATACAGATTCGAGTCTTCGCAAGTGTATCCAAATAGAAAAGACTTTCTATGCCATTCACTAAAAAAATAGCTGAATTAAACTATTTCCGTCTATACACCACATTATTAATAGCAGGTTTTTCAGCATTTGCTTTAAAACCCTACCAGATCTCTGATGTAATTACTCATCTTTTAGGAAGATAAATAAGAACTAGAGCTCCTGCTTCATTTCACTATATGAACTGAAGCACATTGGCCACAAAAAATTTGCGTTAAATGTGAAATTTTTTACAGCTATACATAAAGATCAAATAAGATAAAGATCCATATAAATCTAAAGATTACAACAAATGTAAGGCAAGCAAACAATAAGCTACAATGAATGGCAAAACCAATGCTATATACACAGATAAATAAATCGAAAGCTTACAATAAAATAATAGGCAAGTGAGCAACAAGCAGCACATCTAGCCCTTTTAAATTAAAAGACTACAAAATCACATCTAGCCTATTCTTAATGACAAAACCAATTATTAAAATCTGCAACCACTAAATATACATCACAACAAACACTGTGTTCACAAGAATTAATTCTGATTAAACGCATCAAATTTTTTAGCAGATCAGTGCACTAAAATTTATCTCAAACATATAGAAAAATTACATTACAATGGCTAAAATTGTTAATTGATAATAAATAAAATGAAGAAACAACGAGCTCACATTTTTTTGAGGGGAAGAAGAGAATAAGCTTGGTATGTAAAATGGACTTGGCCTTGACTGTGTGTTGTTATAAACACGCACCGAACAGTGTAAATTTTTAATATTTATTATGCTGCTGGAAAAGAGAATAAACAAGAAAAAGGTAGATTGTCTGACACAAATATATATTACTTAAATATATGCACCCGCACGCACACATTTCAGACATTTGAAGTGGACCGCCTGGATCCTCAGGGTCATAGATACTTAGCTGTGGGCCTAACTTTTGTTTCTCAAACTGGATTTCCCCTAAAGAAATTTGTACTACAAGTACTATCTATTTGTTTTTTTATTTCTTCACGTATATTTTGATATTTTGATTAATTAATTAAGATTAATTTTTTGAAAGTTTTTGAAACATTCAGTTTTAATTTGATTTTTTATCAACAAAAATATTATTTTTCAAAATAATATTTAGAACTATACGTCAAATTTAAGCACTTTTAAACATATATGTTATGGATAAAAAACATGTATTTATTTATTGCGTGTATTTACTGTTAGGGTTTGATAAGTTTCGAACTTTAATGGTTGCGCTTGTGTTTCGTGGCCTGAATCCGCCCTCACAAGATGCCTACGTACCTTGGCTATGCCAAGTATCAAGCCAAAACGTAGTTCTTGGTGATGCTTGCCCTCAGGGCTATGGCAGCGAGAGCTTACCAAGGACATAGTGACTTTCATGTCCTTCGAGGATTGAGTCTAAAATGTCGTTCCATGTAATGGCCTCTTGGCTTGTAGGATGCCTTCGCGGCTTTGTGACATGTGGAGCTCTTGTCCAAAACGTGGTTTCATAGTGGTGACGTATGGAGCTCTTATCCATAAAAACGTGGTTTCATAGTGGTGACGTATGTAGCTCTTATCTATAAAAACCTCCTGCTGAAATTGAAGGGGTAAGACCCTTTATATAGAAGTAGAGCGTCTAAGAATTAGGGTAGAATTGGGTGACTTGGTGGACAAACCTCCTTCTTTGATTGGACTTTGGAGTCCTAGAAAGTAGAAATTAGTTTTCTTTTGAATTTAGGTTGCTTGGAGGCTACTTCTTATAGAAGTAGTTACTTATCTAAACACATTCATTGGGCTGTTTAATTAGCCCCTTTATTAATTACGGAAATAATAAATAATTATTGTTTTGGGCCTCATTAATTGGGCTTTTCCCTTTAACCAAATCATGTTTAATTAATGCGACATTAATTCCGCAATTAGGGTTATTTTTATACCTTATCATTTGCCCCCAACTTCTGGGAAATACATTCGATGTTTCGTAGAAGTTAAGTTATCTCTTACCATATCCGGCGTATCGTTTTTAGCGCAAAGTGTAGAACGACCTACACATTTACACCGATTTACCTCATCCGAGCCTTCTTGATATTTTCTGGAATTTTCATAATTTTCTATACTCATTTTCTTACCTTATTCCTATTTTTAAGGAATTTTATGGCATTTTTCCCTCAATTTTCAGGGATTATCCCATACTCACAAGTATATTTCTTAAATTTTTAAGAATTTTTTCGCACTTTCAGGAATTTTCGTAATTTTTCCTAATATTTTAGAAATTTTTCCGTACCTTTCGTATTTTTTCCTAATATCTTAGGATTTTTTCTTAGTTTTTTGGGAATTTTCCTTAATTTTCCGGGAATTTTCCTTAATTTTCTAGAATTTTCATTAATTTTTCGGGAATTTTCATTATTTTTCTAGAATTTTCCAGGAATTTTCCTTAATTTCCACAAATTTTCCATAACTTGTAGGAATTTTCTATACTTTCCAGGAATTTTCCTAAATTTTCCTAAATTTTCCTTAACTTCCAAGAATTTTCCATAACTTTCAGGAATTTTCCATAACTTCCAGGAATTTTTCTTAATTTCCAGAAATTTTCCTTAATTTTAGGGGAATTTTCCTTAATTTTCCGGGAATTTTCCTAAATTTTCCGTGAATTTTCCTTAACTTCCAGGAATTTTCCATAACTTCCAGGAATTTTCCTTAATTTCGAAGAATTTTCCTTAATTTTCGGGGAATTTTCCTTAATTTTAGGGGAATTTTCCTTAATTTCCCGTTCCTAAATTTTTCGGGAATTTTCCTTAACTTTCGGGTAATTTCCACATGTTCCAGGAAGTTTCCTTAATTTTTTTCTAATATTTTAGGATTTTTTCTATACCTCCGGGTATTTTTCATGATTTTTTCTAATATTTTAGGAATTTTTCTATACCTTCAGGTATTTTTCCTAATTTTTCCTAATATTTTAGGAATTTTTCCGTACCACCCAGTATTTTTCTTAATTTTTTCTAATATTTTAGGAATTTTTCCGTATCTCCGGGTATTTTTCTTAATTTTTCGAGATTTTAGGATCAAATTTATAAATATTAAAATCATATATTTAAAGCAAGTGCAACCAAAGTTGCACTTTGCCACTTTTGCCCCTGATCGAGTTAAGGTGCATATCACCTAGTCGTGGAATTTTTGACCAGGTTGATTCGGTCAGGACCCACGACCAGGTTCTCGTCGACCGATTTTTTTTTTAATTTATGTTTTTAACTCTTTTTTTAAATATTATTATTGATAAATAATAATATTAATTTTATTCAATATTTTGAATAATATGAGCACATGTTAGGAGTGTCCAACCCGGATAAAAAAATTTACGGTCCTTTTGAATAAAATATTTTCCGAATAATAGCCCACAGGTTAAAAAATCTTGAATAAAATTTAACTCGGATTAAATTTTACGAATAATAGCCCAAACCAGGTTTAAAAAATCTAACTCGGATTAAATTTTCTGAATAATAGCCCAAACCCGGTTAAAAAATCTCGAATAAAATTTAACTCGGATTAAAATTTTTGAATAATAGCCCAAACCGGGTTAAAAAATCTCGAATAAAATTTAACTCCGATTAAATTTTCTTAATTATAGCCCAAATCGGGTTAAAAAATCTCGAATAAAATTTAACTCGGATTAAATTTTCCGAATTATAGCCCAAACCGGGTTAAAAATCTCAAATAAAATTTAAATCGGATTAAATTTCCGAATAATAGCCCAAATCGGGTTTAAATTTTTTTTAACTCGGATTACATTTTCCGAATAATAGCCCAAATCTGGTTTAAAAAATCTAACTCGGATTAAATTTTTCGAATAATAGCCTAAATCGGGTTAAAAAATCTCGAATAAAATTTAACTCGGATTAAATTTTCCGAATAATAGTCCAAACCGGGTTAAAAATCTCAAATAAAATTTAACTCAGATTAAATTTTCCGAATAATAGTCCAAACCGGGTTAAAAAATCTCGAATAAAATTTAATAATATTTTTTTAATAATGATTTTAGAAATCCCCCTTTGACCGAGATTCTGACCGAATTATGGACTCATTTTTCCTGGTCGTGGGATTTTCGATCATGACCATTCGGTTGGGATCCTGGTCGAACACTTAACAAATTAGGTCAGGAATCCAAACCCCTTGGACCAGGATTCTGACCACCTAGAACCCGAATATCGTACCTTTAGATCAGAATCCTGACCCCTTGGACCAGGATTCTGACCCCTAGTTGGACAATTCACAATTTAGATCAGGAATCCTGACCTCTTGGACGAGGATTCTTACCCCTGGTCGAACGATTCTCAATTTGGATTAGGAATCTTGACCCCTTGGATCAGGATTCTGACCCCTTAGATCAGGAATCTCCATTTACGAGCTGCAAGCCTTTCAACAGCCATAACTTTTTGCTAATTTTCCCAATTTGAGCTTATAATATATCAAATAAATAGCATTCTCCTCTAGCCACTTGCAATCCTTGATCCTTTAATCAGATAAAATCATGGCTCTATGAGCGTTTGCTTGGACGATACGTGCCTTCTCTTTGCCTTCAATCGGATAGAACGTGGCCTCTACGAGCCCCCCAACTTCTTTTCCCTTAGTTCGTATGACTAAGTGCATTATCCTATTTGGATGCTCGATTTAATTAAACCCTCAGGTTTAAAGTGTGCCAAGTCTAAATACCTCCTTTTCTTTAAACGTTTTCAAGCTTGTAGGAGCCTCATCCAAATTCTGTTCTTGACTAGATGCGGCCCTTCAAAACATGGGATTCATCTTTCCTTTCTGTCCAACTCTGGGTGCATTAATCTCTCTAGGTAGTAATGCCCATTGTCAACAAAATCATTATTTTACTTCTTATGTTATAAGAAACTCATTTTTGATCCTCAACAATCCCGATGTTGGATTAATCAAATTTAGAGTATGTGTCATGTATTCTTCGTTCTTCTCAGACTCAAAGGCCTCGACCCTTGGGATGGAGTGATTCCAAAGGGCATCCCAACCTTATCTTTGTAGGTTAACAAGAATGACGTAACTCTTACCTTGTAAGTGGCACGATTCACCATCATATGGGAGGTAGATAGTCTGCCGAAGTATTTCTCGAATACTCGGTCCTCTTCTTCAGTCCATCCAGAACTATTCACATGGCCGTCTTGACTTGCTTATTCACTTTTGGACAAGCATGAAGTAGGAATCACAGACTATCTCCTCATAATTGCTTGTTTGTTTTAAATCCTTATTGTTGAGCTGATGTTCGTCATTCGTCACTAGGATTCGCGAAAGTCCATATTCGTGTATCACACTTTCTCACAGAAATTGTGTCACTTGATTGGTGGTTATCATAAATAAATGCATAGCCTCAATCCACCTTATGAAGTAACTTATGATTATTATCAGGAACTGCCTTTGGGAGTTGGCTATGCGCGTGTTCCGGGCATCCATCATATTTTATTCTCATTATCTTTGTCATCAACCATCATCTTCGACCGATGTATTCTAAATATGATACTTGAGCGACATCCTTGCCCCCAGAGCGTAGCTAACGGTTCTTCTTATGTATTTTATTCAAGGCCAACTCCGCTTTTCAGGGTTTCAGCATTTCAAGTAAGGAATTATGAACTAATTTTTCCATAAAGTCCTGCAATCAGATTGAAGCCTTAAAGCTTTTCCATCATTTTTCATGCTACCATGGTATCGTTGGGTCACCGACTAGTTTCGAGTTGAGTCCCCTAGGAGACAATTCCTCACACATGTCGGTGCTATCAGTTTGTATTAGTTTTTGGGACTTCGTGACTTAAGAAGTAAAAGCTTCTTGTGTAACTTTCTATTTCCTAGGCAACGACCTTCATGCTTTCCTTCCTCGGGATGTAGCACTTAATAAATTGAGTCATGGCTTCACAAGTTTCTCATATTTCATATTTTTATTGTTGTCCGTCATTTGAGAAATCCAATATTAAGACATGTCTTTTTTGTTTTTGACGATCCATCAAAATAGAGAACCGAATATCACTTGAGTATCATCTCTTTCCCCCTCATGGGGTATGTCTTCCTGCCCCTAGACTTCTTGGTTGTCAATAGGGCATTCAACCATGAAGTCAGTCAAATCTCGAACCTTTAACATGGTACGTGTTTATACTAATTTTATCAGACTCAATTATCCACTTAAACAACATTCCACTAGTCTCAGGGTGTTCCGGTCATCTGCTTCTTCAATTTCTCAAATATTACGAGGCTTTTATCAGCCCATGAAGAATCCTTTACTTTCTTCCATGCCGTGAAGAAGGGAAAACACTTGTCACTGGATTCGGAGATGAACCTCTCCTAAATTGCACTTTTTAGTTTCTCCATGTTCTTAATGAAAGATGAAGGTTCCATAACCAGGATTCTTATCAACATTGGCCTTAATTCCCCACTCGGAGATGTGGCCCAAAAATTTCCAGATCCTACCTCTAAGGCATACCTTGTAGGATTTAACATCATCTTGTGGTGCATCAGCACTTCAAATGCCTCTCGGAGGTGTTTCATGTATCCTTCCTTGTCTAGGCTCTTAATTCTATTATACCGTAGACTCTCATGATCTTTCAATAGAGATGCTAAAAAATTCTACTTTCTAACCTTTGGTAGGTGGCATCTAATTTCTCAAAATAAAATCAGCAAAAAAGATACATAATATTACAAAGTTAATGAGGAGTGGTACCTTAGAAATGTCGTCCTTATAATTAGCTTATTATTTCATGGTTTCTTGCTTGCCAAGGGCAAAAAATCCTCTTCATTTTCTTCACTATACTCCGGTTACCATCGTTATCGAGTTTATATGTAACCAACTCAAGATCAAATTCAGGCTTATCATCTTATTTGGTCTTTTAGGTGAAAAATAGATAAGAATCATATCTGCTGTTAGACTTCCTCATTTCTCTACGGTTTTTCGGGATTCCATGTCTTCTTTTAGAGGACCTGCCACCGACTCAATCGTGACTTTAATCGTGGCAACATATCATAAAAGGCAAGTTGGGAATCAGCGAGTCCCATTTTCCAAGAATCTTTCAGAATTTTATATCATAATATGACGATCATCGGGACTTCATGGAGGAATTTCATCCCTTCCGAATCAGAATCATCAAAATTAGTGGCAATTTCTACTGTGTGCTACCTTTCGGACACAAGATTTCATTGAGCTTCTTGAAGTCCCATCGATCGTTAGTCTTCTAAAAATCATTTTGATAACTGACACTCGGGGATGCGTGTTTCTCTGGAGTATCTTGTTCTCCCCTCATATTCTTTATAATCTTTCACTTTATTGCTTCCTCCACTATCTTGGTGAACCTGTTCAGTATTCCTTTCTGGACTAGAAACTTAATTTTATTCCTTAGATGATGGCAATCGTCGATGTCCTCTTCGTGAAATCTTGAATACAAATTTTTGGTCCTCTTTTCAGGATTTACGCGTAGTGGCTTTAGCCATCGACCATCTTCTTTTCATATTTATCAAGATTCGGCTTCTTGGAGCATTAAAACGTACATACTTGATGAACTTCGGTTCTCTGTTGTTCTTTCTCAGGGAAGAGTCTCCATCAGGGATACCTACCCTTATAATCACACTTTTGATCCTTCATTTGCTTCTATTCGTTATTTTCATCGCTTCCTATCAAGGGTCAAATTCTTCTTCATGTTGTTTTATTTTTACCTTCCCACTGTTGCAATTTATGTATGCTTTTTATATTGGTTTCGGCCAATGATAACTTAACGTTAACATCCCAGGCTCCTTGTTGGACTATCACTGACATCTTATTACTCAAGTATATGTTAATCATGGGTTTTCTTTGAATCGGTCTAGGTCATACAAGGATTCTTTTTATCCTCATTTCATGTTCTTGGGGATGCAGTGTAGCTCATGCACTTTTGCAACATAATCGAGTCATGCCCCCCAGGGTTTAAGAAAATGCCATGCTCATTATCAATCGTGCATTGACTATTGTAGTAGAGAGGTTGAAAACTTTCTTATGTGGCTATCCGGATTACTGAATCCATCATGCACCCAGATTGGGGTACCTTCAGCTTCCTTACTATATAGGTATTCATAGTTTCTCTAGTATAAAGATACGTTGGATCATTCATACCTTTAAGGGGCATCAAATCTTGGGATCAACCCCTGGAATTTCCTTCCTCCTCCTTCATGGAAGGCTGTTCGAACGAACTACATCGGGGAATCGACCCTCAGGGCTCCAGGCTTTCCAAATTTTACAAGTAGTCGAGTTTGTTGCTCCCTTTTCAGGTTTCTTTTACTCCACTAAATCACGAGTTTGATGAGACGAAAATTCGCCCTTCCTTATCATAAGCTTCCAGTCCATGAGTCCCTCGAGGCTTGGGACATCCTCCTTCGGTTGGTCACTTCCTGGACATCCTCCTGCGGTTGGTCACTTCCTGGACATCCTCCATATAGGGACGGAAATAATCATAAATTTGGTCATTGATGTATTTCAATCCTTGAATATAAGGGGGTGTATAGCCTTTGTATGGTTGATGTCGAATTCTGCTCCTTGATTATAATCTTTAAATCCATATCCCGGATCATCCAAGGTTCGGAAAAGAAGAATATTGGTAAAGCTAAGATCTCAACAACCATCTGAAATTGGTGATTCAACCCTTAAAATTGAGGATTCTATCCTTTGAATTTAGGGATCTTCAATCGTCCCATCGGGTTAAGATCGGGTTTTTTCCTAACACATCTCCAAACTTGTTAAATCTTGTTGATGTGCTCCTCATGAGCTCGAATTATTTTTCGCAATGATTTGAGAAATCATCCCTTCGTGCCCTCGAGACCGTGAACGTATTCTGACAGTGGGCTTTGTGTTTGGCCGTCTTCTTCTTGGATCAGTCTCCTTACCAGATGGACGGTCACTGTCCTAGGTATTAGGATAAATGAAATCTCATACTCCTTTACGAATGGAGATTAGCCCTTGCAAATATCGGAATTCGTACTCCTAATACGGTTGACGCTGAAGTTTACTCTAATCAGGTGGGTTAGCGTTCCTCCTAGATGAAAACATAATTGTTAACATCAGAGATACGGTTGGTGATTCATCTCTTGGGTTTCCACTCCTTGAGATTGGGTATCGGTCCTTTGAATCAGCGTTCGGGTCACAAAAAATCCCATAATTATGGGACCGACTTTTTGATTTTGTGATTAAGAGTTGAGGTACTTCAATGATGGAAGTGACAACTTGAGTTGTGGCTGGTAGATCGTGATTTCTCTATAATTCCAGATATTTTGGGGTTCCCGGATGTGTACTTCATGAGCACAGATCCTCTTCTTTATTATTTGGGTTCATCCTTTCACGTCATCAGGGCTAAAAATGCCCTTTGACAATAGGTTCCTTATTCGGCCGCTCCCATCTCGGGGTGATCTCCTCTTCATATGAACAATCACTATCCTCGATACGGGGATCATTGAAATCGTAACTTCTCCCTTCAGTGAGGTTTGACCCTTACAAATAGCGAGGTTCGTACTCCTCATGTACTCGATGTTGCGTTCCCCCTTAAAGTTTCACATCCCATAAGGTGGGCGATCATTCACCCTCGAGGGAAGCACAATTATTATCATCTGAAATCCGGATGTTCATTAGTGAGAACATCATCTATAGTTTGGGACTCTTTTCTTAATTATGCATCCATCGAGGTAGGAGACCATTGTTTTTTTAATCAACGGTTGGGTAATGGGGATCTTCGTTACTGAGAGATTAGTCCCTTAGATATTGACATTTGACTGTGGTGGAATCTCAATGTCGGATGCGATATTGCACATCTTAGCAGGTGGTTTATCGGTACTTCTTCGTGCTTTCATGGTTGTCTTCTTCTTCCCATAGACAGCGTCAAATGTTAGGGATAAAAACATGTATTTATTTATTGCGTGTATTTACAGTTAGGGTTTGATAAACTTCGATCTTTAATGGCTGCGCTTGCATTTCATGGCTTGAATCCGCCCTCACAAGATGCCTACGTACCTTGGCGTATGCCAAGGATCAAGCCAAAACGTAGTTCTCGGTGGTGCTTTCCCTCGGGGCTATGGCAACGAGAGCTCACCAATGACATAATGACTTTCATGTCCTTCGAGGATTGAGTCTAAAAGGTCGTTCCATGTAATGGCCTCGTGGCTTGTAGGATGCCTTCGCGGCTTTGTGACGTGTGAAGCTCTTGTCCAAAAGGTGGTTTTATAGTGGTGACGTATGGAGCTCTTACCCATAAAAACATGGTTTCATAGTGGTGACGTATGGAGCTCTTATCCATAAAAATGTCCTGCTGAAGTTAAAGGGGTAAGACCCTTTATATAGACGTCGAGAGTCTAGGAATTAGGGTAGAATTGGGTGACTTGATGGACAAGCCTCCTTCTTTGATTGGACTTTGGAGTCCTAGAAAGTAGGAATTAGTTTCCTTCTGAATTTAGGTTGCTTGGCGACTAATTCTTTTAGAAGTAGTTACTTATCTAAACACATTCATTGGGCTGTTTAATTAGCCCCTTTATTAATTATGAAAATAATAAATAATTAGGGTTTTGGGCCTCATTAATTGGGCTTTTCCCTTTGACCAAATCATGTCTAATTATTGCGATATTAATTCCGCAATTAGGGTTATTTTTATACCATATCAATATACTTAATATTTATAATTAATATAGCTAACAACAAAATAACTAGTTCACTAAGTCGTGATTCATAGCTGTGAATAATGTTCCGTTTTTTATTTTCATTTTTGTATTTCTTATTTTGATCTTAGTCACTATAAAATTATGAATAATGAATAAATATACTAAATAAAGAATTTTAAAAAGTCATTCTCTCGAATGAGATACTCTCTCATTATTCACAAATATAATTTCATAAAAATATATTATAATTATTACTCCCTTCGTCCTTTCAGGTTCTTTATATCGGAAATGGGGATCCGCATGCAATTTAAGACTCTGTAAAATATGGTTCGCTAAATAATTTTAAATGTTTTTTTGAATAAAAATATAATATTTAAATTTCTTTCAAAAAAATTTAAACAGTTCAGACATTTGAAGTGGACCACCTGGATCCTCGGGCTTATAGATACTTAGTTGTGGGCCTAATTTTTGTTTCTCAAAATGGATTTCCCCCTAAATAAATTTGCACTACAGTATCAGTACTGTATATTTGTTGTTTTTTTTTATTTTTTCACATATATTTAGATATTTTGATTAACTAATTAAGATTAATTTTTTGAAATTTTTTGAATTTTTTTTGAAACTTTCAACTTTAATTTAATTTTTTTATCAAATTTTTTAAAATAATATTTTAAACTATATGTTAATTTCAATCACTTTCTAACATGCACTTAATATGTATAATTAATATAATTAACAGTAATATAATGAGTTCAGTAAGCTGCATTTCACAACCATCAATAATTTTATGTTGTTTTCTTTTTTGTATTTCTTATTTTGGTCAATGCTGAATTTTTGAATAATAAAAATATTATAAATCAAGAAGTTTAAAAAGTCATTCTCTCATTAAACATATTTTGTAATGCCGGGATATTAATAAAAATATTTTATTACTATTTCTAATATATATATATATATATATATATGGTATAGTATTATTGTGTGCAATAATTCAAAAACAAATTGTTCTTATTTGAATTATATGCATAAGAGATTCTACAATTACGTGTGTAAGTGGGTATGTGAATTATGGGACTACAATTATTGTAATTACTTGATAATATCCGAAACAGTCCAAATTAGATTAAATTCAAGAGTCAATGAATGAAGTGATATATTTAATTGTTGTTGAATTGCTTTCTTTTATTTAAAATTCTCGATTTATCTTGAAAAGTAGAATTTTTGTTTTAAAAAGAGTTATATTCATTTTTTTCTCAAACATTTCTTTGTTTCAAAATCTATTTTAACAAAATTCCAAGGGATTTGAGACTCACTAAAGATTTAGATATGAATAAATCCTAACTCCAAAATTCTTATCATTTATTCACAAATTCATTAAAATTATTTTTTTAATAAAAACAAATTCTGTTGTAATTAATTCCAAACCAAAAAATTTCTAAATCAATATTAGTTTTGTAATTATCAAAATACATCTTTACCCTTAAGATTTTAAAAGATTTAATGGAGAGGAAGGGCAAAATGGACCTTTCCCACGTCCCCTAACCCCTCCGCTCACATTCAACCCATTTTTTCCCACTTCTTAATTTCATTCTCTGATCTCTCAAATCTCTCAACTCTTTCGATACTCTCATCTCTCTCCCGAAGCCCTCTCATCTAATTCTCTTCATTTCTTTACGATAACACCCTTTTACACCTCCTTTCTCCTTATTATTGCAAAATCAACCTTGTTGGAGAAATTTCGGGCCTTGCATGTTGAGTTTTAAGTTTTATGGAGTTTGGAGCTTGCATGTCATTCATTTATGGAGATATAAGGATTGAGTGGTGAGTGGGGGTTCTTAACGATTTGAGGACTCAAGAAATTGAGCATCTTGGAAAAGAACTGATAGAAATTAGAATCTATATTAATTGAGAGATGAAATTATTTTTGTTACATCTCAGAGAAGCTATAGCAGATTATATATATAGATTCTAACAAACTAACAAACTCCTGACAATTTTACTGAGCTATTGCTGAGCTGTTGTATTTGCTGAATCATCATACTGAGTTTTCTTACTGCTGAGCTGGCATCACTGGCTTGATAGTAGAATCACAGGAAGAATGAGTAGTTCTAACATCCCCCTGCAATTGAGGAGTCAAAGAGAAGTCACAGATTCCTCACTTGGAAAGAAGATGCGGCTGAGAAGAGGCTATAGCCTTAGTGAACGGATCAACTGGTTGATCTAAAGAAGCAATGTGCTGAGTTGCAACCAACCCTTACTGCATTTTCGGACGGACCAAGTGACAATCTATCTCAATGTGCTTGGTCCGTTCATGAAAAACAGGATTTGATACAATGTATAAAGATGATTTATTATCACAAAATAGCTGAACATGAGTAATTGGTGTTACATGCATCTCAGTAAGCAAGGAAACAATCCATGTAAGCTCACACCAAGTATCAGCAAGGGATCTGTACTCGGCCTCAGCAGAGGACCGTGAAACAATCTTCTATTTCTTACACTTCCAGGACACCAATGAATCACCCAACAAAACACAAAACCCAATAACAGACAATATAGTATCTGGACAGCTGGCCCAATCAGCATCACAATACGCAGTCAACGAAATAGTGGAAACTACAGAAAACATCAACCCCTGATGCCAAGTACCCTTTATATACTTGACCACTTTTAAAGCAGCATCCCAGTGAGTCTTACGTGGTTAAGTCATAAACTGAGCCAAGACGTCAACAAAGTAAGACAAGTCAGGACGATATATCATAAGATATATAAGGCGACCAACCAAACATCGATAAGCAGACGCATCAGAAAGGAACGAGGAAGTAACATCATCCAACAAGGAATGATGTTGATCCATAGGAAGAGAGGCAGCCTTGACATATAAAAAACCATAATCCTTAACAATATCCAACATATATTTATGTTGATTAACAAAAATACCCTGAACAGTACAATGAAATCCAGGCCCAAAAAATAGTGTAGTGGACCTAAGTCCTTGAGTTTAAACTGAGTACCAAGGAATGCCACAATCTCATCAAGTAAAGTAAAATTAGAACCAGTAAGGAGCATATCATCAACGTAGATAAGGATGTAAGCAACATCACTAGCACGAGTAAGTTGAAATAGGCTAGAGTCACTAACCAACTGAACAAAGCCAAACCGCACAAGGCTTGAGACAATGCAATAAACCACTGACGTGGTGCTTTCTTAAGCCCATAAATGGACTTGAGAAGTCTACAGACCCATCGTTGTACTGGTAACGCAAACAACAACTGACTAGAAGGAGTATAACCTGAAGGCAAGGCCATGTACTCCTTCTCATCCAGAATGCCATAAAGAAAGGCATTCATGACATCAAGCTGTTTAACACACCACCCTCGTTTAGCAGCCAAGGTCAACAAAATTCGAAGACTGGCCATCTTAGCAACATGAACAAACGTCTCGAAGTAATCCAAGCCAGCTGTTTGTGTAAATCCTTTTGCAACAAGACGAGCTTTATAACGATCCACAACTCCATTGGGTAAGTACTTCACTTTATAAAACCACTTACAACAAACTATCTTTTTACCAGGAGGCAAGGGTTCAACAGATCAGGTGTGATTAGCCTCCAAAGCAACCAACTTCACACTCATAGCTTCACACCAAATAGAGTGTGTGATAGCCTGCTTATAAGAAACAGGTTCAATAATCTTGGAAGTATGGGCTACAAATGAAATAGATATTGGATCAAATGGAAAACAGTCTACATATCCCTATAAAGAAGAACCAGGTTGTAGTTGGATAGAAGAACCAAGACTAGCAGGGATACCTGTATAATCAACGAACTTAGAAGGTAAGGTCCTAATACGAGTGGGTCTAGATGAATATAAGGGATTTAAAGAATCCTGAGAACCCTCCCTTGCTGGTACAGAACCAGAACCAGACCTTGTTATTGGCAAGATTAAACCAATAGTAGAAAACGGATTACTGTCAACAAAACTATCATTGACAGGAAATAACTGAGAGGGAGGAGTGTTAGTGTATACTGAAAATATTTATTTGAAGTATGTACATTTATTTCTGGCCAGTTTATTTGAGAATCATTTGAATGTTTACATGTTGTCTAATATTATATATTGTGAACAATCTAGTATCAAATGGGATACAAAATATTAGATTGTTAAATACGGTTATATAATATAATAAGGTTCACAGCACAAGTGGTGTTGGACAATCCACTGGTATGGCTGTAGTATTATTTAGATTAGTTTATATTGACTAATAAATAATACTCGTATACTTTGTGTATATTGAACATGATCAAATTTAGAATTGTTCCCTTAATACTGATTAAGAAGGAGAACTAAAATTCTATGTTATTATTAATGCTTAGGTTCTTAATCCGGAAATAGTAATTGACACGTGTATATTATTTACATGCTTTGATTTATATATGAAATAATTCTTTTGAATTATATCATTATATTTTGGGTGATGGAATTATATACATGGTGGATATTATTTATTGAAGGAATCCATATCCTGATAATATTCGGGTTAATGATGTCCCCTTGAAAGCTCAAAAAGATTTAATTATATGAAACCCTGCAGGTGGAATTTATTCTGGCATAATTAAATAAAGGTTGAGTGAATGATCAAGGATAAAAGATATTAATTAAATAAATTATCAGTAATTTATTTAATTAATGGACATATGATATTTTAAACATGGGGAATTTAATAAGCAAATAATATTGGAACCGAATTAATTAAATTACGGTATTAGGAAAGGTAGTGCAAATATTAATTCTTTAATGGATTGAATTAATATTTAATTACATTGGGCTAGGCTCAAGATGTAATTAGAAGGCCCAACCTAATTATCCATGGTCCCTATTGTAGCCTATATATATTCTTATTCTCTTCTTGCTTGGGATTGGGTGAAAACATATTGTAGCCACCAAGGAGCAAGAAGAGAGGATAACTTGAGAAGACGGAGGCCACACTTCGCTCAAGGGAATTTGGGAATACAATAGAAGAGCGTGGAATCAACCATTAACAAGGTAATCCTCTTTTCGTAATCTTTATCGTAAAACGTAGTAACACCCTAAGTCCGTGGTTCCCAATAATTGGTATCAAGAGCCTGGTAATGGGTTCTACGTTTTATGATATAATGTCCATGTCGTAATTATATATGCGTGTATATAGTGTTTTGCTTGTATTGGTTTTGATGCAGGTTGTTAATCCACTATTATGGCCATGTATATTTTAATTATGTGTTTGGATCCCGCGTGGTTTAATCGTGGTTAATTTTTGTTTTGGTTTCCACGTGGTTTAATCGTGGTTGTAATTTACAGGTGGGTTGATCGTGTTAGAATAGATTTTACAAAATTAGTTTTGTATTAGATCTATTTTTTTTGTAATTGTTTCGGGTATTTTGTAATAGTTATGTGCGATCGAAAATCAATTACGGTAGTTTTTTGTTCCGCTGTGCGATTATAAGGGGCTGCTGTTGATGTTTGGATCGAACAAAATCAAAACAAAACTCACAGAAAAGCAACAGGCGCGCGCACGCTGCGGCCGCTGCGGCAGCTGGGACTGCCGGGGCTGCTGGGGCTGCTGGGGGCGTCAGGGCGCGCTTGGGGCAGATTTTTTTTGAGAGCTGGATTTTTTTTTCAAGGGCCATAATAGTGGAAAATTTATTTTAATTTTTTCCATTAAATTTTAATTATTGCTTTAATTTATTGATTATGTGTGTCCTTAATTATGTGTGTAATTCTTTTAAAATTGCATGTTTAACTTAATTAGGACGACATGGACATAAAATTTATTTATTGCTTTAATTAAATGTTATATGTTGCTAAAATTATGTGTGTATTTTGAAATTAAATTATATATACGTCACCCATCGTGGCATATAATTTATGGTGTCTAGAATGTTATAGAAATTACTAGAACAAACTTCTTAAATTAATAAATTTTGAAAGGAATAAATACGGATTTTCTTTATTTCTGATTTGGGGCGATTTTGTCAAAAACGGGTTCATCGAACTTGTAAGGCTGTGGGTTTTAAGCGAGACCGATGCGACTCCTCCACTACCTGGAAATCAAACCATTGATAAATATTGAATTGAAGTATTCTATTCAAGGCAAAATTACGAATATTGAAAGGTATACACGCCACCCATCGTGGCGTACCAAGTTCCATAGATTTTGAATAATTTAAGATTTAATGATGGTATACACTTAGCTATGAAAATTAATATAGTCCACCCCAACGTGGCATATTGTTTAGTAATAGGACCGAAGTAACATTTAAACAAAATTAGGTGGTATACATGTCACACATCGTGGCGTACCAGAAGCTTATGGTGTTTATATGTTAGTGCATTAAATTTTAATAATTGTTAGAGGAATCAATAGATCTTAATAATTAATGCACCCTTATTTATGTGATGTTTTTATGCATGATTCTCAGGATTAAATGGGTTTTAATCCACTATTCACCATACTTAAGGATAACAAACTTACCGGACCTAACTATATTGAATGGAAACGAAATTTGGATATTGTGTTGACTGCTGAGGAGTACAAGTTTTGCACTTATGAACCCAAGCCTGAACAACCTGCTGTTGATGCTCCTGAAGATGAGAAAGAGTATTATAAACGGTGGATTAAGGCTGATGAAATGTCGCGATGTTACATTCTGGCAGCAATGTCGGGTGTTTTGCAGCATCAGCATCAGTCTATGGCCACTGCTTCGGATATGCTCTTTAATCTCAAGGAACTTTTTGGAGATCAGAATAGGGCTGCTAGGCAAGTAGCCATGAAGGCTTTAATGAACACTCAGATGGCTGAAGGCACACCTGTAAGGGATCATGTTCTCAAGATGATGTCTCATCTGAATGAGATAGAGATCCTTGGTGCTGAACTTGATGGGGAAACCGAGATTGACATTATCCTTATGAGCTTTTCCAAGAGTTTTGAGCAGTTCCGCTTGAATTACAACATGAACAAGAGGAAGTATAGTCTCGCGGAACTGCTAACAGAACTTCAGGCAGCTGAAGGATTATTTCGGCAGAGTGTTCAAGTGAATGTGGCTGAGAAAGGTTCTTCCTCTAAGCCGAAAGGTATTAAGAAGAAGAAAAAGGCCCAGACACAGAAAGCTGTGAAGGCAGTGGGAGTTCAGGGTGGTGTGAAAAAGCCTAAGGGAAAGTGCTTCAGATGCAAACAGTCAGGTCACTGGAAACAGGATTGTCCTCTTCCTAAGAAGACAAACAATACTGGTATGTCTCTTTCTCTAGTTACAGAAACATTTATAGCGGCTATATCTACGAGCACTTGGTGTGTAGATACAGGAGCCACTGATCATGTTTGTAATTCTATGCAGGGGTTCCAACTATCTAGAATGCTTAGAGATGGTGAGATATACGTGTTCATGGGAGATGCTACGAAAGTAACAGTAGTTGCAGTAGGAGTTATTCATTTATCTTTTGGTTCTGATAGGATTTTGGTTTTGAACAATTGTCTTTATGTACCTTCTTTTAGAAGGAATTTAATTTCGGTTTCTAAACTTGCTTTGGATGGTTATAATGTTTGTTTGGATCGTAATGTTTCTATTATGATGAATAAACGAATTATATGTTTTGGTACATTGCAAGACAATTTGTATATAATTAATCCTAGTCAACCTGCACTGCAACTGCAATTTAGGGAATTGAACAACACATCTTCTAACTCTACTAAAAGAAAGGAACCTTCTAGTTTGAACCAAACATATCTTTGGCACTTGAGATTAGGTCATATTAACTTGAGGAGGATTCAAAGACTGGTAGTAGACGGGCCTTTAAGCTCATTGGCAGTGGAGCCATTTCCAGTTTGTGAATCCTGCTTGGAAGGTAAAATGACTAATAGGCCTTTCAAGGCAAAAGGGAATAGAGCCAAACAACTGTTACAATTGGTTCACTCTGATTTATGTGGACCCATGAATATCCAAGCAAGAGGTGGTTATGAATATTTCATCACTTTCATTGATGATTATTCTAGATATGGGTATGTTTATTTGTTGCATCGTAAGTCTGAGTGCTTTGATAAGTTCAAAGAGTACAAAGCTAAAACGGAGAAGCGACTTAATAAAAGTATCAAGTCACTACGATCAGATCGTGGTGGCGAATACTTACTTGGAGAATTTAGGGAATATTTATCAGAAAATGGGATAGAATCCCAGTTAACTACACCAGGCACACCCCAACAGAACGGTGTAGCAGAGAGAAGGAACCGGACTCTTTTAGAGAGTGTTAGATCGATGATGAGTTATTCGGATTTACCCAAGTCGTTTTGGGGACATGCCTTAGAGACATCAACTTATCTTCTGAACTTAGTACCTTCTAAGTCGGTTCCTAAAACCCCATTAGAATTGTGGACCGGGGATAAAACGATTCTAAGACATATTCGAATATGGGGTTGTCCAGCACATGTGCTGAACAAGAACGCGACTAAGTTAGAATCTCGTACAGAAGTAAAGTTGTTTGTAGGCTACCCCATGGGAACGAAAGGATATTTATTTTATAGTCCGAAAAATCGGGATGTCATTGTTAGCACCAATGCAAGATTCTTAGAGGAGGAATATATAATGAATCACAAACCCATGAGTAGTGTCGTTTTAGAGGAACTAGTGGGAGGGACAAATAATACCCATGAAGCTGTAGTACAAGTAGAACGACCACAACATAATGTACAACCTGTCACTAATACCGCACCCGTGCCTCGTCGTAGTGGGAGGGTTGTTCAACAGCCTGATAGATTCATGTTTTTGGGTGAGTCTTCAGACTTGGTCTCTGGTGAACATGATGATGATCCCCGTATGTACGAAGAGGCAGCACAAGACAAAGATGCAGATCTTTGGCAAAAGGCGATGGAATCTGAGATAGAATTAATGTATTCTAATCAGGTCTGGGAGCTCGTGGAACCACCCAAAGGTATAAAACTTATTGGATGTAGGTGGATCTACAAGAAAAAGAGGGGATTAGATAAAAAGGTGAAAGCCTGGAAAGCAAGACTTATTGCGAAAGGGTATACTCAGAAAGAAGGTATCGATTATGAGGAAACCTTTTCACCGGTAGTTATGCTTAAGTCAATCTGTATTCTTTTATCTATAACAGCTCATCTCGATTATGAGATTTGGCAAATGGATGTCAAGACAGCTTTTCTTAATGGAAGTCTTGAAGAAACCATCTATATGTAGCAACCAAAAAGATTCATTAAGGAAGGCCAAGAGCATCTGGTATGTAAGCTTAAGAGGTTTGTTAGATATATTTGATAATGTCATGGCTAATATGTTTTATGTTTAGCTTTCAGATCTTATTTGAACAGGATAAATCAGTACTTAACTGTTGATCAGTACTTATACTGGAAGTCAGGACTTAAGGATATCAGTACGTATGTTATCAGGAGATAATCATCAGAAGATAGATATCAGAACTTAAGTGCTGAAGGACAATCAGATAAGGACAGTAGCTGATTAAAGGAAAGAAGATCAAGATAAACATAAGAAGAGATATGCATGAAGAAGGAATTCCGTAAAGAATGGAATACTTGGAAGAAAAGATATCTGATTGATATATTTTAGGAAGCAGAATTATATTCCATATCAATTAGCGATTATCTTGTAACTGTGTAGTATATAAACACAGATATAGGGTTTACACTAAAAGTGTTATCATCATTAGAGAAGATTATTCATTGTAACCCTAGCAGCTCTCGTGATATTTGTTCATCACTGAGAGGTAACAGTTCCATACTGTAACATAGTTTATTGTTTCAATAAAGTTTGTTTTCTGTTACTTAAGTTCTTAAAGTTCGATTTGAGTGTACTATACACTGTATTCACCCCCTCTACAGTGTGTGTGTGACCTAACAATTGGTATCAGAGCCTATCTGTTAACATACATACAGTTAAAGATCCAAACACAATCATGTCGGACACAGAAACTCCAACTAAGCCTACCAAAACTGAGGAATCACCAAAGACACAAATTCAGAGTCGGTATGAGACCATCAGAGTTCCCATACTGAGACCATCTGAATATCCCATATGGAAGGTAAGGATGACCATGTTCCTGGAAGCAACAGATCCAGAATACCTTGATAGAATCAAGGAAGGCCCTTACAAACCAACCAAGCTTACTATTGCAGTTGCAGGTGAAGCAACAAAGACCGTACCAAAAAAGAAGAGTGATTATACTGCTGAAGACATAGCATCAATTGCTAAGGATGCTAAGGTACAACACTTACTGCATAGTGCCATTGATAATGTAATGTCAAACAGGGTAATCAACCGCAAGACTGCTAAGGAGATATGGGATGCTCTGGAAACAAGGTGTCAGGGAACTGACAAAATTAAGAAGAACAGGAAGACAATACTCACTCAAGAGTATGAATACTTTGACTCAAAGACTAATGAGTCATTGAATGATTTATATGATAGATTTGTCAAACTTTTGAATGATTTGTCATTGGTTGATAAAGAGTATTATCTTGAAGATTCAAACCTTAAGTTCCTGTTAGCTCTTCCTGAATGCTGGGATTTGAAGGCAACGCCAATAAGAGACAACTACAATCTTGATGAAACAACTCTTGACGAAATCTATGGAATGCTCAAGACTCATGAGCTGGAGATGGAACAAAGAAGCAAGAGGAAAGGAGGAAAGTCAAGGACAGTTGCTCTTAAGGCTGAAGAAGAATTCCCCAAAGCAGCTTCCTCAAAGAAAGACAAGGGTAAAGCTCTTTTCATAAAGTCTGATACTGAGTCATCAAGTTCTGAGAGTGATGATGACTCAGATTCTGAAAGCTTTCCTGAGACTGATGCTGATGAGGAGATGATGAAGCTGTGTGCTCTTATGGTGAAAGGAATCACAAAGATTGCATACAGGAAGTTCAGGAAGGGAAAGAAGTTTTCCAGGAAAGGCATAAGTTCTGATAAAAAGAATTTCAGAAGATCTGAAGGCAGAGGAGGAAACTCTGACAGAGGAGATTACACCAATGTTAAATGCTATAACTGTGGTGAGAAAGGCCACATATCTCCTGACTGCAAGAAGGTAAAGGGTGACAAAGGCAAGGCTCTTGTCACAAAGCAGAAAAGCTGGACAGACACCTCAGACTCTGAAAGTGAGGAAAACTATGCATTGATGGAAAATGCTGATAAAGAAAGTGCTGAGAGCAGTTCTGAAGCTGCTGAAACAAAGGTACCTCAGACTACTTATGCTTTTCATACTGATGATATTAATGAGTTGAGAAGATATCTTAAAACCATGTTTGTTAGTTATAGAGATCAAACTTTAACATGTGAAAGATTAACTTCTGAAAATCTTGCATTTAAGAAAAGAAATGATTTCTTAGAAAAAGAGTTAGTCATGTTCCATCAAACTCAGAAGGATAGAGATGATGCTTTTTATGTTAGCAATGAAGTGCTAAAATTAAATGAATCTCTAAAAAATGAGTTAGAAAAGGAAAGAGAGATTATCAGGACTTGGACTAACTCCGGCAAAACAACTCAAAATTTGCTAAGTAGTGGAAACTGGAAAGAGGGCTTAGGTTATGGAGAAGATAAGAAAGATAAAGGAACTGAAGAAATTAAGTCTGTTGATAAGCAAAAGCCAAAGTTAAAACCTGTTAAGTTTGTAACTATAAAGTTTGAAAATGAAAAATCAGAAGTTACAAAGGAATCAACTTCTGACAAACTAAAACAGGAAAAGACAGCTGAAGTGAACATAGGCTTAATGACAAAGAAGCAGCTTAAGCATAAGCTGAAAGATGTCAAGAATGCAAACAAGGTAAAATCACCTAGGAAAAATAGGAATGGAAAGGAAGGTGTGAATAAAAGCAATGATTATAAACCTGTTCCTGATGCTCCTAGGAAAACATATCATAACTGTGGAAGTTCTAACCATCTGGCTTCTTTTTGCAGGAAGAATAAAAATATTAACTCCTTACCTTCAAAATCAGGACTTAAGAGTCAGTCTGTTAGATACAAACCACAAAATCCTTATTTTCATTGTGGTAGTTTATGGCATTCCATTTATACTTGTAAGGAATATCATAGTTTGTACTATGATTATTATCAAATAAAACCTTCTTTGAAGAAAGTTTCCATTGTTCCTTCTAGTGTAAATTCTGATTCAAAGTCTGATAGTGTAAGTTCTGATAAGAAAAATGTTAACATAAACTCTGATGCTAAATCCGCTGTAAATGTTAACAAACTTAATAAGGCCAAATGATCCAAGCAAGTCTGGGTCCTTAAAATTAATAATTAGTGGTCTTTGTGATTGCCGGGCAACAGAAAAAATATTCTAGTTCTGGACAGTGGATGTTCAGGACATATGACTGGAAATAAGGCCCTGCTATCAGACTTTATGGAGAAAGCTGGCCCAAGTGTTTCTTATGGAGATGGCAACATTGGAAAAACATTGGGATATGGCAATATCAATCTTGGAAGTGTCATAATTAATCAAGTAGCTCTAGTCTCAGGACTTAAACACAACCTACTGAGTATAAGTCAAATCTGTGACAGAGGTTATCATGTTAATTTCTTTGAAGAACACTGTGAAATTGTGAGTAAATCTAAAGGCAAAGTTGTTCTAAAAGGATACAGGCGTGGTAACATTTATGAAGCTAAGCTTTCAACAAGTACTGATGGTTCTGCAATCTGTCTGATGAGTAGAGCATCAATTGAAGAAAGCTGGAATTGGCATAAGAAACTCTCTCATTTAAATTTCAACAATATAAATGAACTGGTCAAGAAAGATCTTGTGAGAGGATTGCCAAACACAGTATTTGCTCCTGATGGTCTTTGTGATTCATGTTAGAAAGCCAAACAAAGAAAATCTTTATTCAAGAGTAAGACTGAATCATCAATTCTTGAGCCTTATCATCTAATACATGTTGATCTATTTGGTCCAGTAAATGTCATGTCTATTACAAAGAAGAAGTATGCGTTGGTCATAGTGGATGAGTTCACCAGATACACATGGGTGTATTTCTTGCATACAAAAAGTGAAACTGCATCAACCATGATTGATCATATCAAACATCTGGATAAAATGGTCAAAGATTCCGTGAAAGTTTTAAGGAGTGATAATGGCACTGAGTTCAAGAATTTGATAATGGAAGAGTTCTGCAAAAGCCATGGAATAAAGCAGGAATTTTCTGCTCCTGGAACTCCACAACAAAATGGAGTTGTTGAAAGGAAGAATAGAACTCTCATTGAAGCTACACGTACAATGCTTGAAGAAGCAAAGCTTCCAACCTATTTCTGGGCTGAAGCTGTGCAGACTGCTTGTTTTACTCAAAATGCAACACTCATTAACAAGCATGGAAAAACACCATATGAGATGGTGAAGAAAAAGAAGCCAAATCTGAAATATTTTCATGTATTTGGATGCAAGTGTTTTGTTCTCAAGACTCATCCTGAACAGCTATCAAAGTTTGATCTAAAAGCTGATGAAGGAATCTTTGTTGGATATCCACTTTCCACAAAAGCCTTCAGAGTCTATAATTTGAGAACAAAAGTGGTCATGGAATCTATCAATGTCTCTTTTGATGACAAAAAGATTACTGGTCTTGAAGATTTCATTGACCATGATCAGCTGAGATTTGAAAATGAAGACTCAAATTCTGATACAGAAAATCCTGACAGTCTAAGTCCTGATACTGTAAACTCTGATGGATTAAACTCTGATGTTATTGAAACTGTGGAGACTACGTCAAAGGAAGATGCACCTATGCAGGGGGAGCATACTCAAGATCCTACCACATCTCAAGAAACATCAGAACATGCATCTGGCTCTTCAAGTTCTGATTCATCAAGTTCTGATAAGCCAAGTTCTGATAGTGCCGAAAATCTAAATACTGAAGAATCCAACTCAGAGAGCATAGTTTCAGGGGGAGCATCAGAAAATGAAAATGAAAATAGCATGGATCATGGGGGAGCATCCAGTTCTAGAGAAAACCTTCCATCTGCAAGGAAGTGGACAAAATCACATACACCTGATTTGATAATTGGAAATCCTGATGCAGGTGTCAGAACTAGAACAGGTACTTCAAATGAATGTCTTTACAATTCTTTTCTCTCTCAGACTGAGCCAAAGAAAGTGGAAGAAACTCTTCAAGATGCTGATTGGGTGCAAGCAATGCAGGAAGAGTTGAATGAATTTGAAAGAAACAAAGTCTGGACCCTAGTGCCAAGACCAAAAAATAGATCTGTTGTTGGTACAAAGTGGGTATTCAGAAATAAAACTGACAGTGATGGCATAATTACAAGGAATAAGGCAAGGCTGGTTACAAAAGGATATTCTCAACAGGAGGGAATTGATTATGATGAAACATTTGCACCAGTTGCTAGGTTAGAAGCCATAAGGATATTCTTGGCTTATGCTGCTCACAAAAAAGTTTACTGTCTTTCAAATGGATGTGAAAAGTGCTTTTCTCAATGGAGAATTGGAGGAGGAGGTATATATTGAACAACCTCCAGGTTTTGTAGATACCAAACATCCAGATTATGTCTACAGGCTTGATAAAGCACTTTATGGACTTAAGCAAGCTCCTAGAGCATGGTATGAGACTTTAGCTCAGTTTCTTCTGGAAAGTGGATTCAACAGAGGGACAATAGACAAAACACTGTTCTACCTCAACCATGGAAAGGACTTACTTCTGGTCCAGATTTATGTTGATGATATCATTTTTGGATCTACAAATGACAAACTTTGCAAAAAGTTTGCCAAACTAATGCAGTCAAGATATCAGATGAGTATGATGGGGGAACTTAGCTATTTTCTGGGCCTTCAAGTCAAGCAGAATGAGGAAGGCACTTTTATTTGTCAAACCAAGTACACCAGAAACTTGCTGAAGAAATTTGGAATGCAAGATTGTTCAAGTGCATCCACTCCAATGGCCACTGCGACAAAACTGGATAAGGATACCGGTAAATCAGTAGATATTACTGACTACAGAGGTATGATTGGCTCTCTACTCTATCTAACTGCTAGTAGACCTGATATCATGTATGCTACCTGTCTTTGTGCAAGATTTCAAGCAGATCCAAGAGAACCTCACTTAACAGCTGTAAAAAGAATCTTTAAGTATCTTAAAGGAACAGCTGCTCTGGGATTATGGTATCCTAGAGAATCAGATTTTAAACTAATAGGTTACTCAGATGCAGATTTTGCAGGTTGCAAAATTGACAGGAAAAGCACAAGTGGAAGCTGCCAATTTCTTGGAGGCAGATTGGTTTCTTGGTACAGCAAGAAACAAAAGTCAATTTCCACATCAACTGCAGAAGCAGAGTATATTGCTGCAGGAAGCTGTTGTGCACAGATTCTTTGGATGAAGAATCAGTTACTGGATTATGGGTTAACATATTTCAAAATCCCTATTTACTGTGATAATCAAAGTGCTATTGCTATGACAGGTAATCCAGTTCAACACTCAATGACAAAGCACATCAGCATCAGGTACCACTTCATCAGGGAACATGTGGATGAAGGTACAGTGGAATTGCATTTTGTTCCCACAGATCAACAACTAGCAGATATCTTCACAAAACCACTGTGTGAAGCTACTTTTACAAGATTGGTAAATGAACTTGGAATGGTTTCAGGTTCTTTCTCTAAATCTGCTTAGTCTTGTTCTGTGTTATCAGACTTTATGCTCAGTATTTACAGAATTAATCTCATTGTGTATTCTGTGCTTAATTGATAAATGTCTTTAAGTACTGACTGTTGTCTGATATATGTTTCTAAACTCTGATAAGTGATATGTCTGTTCAAGTACCTATTCAATCCTATGAGGATAACTGTGCTAGATACTGACCTAGTAGTCTTCAATAAACAAATGATTCCATGTAAGAAGTAATTATTTCAGTGGAAACCCTATGACACTAGCAAATTCTGATAATTGAGCTTAGTTAAGTTTACTTTGTATATCTTATTACTAAGTCACAAATTAGAATAATGCTACTCATCTGTTAAGTTCTGATACTAGTAAAACTGCTGAATGTACTAAGTGCTGATAAACCTCACTTATCAAAAGAAAAAGCAAAAAGATCAAAGAATAAAATCAGGTACTCCTTTGAGATCTAGAGTAAAAATATGGAAGGGACGACCCAAGTGCATTGCTGGTATTAAGTAGATATGCATTAGAAAAGCAAAATATTTTCTTGGTGACTTTTCACACTCTATGATTACTGGAGAAATACTCTGATAATAGCATAAATTCTGATACACAGTCGTGACTCACTTACACTGAGAAGCCACTGTAAAATAGAATTTCAAAAGATGCATAAAATTAGCACAAAACAGTTGAGGTGGACTCAAGCATGAACTCATTCATCAGTAGGTTTCAGGACAATGACAGCTCTTTAGCAAAATTTTAGTTATGCCTTATTTCTAAGATGTACTGAAGTGAATCAGACTTTACTCTTTGTCTGTTATTTAGCTTAATGCACACACTAATCACTCCATCTGAATGATGAAAATTTCTGTGGTGGTCTATGTTATTTTAGATAAACAGTCATTGTGTCATTATTGCACAAATTCTGAGGACAAGTTCTAGTTACACGTTCTGATGATTAAGTTCTGAAGTCTATAACTCAGAACTTGTATGAGGATTTACTAAGATGGGCATTCTTTTTTCGAGTTAAGAAATTATGTTCTGATGACTGTTAAGTTCTGGTATAGGTCTAAGTTCTGATTTCTCAGTCTAATCCTTTACTTGGCTTATCTGTGAATAAAATTTGATAACAGTCTCAGTTCGAACTAGAATATGTTGAAGTGGAAGATTAATAGTCACTATGATTAGGATTAATGGTATTCGTACTTGAACAGTCCACTGTTTCTTGTTTCTTGTGCGGTTTAAACCATGATTCCTCTTTCCAATGAATGTTATTCTTTTTCAAAGTCTAGGGAGAGAGGTAGAATTAATTCTACCTGTCAGCATTCAATTTCTTTGCGTCTCCTGGCATTCTCTTGCCTATATAAGCAACCACTTCACATCAGCCTTCCCATCACACTTTTATCGCAAACTCACTCTCGTTTTCATTTATCATCACAAATGGCTGAATTTGGCTGGTTCTACAATTATGGTGATGAGACTGTTCATGTCTTTTTGAATGGAATTCCAACTCCATACCCTATCACCAACATTCCTCACAATCTCTGGATTCAATTTCCAGAGGTTATCAAACATGATCTGGTGGCCGTTCAAAGAGAACTTCATCTTCATCGTCTCCGCCAGCAAGAGCGAATCATCCGACTCACCATTCTGTTTGTCGAGAGTAGGAAGAAGAAGATGACTTAATCTCGTCTTCTTCCTATTTTTCTTCATCATCAGCTTTGTCAGGCTTCTTAGCTAGGACTAATGATGTTGATGTTAGGTTTAGAAGCTTAGGGAAAATCTTGTATAAGTATTGATGTAATTTCCATTTCATAAATGTATTGTCTTGATATATTAATGAAAGTTTTTTTTACTTCAAGATTTTGTCTCTGAGTTATTTTATCTTGTGTTGATAAATCCTGATTGATATTCTGATGACCATATAAATTTTGTTTTATATTAAGTTCTGATTCATTTTCAGCACTTACTTATCTAATTTATCTTGGTCATTTTCATGTGATGTATTTTCAGAATATCAATGATGCAGTGAAAAATATTCAATCAGTGATAACGGTTTAAATTTTGAATTAAAACTGTTTTCTCTTGATAAATGGAATGGTTTTTTCCTTGAAACTAGGCACATGGGTAAGTAATGATTCCTGTTTTCTCGAGCCCAGTAACTGTCTGTTATTACTGCATGTCTGACAGGTGTCCAACGGTAATATTTTGTTCAGAGTATAAGTACAACAGAGAGAAGATTTCTTTAATCTTTTATTTTCTTCATATTTTATCTCTCTCCTTACTTTTACTCTCTTTCTCTTTTATTTCTCACGTTGGTTTTTCCTACAAACATTATCTCAAACACCTAACAGGCATACTTGAATCTCATTTTTTTCATATGGCACCAAAGGATTTAATCATTGATGGAGCTAAGTTTGTCCCCAACAACTATGCTGCAGTTCTTGATCACACTGAAGCTCCATCTGAATTGCACTTTGTGCAAGATCTTCTTGCACATAGTGAGGTTGGGTATGCATTAACACAGCCCTGAAATCTTTTCAAGCCAACAAGTTCTGAGGTTTTGGAGGACTGGACTTTTTGATGATGGTGGTCAAGTGGAACTCCCAGTATTATCTTCCAAGTGGGTGATTCATCCTTTGTAGTCACTCCTGGTACAGTACGCAGGGCTTTACATCTTCCAGAAGATTGTACTTTCTCAATTCCAGAGGACTCAGCCCTTCGGGAGTTAATGGCTGAATTGGGATATGAAAAGAGTCTGACGAAAACTTGGACAGTTGAAACGGGCTAAATATCAGAAGAGAATGGAGTTTCTTCTTTGATTGCATCACCAAAGCTTTTGGGACCAAATGTTCAAATTTTGATGCTATCCCAATTCTGAGTCACACATAGGGTATGCTATTATTCATCAAACTCATTTTGAATTTTGCAACTGGAATAATTGGTTTTATTGGGGATAGGATGACAGAGGATCGAGATGTTGTTTATTTTGCTAGATTCTGTCAACTTATTTACACTTATTGTACTGATGAACCTCATTAGTCAGCACTCAAATTCCACCTTTTAAGGTTGCAAATGATACTTTAATGACCCTGTAAATGCTGATACTAAGAAAAAAGTGGTTAGACCATTACAGATTCCTAAGTCTATAAAACAGATCCTGGTAAATGCTGATCCTGATACTTATAGATCTGTTTACTCTGATGTCCAACCAACTCCAAACACCCAAAATCCATCAACCTCAGTACCTACCTCTCATTCTACTCAACCTACCCTCAGAACATATCTCAATGCTATCTCTCCACTTCACAGACTGCTCAACTTTCATCTTCAGCACCTACTGTGAAGCCTTCATCTTCCAAGCCAAAGAGGACAAAGAATGTTCCTCAAACATCTCAAAAGAGAAGGAGGATTGTATTGAGAGATGAATCCGATTCTGAGGAACAGGTTTTCTTCTAGAGAACCTGTTGTTTCTAAAGCTGAGAAGAGATTTCTCAGAAGGATTCTGAAATTGGGGTTCTAGGCTTCTCAAGAGGCTTAGACGAATGACAGTTCTTGAAACTCCCAAGGAATCCAAATCAACAAGGAAATACAGAAATAGAGGGCACAAAGGCCAGTTTTAGATGATGAAGAGGAAGCAGCTAAGGAAGGGGATCAGGAATCTCTGATCTCACAAGACAAGGAATTTGCTCCAGTCACTTCTTCTCCATCAACTCCATCTCAGGAAGCTGTATCTGACAAGGCTAACTCACCATCTGTGTCTCTTGTTGATCCAGGCACAAGTGCTGATATTGATGTTCAACACTTGGTTGTGTCTGAAGTATTTCTCTTAGAAGCTACAACAACAAATAATCCTTCCACAACACCTGTTACTGATGCTGTTCAAACTCCAGAGTTATCCACAATACCTTCTCTGCATCAAGATGCTGATGATCAGACTTTAGGTGAGCACAGTATATGGCTGTTGATCAGAACTTAGTATCAGATCAGTAATTAGAGGATGCTGAAGCCTCCATTGCTACTCACACTATTGTCTTATCAGGAAGATACTGATTCTTTAAGTTCTGATGCTGCAAATGCCGGAGATACTGGTGATGCTGCTCCAACTGTAGATGCTGATGAAGCAGGTCCTTCAGGACATACTCCTTAACAGACTCTTCCTAAGTCTGAAACTGGTAAAGAAGTTTGTTACCTGGGCTGCACCAGTACCTTGGAGTGAAACTCCTGCAGGTTAGGAGTGGACTAAGGAATGGAACTCAGTTTCATGTGTTCCAACTGCAATACATCTTGCTGAGCACTTGACTAAAGCTGATGAAATGTTAAATTCTGATGATTTAAAAACCCAGCTTAGAGTCACTGCATTGAGTATTAAACATCTACAAGGTCTTCATTCAACTACTCATGCAGAGCTACACAAGATTCAGGAGAACTTTATCAAACAAGAACAAGTTTGGAAAATTGATAAGAAAAAGTTCTTTCAACCTACCATTGACAGGATTGCTTATATTGAGAAAACTCAAGAGAAACAACAAGCTCAGATTGATGACATTCTGATAAATCAAGCTTCTCAGCAATCGCAACTTACTGAAATCCAATCCTCAGTGGAATTACTTATCTCTCTTTTACTACCTGTTGATGCCAAAAAGGGGAGAAGGTAATTAAGTCCAAATGCAACACTAACAAGACACTGGCAAGGAAAGGATGATGGAAATGATGATCAAGGATACTCTGGAATGGGTAGCGGTCATAGTCAAGGTAGAAGGTTTACATCAAGACAATAGTCACAGGACAAGTTCTGATACTGGGAAAAGAATAAGTTCTGCTGCTGGTAAAAGGATAAGTTCTGATGAACTTCTAGATCTTGATGAGGAAATGTGAAGACAGTTATTTCTTCAAGAAAATCCAGGAATGGACTTGGAAAGTTTAAAGGAAGAAGAAGCCAGACTTAATCAGAGAAAGTCACATCTAAATCTGAAGCTTCTGGTAAAAAGTCACTTCCAAAACCTAAGGCATTGTGATCAAAGAAAGGACACATATTGAAGCAACGTTGGCTAGATCACAACCACAGATAGATCCAAGATCCAAGGGTAAAGAAAAGGTTGGTGAACCTATCAAGGTTTATGTACTTCCTGAGGAAGAAGAAATCACTGATGAAAAAGATGATCTTGCTCTGACTTCAAGAAAAGTCCTTAAAACAACCTCTGACATGTCTCAAGTTGTTCAGAGTCAAGAAATTGTAAGTTCTGATATTCAGAAGAAGCAAGTAACCTCTGACAGAGCTCAAGTTAACTTGATATCAGAAAATAGATCAAAGACACTCCTACCAGGATTCACTAAAGCAAAACAGACTCAATCTTTGAAGACTACTGCAAGTGGTTTGAAGCAAGAGTAGTTACTGGAAAGGAAGCTACAGATAAAACTGGATTGGGAAGTGTGATGAAAGAAGAGTACACAACACTACCAATGATCCAACTTCCTTGAGTGAACCAGGTATTGGAGCAACTCCTGAGAGATTGAATCAACTGGAATCTGTACAGATGGTTTACCATACCTACTTGAAAGAATACATCATGTTGTATTTCATGACAGATGGTAGGTTTTATCATATAAGACAAAATGCCATTCCATTGAAGTATTTGAAGAATTGGAGCATGTACTTTTCTTACTTCAAGTGGATGACAGAATAACAGAGACTGCTGCAAACTACTTAAAAGAATAGATTCAGAGACAGAAAAGGCTTTATTCTGTTAAGTCTGATCATATATGTTCCAAAGTACAGAGTTCACAATGGTGATATTGTTGATATGAAGCCTAATACTGCACAGATCAGAACATATCTTGGTATTAAGGGACTTGAATTCAATCTAGAGTCTGACAAAGCTTATGTCATAAGACTAGATCAGGAGTTGAGAAAAGCAAAGATCAATGATCTCAGAGCTGCAATCTTTCAAACTGGTGAAGATACTGCAGAGCTTAAAGATGTCAAAAGGAGAATGATTGATGAACTCAGATATGCTGAGAAATATTTGTTGAAGAACTATCTCAGAATAACTCCTGACATCAGAGAGATCAGAAAATGATGAAGCCAAGTCGAAGATCTACAACTACTTAAATTCTGATATTTATACAGATGAAGTTGTTATCAGAAGTTGAAATTGGTAAAAGCTTTAAGGACTGTAAGTTGTAGTTATAGTCTAATTCTCATGCATTTGTACTTAATGTTTTTGACATCATCAAAATCTGTTAAACTTGTATATTATGTTAATTTACAAGTTGGGGAGATTGTTAGATATATTTGATAATGTCATGGCTAATATGTTTTATGTTTAGCTTTCAGATCTTACTTGAATAGGATAAATCAGTACTTAACTGTTGATCAGTACTTATACTGGAAGTCAGGACTTAAGGATATCAGTACATATGTTATCAGGAGATAATCGTCAGAAGATAGATATCAGAACTTAAGTGCTGAAGGACGATCAGATAAGGACAGTAGCTGATTAAAGGAAAGAAGATCAAGATAAACATAAGAAGAGATATGCATGAAGAAGGAATTTCGTGAAGAATGGAATACTTGGAAGAAAAGATATCTGATTGATATATTTAGGAAGCGAATTTATCCATATCAATTAGCGATTATCTTGTAACTGTGTAGTATATAAACACTATAGGGTTACACTATAAGTGTTATCATTGTTAGAGAAGATTATTCATTGTAACCCTAGCAGCTCTCGTGATATTGTTCATCACTGAGAGGTAACAGTTCCATACTGTAACAGAGTTTATTGTTTCAATAAAGTTAGTTTCTGTTACTTAAGTTCTTAAAGTTCGATTTGAGTGTACTATACACTGTATTCACCCCCTCTACAGTGGTGTGTGACCTAACAACTAATCAGATAACACGAAACTGATAAATGCCAACTTTCGTGCACGAATACCACACTACCAGACATCCACAAAAGAAATAGAAGCTGAATAGACACCAATTATATTGAACTATATGTCTATAGAATTTGACAACATAACGGTTTAATGCACAAGTTATCTATCGTGATTACATAGGGCAAGTGAGATGGTTAAAATTACCTACGAATCATGCACAACAATAACGCATGAACCTATGCTAGCATGACAAGTTCTAAATCCCTAAATTCACTTTCGCTTCATTAAGAATTAACACACTATATTATAAGTTCGCGACTCATAAGAGAATACGCACAACCAATACTAGGTTATCATACAATCACCACACACTAAGGCATCGAAACAATTCAACAGAAATCCATAAATAAATCCGCTGGAACTCCACGATAACGATTAGCGCATAATCGGACTCATCATCAACGTGGGTTCCGATGAAAGCATGGTATAAATGTAGTCTTTATAAACGAATAATAAACAAAGTACAAAACAAGAGTTGTTAGGTCACACAGCACTGTAGAAGGGGGTTGAATACAGTGTTTTACAATCAAATCGATTTCAACACAAGTATGTAACAAAGATCAAGTATTTAATAAACTCTGTTACAATATGAACTGTTGTTCTCTCTCAGTGATGAACAAAATATCACTAAGAGCTGCTAGGTTACAATGTATAATCTTCTCGATAATGATAAACACATAGTGTAAACCCTAAGCTGTGTTATATAGTACACAGTTACAAGATATATTCTAATTGATATTGATATAATTCTGTCTCCTAAAAATATATTAATCAGATATCTTCTACAAGTCTTATAGTTCTCTAACTCTTCTATGCATATCTTCTATTGTTTAGTCTCGATCTTCTCCTGTAAATCAGCTTCATTCCTTAACTGAAAGTCATCCCGCACTTAAGTTCTGATATGTATCTTCTGACACTTAAGTTCTGAATTAAGTTCCGACTTCAGTAAGTCCTGATTTAGTAAGTCCTGATATGTCCCGTTGTTAAGTTCTGAAAATTAAACACAAATTATATTAGACATGACATCTCAAATATATCTAACAATCTCCCCCAACTTGTAAATTATGCAAAATATACAAGTTAATAGATTTGTGATGTCAAAAACATTTAAGTACAAATGCAATAAGAGTTTAACTAGATAAACTACAACTTACAGTCCTTGTAGCTTTTACCAATCTCACTGAGTATCTAAATCCAAAGTGATTCTTAACAAAGTTTGATATCAGCTTTTTTCTTTGATCCTCAGGACTTGAGATAGTGTAGTCTTGACTTGCTTCATTTCTTCACCCTGACTTCCAATCTGGTAGATTGTAGTCCTTAAAGCAAAATATGGTTCTTTCTAAACCATCATCCAGATTTATTACCCTTGGATGAGAAGAATCTTCATTGTAGCATAGACATTGCTATTTCAAAATCACTTCAAGTTTAGCAGAATCCTTCTTCATTGGAATTTCACTTCCATCTCTTCAATAATATTAGGAATGAATTATGTAACCCTTGAACCAGAAATTCTTGCTTTATCTCTTATGGTCTTCAATATGAAATTTTCATCTCCTGGTAATATCAGACTTATCTCTAAAAGATAATGAAAAAATTGAAGTCTTTCAAAGATTTGTTCAGTACATCTGATTCTGACATTGATATGTCCTTCCATCTTCAATAAATAGAATCAGATTTTCTTTGACATTATGCTTGTCATGAGTATCCAGTACCATGAACAGAGATAACCTTATCAAGGTGTTTCTGTGTAACATCTTCAAGAGGTTTGTCAGTTAACAAAAATGGATCTCTAGTAGCAACTTCAACTCCTGTCTTGATCTTAGCTTCATCGGAACCTAGCCTGCTCTATCTCTGGTTCTCTAGAATTTAACCCATAGTCATGAAATCAGACAACAATTGGCTTTTCTTTGGATCTGATGGTTTGACATTTTTCCATAGAAGTTTCTTTTTGCCAGCTACTTTCATCTTGTCTAAATCAACTTGAGCACTGTCAGAGGTTGATGTCTTGATGACTTTATCAAAACTTGTTATTCTTGTTGTTTTCACTTGAACACTTGAGCTCTGTCAGAGGTTGTCTTGGATTCTTCAGTTATCTTCCTTCTTTCAGAGTTGAAAATTCATCTTCAATAAGAGTCATCATGAACTTGAACCAGTTTGCACACAGGTTTTATCAGAATTTGAGGAATTTTCACTCCTGTGGCTTTATTGGTTCATCAACTTTTCCCTTCCTTTATCTTTGGGATTAATCTCAATCTGTGATCTTGTTTGGGCTTTGATGCCTCAGTATTTGATTCTCCTTGATCACAATGCATTTTTCCTTAGGCCTGGAGGTTTCTTACACAGAAGCTTTTGGCTTTAAATTTGTCTTTTCAGCTTTAAATCTAGCTTCTTCCTCCTGAGATTTTCTAAACCATTCCAGGATTATGTTTCAGAAATAATCTTCTAGCATCTCTTCATCAAGTGTTTGAATTGGGATCTTTGTAGTAGACAGTAGTCTGCCCTTAAGCTTCAAAGTTTGCAGAAACTTCTGAGTATTGACTTCCACCTTGAATCAGAACATCAGGCTTTGTCGTTTAGACTTTGCTCATCAGAACTTGATATCAGATTTTGATTATTAGCACTTGCTATCAGATTTTGAGTTTGAGCATCTTCGGAACTTGTCTTCTTTTGAATAGAAGATTTGTTACATCAGAGATTAGTTTCCTAGAAGAAACCTTGCTGCTTGCCCTTGACCTTGATCTTTTTCATGACCTCTACTCTTATCAGAGTTTCCCTGGTCATCATCTTTGTCATCCTTCTTCTTCAGTATCAGAGTAGGTGAGCATTGGACTTAGCTACCTTCTCCCCCTTTTTAGCATCATCAGGTAGTAGGAGAGAGAGAAGAAGTTCAACTGAAGATTGGATTTCATAAGTTGAGTTGAGAGGCTGATTCTGTAAGACCTCAGGAATTTGGGCCTGTGCTTCTCTTGAGCTTTTTCAATGCTTCAACCTTTCATGTATAGGTCTGATAAGTCTTGACTTGTCTAACTTGAGAGTCAATATCTAGCTTTTCAGCTGACTCAAGAAGTTTATCAACATTGGCATGAGTTTGAGAGTGTAGACCTTGAAGATTTTAGTAGATAGAGCTGTGACTTTGAGTTGTGTCTTGAAATCAGAATTGTGAGCAACTCATCAGCTTTCCAATATGGTCTGTCAGTACTGGATCTTGGAATGAAATCAGTTTCATTCACTTCTTAGTCCCTCCACCTCTGTGAGTATCTTCCCAAGGAATAGGAGCAGCTTGCTCAACAAACTTCTCAATAAGTGCCTCTTTTCCTAGAATGGGAGCTGGAGTATCAACAAAACACTATCTTAACTGAAGAAGACTTATTTTAGACAGTACTAGTGTGTGTTGCTGTGGCGATTGCAGTAGCATCATCTAAATTCTGATCATCAGAATTTATCCAGAAGGGGGTAGATGGTATCTCAACATTTCGTCAGTTGGAGAGTTGACTGTAGATGGTTGAGCTGATGTTGGAGCTTCCAGATCAAATAAAGAAGATAGGAATATCAGATTGGCATATCTAGTCAGAACTTGTGTCTTGTTCTTCAGCATTATTGTAGATTTGGATTGGGAGATAGGAGGTGTGATCATGTATCTGTAACAGTATCTTTTGGTTTGGAAGGGCTTCAATGATAATTGGTCTTTTGAGATCAAAGATTCCTAATCCCTTCTCAGCTTTTCAGTATCTCTGATGGAGGTTGAGCATGTGCTTCCTGCCTCTGTTTCTTAGATCTCCTAGATGGTGAGGAGGTGCCTGAGTAGCATCAGAATTACAGTTCTCTTTTCTTCAAGTATTAGAACCCTCGCTTCAGCATTTATCTGATGGGTTGACCCTTCAGCTCTAATTCTTTCTAAAAACTCATATTCAGCTGCAACAGTCACATGTTTGATGCATGAACCGTACTGCTCCTCTTCATTATCAGAGTCATCCTGAGAATCATCCTTCTTCTCCTTGATGGAGATTTAGGAACAGACTTTGCTCTTTTGTCTGGAGGATGAAGGTGTGGTAGGTGCTGAGGGTGTTGTGGGAAGAGCTGGTTGGAAGTATGTTCTGCTGGTAGGGAGGTTAAGAGGTGGTGGTGGTGTAGTGGTTGGAGGTGCTGCTGATGGAGGTTGGGATGGTTTGTACATCAGGAATTAGTAGTGTATGTGGCTGGGTCAGAGTTTACTAAAACTGTTTGACTGATTGTGGAATTTGGAGGGGTGTAGAACAGTTTCTATAAGTAGATAATAAGTCATTAATGCTCTCTTAGAAAGTTTAATGGTGGAAATCAACATGGCCTAGTGGGGTGCA